>NW_005871240.1:2168957-2189075 GCF_000147115.1 Myotis lucifugus | reverse complement strand
ATATATATATATATAAATTTAGGTGCTCTTATATGGGGTGCATATATGTTTATCAGGGTTATATCCTCTTGTTGAATTGATCCTTTTATTATGTGGTGACCTTTGTTGTCTCTTGTGATGGCCTTCATTTTGAAGTCTATTTTGTCAGATGTGAGTATTACTAACCCAGATTTTTTTTTTGTTTTCATTTCCATGGAAATTTTTTTCCATCCCTTCACTCTCATCCTGTGTGAGTCTTTTGTTCTGAGGTTTGTCTCTTATAGCCAGCTTATAATTGGGTCATGTTTTTGTTTCCATTTAACTACCCTATGTCTTTTGATTAGAGCATTTAATCCATTTACATTTAATGTTATTATTGGTAGGTAATTATTTGTGCCATTTTAATTCTGTATGTGTATGTTTCTCTCTTTCTCTCTCTCTCTCTCTCTCTCTCTCTCTCTATATATATATATATATATATATATATATATTTCTTATTATTATAGCAGTCCCTTTAGCATTTCTTGTAGTGCTGGTTTGGTGGTGATAAACTCCATTTGCAACTCTCTTTGCCTACTGAACTTGTGTGACTTTTTCCTTCACCAGGTTAGGGAAGTTTTCTGGCATTTCTTCAAACACTTTCTCTATCCCTTGTTTACTTTTTTCTCCTTCTGGCATACCTATTAGGTGAATATTGTTGTGTTTCATGTTGTTCCACAGCTCCCTTAAGCTGTCCTGTTTTTTAATTGTTTTTCTTTTTTGGTTCTCTGATTTTGTGACTTTTTTTCCACCCTATCTCCCTATCTTCTAATTCACTGATCTGATCCTCAACTTCCCCTAATCTGCTGTGTATTGCTTCCACTGTGTTATTAGTGCTGTGGCATTCTTCGTAGTTACTATATGTTTTCTCATGCTGTTGAGCATCTTTGCCATAATTATTCTGAATTCTATGTCTTATCTCCATTTCATTTAGCTCTTCTTCTGGATAATTCTCTTGCTCTTTCATTTGGGGCTTGTTTTTTTTGTTGTTGTTTTGCTTTTTTGTCTCCCTGTTTGGGTTTGTAACTATGTATTAGGTAGATCTGCTATGCATATGCCTCCCAATCTCTAGTGTAGGACAGTGTCAATGCTTTTCTGACTAATTAGATTAGGCAGAGACTCACCAATGCCTGCAGACTGATTGGATTCTGTGTTGAGTTGCCTCAGGCAATTGTCCACAGGTGGGGCAAGATGTTTTCCAACAGAGTGGTGCAATGACTTCTTCCTGGAGGCTGATTGTTATTCTCAGTCTCTTAATGGGCCTCAGAAACTCCACAGGGTGAGGCAACGGGTTTTCCAACAGGGTGGGGCAACTGTCTTCCCCCCAGGCAATAACCACCTGGATGACAATGATATGCCTGAGAAAGATGTCCTCTGAAGCTTGAGGGAATGACTTAGCACAGGAAACTGAGTTGTCTGCCTTCTGAGCTCTAACTCTAGAGGCCCCAACCCTGGCTTCTACTCACACAGCTCCAGTCCACTCTGCCTTCCCTCTGCCAGACCCCAAGTTGAGTGGCTGCACACGAAATTTTGTGCATTGGCCCTTTAAGAGGGTGCCTGCATTTCCAGCCATCTCTCTCTGGCAGACAGCAACCCTGCTGCTTTTCACAGCCAAATGTTATGTGGGCACCTTTCTCAGTTCTGATGCTCTCTGTTAGGGGGCCCAGCTTGGGGTTTAGACCCGAGTTATCAGTGTTAACCCCCCACAGCTGAAATGTCTCTCCAGTACTTCAGCTGCTGTCTGTAGGAGTCTGGCCAGCCCTTTTGCATCTTAGCCCTTCCTACCAGTCTCTATGTGGTCTCCACTTTCCATCCTTGGTTATCAGGGTTCTCTCCAGCTAGTCTTCAGCTGATTGTCCAGGGTGAGATTTTGTTTGTTTTGTTTTTTGTATTTTAGTTCTAACTCCAGTTTGATTCTGGGAATGTGTCTGTATAGCATCCACTTACTCTGTTACGATTTTTCAATCTTCTACATGTATTTTCTTATTCACAGACATGGGATTAAAGGGCCAGGATTTAATGTGAAATTTGGGTACAGCCTTTCATCTAGTTGAAATAGTAAGCAAAAACATTTTATTGTGGGGCTTGGAAGCTGGAAGGCCACTCAGCCTGTTTGATTCTGGGTGCTGAATATTTCTCCTATGGACCAAAGGATCATGGAGCCTGCCAAGTGGTCTAGATCATCTGGTAGTAGTTCTCTACTTTGAGTTTCAGGGACAAAGCCCCATTGAATAATAAAGGATTTCTTTATGTTCTGTGTCTCTTATGTACCTTCCTTGGAAAGTTCATGGGGAAGATCTTACTGGGCTAGGTAGGACTCAGCGCTGTAATACCATTCCTAACAGGATCCAAGTAATTTCTGTTTCCCAAAAAGTATTGATAGGAATATTAATGGGGATTATCTTCTATTGGTCCACAGAGGCTAGAGTGATGGCCTAGTATGAAGTTTCTACAGAGTATTCCATTTATATAAGAATTGTTTTTGTAAAACTTCACATATCACAGATATTAGTACAATTAAGGTTGTGAAATGGAGGAAGGAATAAAAATGTAAATACTTACCTGAAAACACATGCAGTATAAAATGTATTTTGTTGTCTCAATGTTTTACAAACTACATCATAGGTGAACTCTATGTGTCAAGGAAGTCTGAGAAGATAAACATCAGACAAATTTCAAGTGTGTATCAAAATTATTTTGTCACAAGCATAGCAACCTAGAGTTCATAGCAGTAAACAGTACATTAATTTGTTTCCTTCCTGTGATTTTTCCATTCTTCCCTTTCCCGATGCAAAAATCAGCCATAATGTCTGCATGTTTCTTAGAGTAATTTTATTGGAGTTTTCTAACCTTTACTATTGGCAACTTTATCTTCCTTTTGATCCTGTTTATATTTTTTTACACAACTTTGTTTTTTATTGTTACTGAATTTATTAGGGTGACATTGGTTAATAAACTTATATAGATATCAGGTGTACAATTCTATAATACATCATGTGTACATTGTATTGTGTGTTCACCACTCAAATTCAAATTCAAGTCTCCTCTCTCACCATTTATCTCCCCCTTTACCCTCTTCAACCTGCCTCCATCCTCCTTTCTCTCTGGTAGCCACCATACTGTTATCTGTGTCTATGAGATGTTTTTTGCTTAATCCCTTCACCTTCTTTAACCAGCCACCCAACTACCCCTCCCCTCTCTGTGTGAGTGTATTTCTATTCTGTTTGGTTTTATTTTAGTTCATTAGATTCCACATGCAAGTGAAATCTTTCCTATTGCAACAGTATGGATAGACCTGGAGAGTATTATGCTAAGGGAAATAAGCCAGTGGGAGAAAGACAAATACCATATGGACCTGTTTATATTTTATAGAGATTTTATGCTATGAAAATCTCCAGACAGCCTGTCTTCCTCCAGCAATTAGAATAGAATCTCAATACCTTTTGTTACTCTTGGGAAATGTCGGTCAATGATTTACAATTCCTTTATAAGGAAGTTACCCAGATAATTTGAAATACTCTTTTTTTAAAAAATATATTTTATTGATTTTTTACAGAGAGGAAGGGAGAGAGATAGAGAGTTAGAAACATCGATGAGAGAGAAACATCATCAGCGCTCCTGCACATCTCCTACTGGGGATGTGCCGCAACCCAGGTACATGCCCTTGACCGGACTCGAACCTGGGACCTTTCAGTCCGCAGGCCGACGCTCTATCCACTGAGCCAAACCGGTTTCGGCTTGAAATACTCTTGAACAGTGCAATGCAAGATGTAGGGCTATGGATCTCAGGAATGTCTCGAAGGCTTTGTACACTCAGGATAAGGTGTGAAACATCCATAAAAATAGGGATAAATGAAAAAATAATGGAACCCAAACTTAAAGCCTATACCTTAGATTCGACGAGTATGAAGCTGTACAATATAATGGTATTCTGTCCTTATGGAAATTTATGTTTAATTGGAACTGAATAAATGATACAACAAATAGATGTATTGAAGAAACTACAGATATACATGCACATATACTGACTGGCCAGATTATTATGACCACCTGACGTTTGTAGGCAAATTAGCTATAACTTTGCGCTGAAGTTGCTAGAGGGCCAGACCATTATAAATAAGGAAGCAGGTTGTTTACCATGACAGTAGAAATGATTTTTTTCTGAAGATATGGGTAAACAACGCGATTTAACAGCCTTTGGACGTGGAATATATTTGAACGTGAGGGGTCAGATTATTATGACCACCCCAGCAGTACTTTGTTGGGCCACCTTTTGCCTTCAATACTGTGGCGATTCTTCTTGGCATTGACTCCACGAGATGTTGAAAGGTGATGTGAGGAATGTGACACCATGCCTGATGAATAGCACTGTCCAGTTCTGTGAGATTTGATGGTTGTGGAACCAGCTGCCTGATGGCTCTTTTAACTTCGTTTCACAAATGCTCAATTGGATTGAGATCTGGTGATTGTGGGGGCCACCTAAGCAAGGTAAAGTCTCCTTCATGTTCTTGAAACCACTCCTGCACAATACAAGCACCGTGGCATGGCGCATTGTCTTGTTTGAAGAAGCCATCTCCATTAGAATACGCCATCAACATGATAGGATGAACTTGATCAGCAATGATACTTAGGTATGTTGTGCTATTCAGACGTTGTTCCCCATGAATTAAAGGGCCCAAATCATGCCAGGAAAACATGCCCCAAACCATAACACTGCCCTCACCAGCTTGAAGGGTTGTACTAATGCATGTGGGGTGCATGCTTTCATGCTGTTTCCGCCAAATTCTCACTCTGCCATCTGCATGATGCAACTGGAAACATGATTCATATGACCACATGACTTCTTTCCAATGCTCGACTGTTCAATCCTTGTGTTTCTGTGCGAATTGGAGACTTTTTATCTTGGTAACTGCAGACAGCAAAGGTGTTCGAACAGGCCTTCGGCTTCCATATCCCATACGAAGCAGTGCACAGCTAATTTGCCTACAAACGTCAGGTGGTCATAATAATCTGGCCACTCAATGTGTATATCCCATGTTCAAAGGCTGTTAAATCGCGTTGTTTATCCATATCTTCAGAAAAAGAATCACTTCTGTCATGGTAAACAACCTGCTTCCTTATTTATAATGGTCTGGCCCTCTAGCAACTTCAGCGTTTGTAGCTAATTTGCCTACAAACGTCAGGTGTTAATAATCTGGCCACTCAGTGTATATTGCACACATATGTAAGCACATATATTACACATATTCAGTATAATATATGCATGCATGTGTTTATTCTTTCTTGGAGAATTTTTTGAAATCCAATATATTTTTGAACAAACATTTTCTGTAAAGGACCAGATAGGAAGTAATTTAGGCTTTGTGGGACACATATAGTTACAATTATTCAACTTGTTCTTTGTAGCTCTAAAACAACCATAGATAACACGGAAACAAATAGGAATGGTTATTGTGTTCCAAGTAAACTTTACCTATGGATGCTGAAATTCATACAATTTTCATGTCACAAAATATTATTCTTCCTTTTAATTTTTTCAACTATGTAAACATGTGAAAATCATACAAAAACAGGTGGCAGGCTGCATTTGGCCTATAGGCAATAGTTTGCTGACATTTGCTTTAGAGAGTCGTCATCATGGGATGAAATAAAATTTGATGCTATCTAAAAATTGAAAATATTTTAGATTTGTGAAACTTCTCCTAAACATAATTCATCCATCCTATTGTTTTGAAGTGCTAAAATAATCACTAGGTGGCTCTGTACTCTTTGTTTCCTCTGTATTTGTAAAGCATTTCACCAATGCTCTTCCATCTGTTCAGCACTAGATGGCACCAACAACTGACAATGTGCTTTTTTCCTTTTGTCTTTTGAAGTTACTATTCATAAACATAAAAATTATTTATTTTTCCCTGTATAGTAGGAAATACATGATCAATCTATGTTCTTATTACCAGAATGCCAAATAATTGCTTTAATGCCAGCTTAGAAAGTGGAACTTACCTATATATATCCTATAAAAAGGCTCATTTAAAAAAATAATAATAGACTAAAATAATGCATTTGGCCAATAGAAGCTATACTATTAGGAACTAAAGAAAACTAACCTGATACATTAAATAATAATATTTTGTAAAATGGGTAGACATGAAATAATTTAGTAATTTAAAACTAAAGTTGACTTCACTATATTTGTAGTTATAGTGAAATAAATCTTTTATAGTGAAATCCAAATAAATACCATATTAATAAACCTTCAGTGAAGTAGAATCAATGTTACCATTCTTGACTTTGTATGTTAAAATGGCTTTCAAAATTTTATTATTGGCACTGTGATTAGAGGCTTCTAATTCTATTACTGTATAGGCAGTATTGAATTTCTTATAACAGTTTGCTAGCTTTCAAAATGCAAAGTTGTAAGTACAGGCCACTTTGAGTAGACTTGATTTTACTAAATTGAATGAGATTGAGCTCATTGTTAGTAACTTGCCACAAAGACAAACTTTCAAAATTTACAAGTTAAAGAAAAGTGCTGGAGTAATATGTAGACAAATACGATCACTGGCACATTTAAAAATGAAATGTTTTTACAATGGAGAAAGGAAAGCCTCTTTAATAAATGGTGCTAAGGAAATTGGAAAGCCACATGCAAAGGAATGAACTACACTGCTATTTAACACCATACATTAAAATTAGCTCAAATAGATTAAATACTTAAATATAAGACCTGAAAAAATAAAATACATAGAAAAAAACATAGGTACTAAACTTATGGACCTTGGTCTCAGAGAGGCTTTTGTGAACATCAATTGACCTCAAAGGCAAAGGAAGGAAAGGCAAAAATAAATGAATGGTAGTATATCAAACTAAAAAGTTTCTGCACAGCAAAGAAATCATCAACAAAACAAAAAGGCACCCAACCAAATGGGAGTAGATATCTGTAAATAATAGCTAAAATAAGGAGCTAATATCCAAAATATATAAAGAACTCATACAAGTCAACAACAAAAAGAACCAAACACACACACACACACACACACACACACACACAAACAAAACAAAAAAAAACAGAGGACCTGTACAGACATTTTTCTCAAGAAAACATACAAATGGCCAGGAGATATATGAAAAGATGCTCAACTTCACTAGCTATAAGGGAAATTAAAATTAAAACAATGAGATACCACTTCGCACCCATTAGAATATAAATAAGACAAGAACTAACAAGATTTGGAGAGGATATAGAGCAAAAGGGACCCTCATTCACTGCTGGTAGGAATGTAAACTGATGTAGCCACTATAGAAAACAGTATGGAGGTTCCTCAAAAAATTAAGAATATAGCTACCAAAGACCCAGAATTCCTTCTTCTGGGTATCTACCTGAAAATTTTGAAAAAAAAAAAATTTGTAATGATATATGTGACACTATGTTCATTGCAGCATTATTCACCCCGGTAGTCAAGACATGGAAACAACCTAAGAGTCCTTTGATGGATGATTGAATAAGGAAGATGTGGTACATATATAGAATGGAATACTGCTTAGCCACAAGAAAGGATGAAATACTGCCATTTGAAACAACATGGATGGACCTTGAGATTATTGTGCTAAGTGAAATAAGTCAGATGGAAAAGGACAAGAGCCAAATGATTTCATTCATGTGGGATATAAAGCAACACATGAACAAACAAAACAAACAATCTCATAGACACAGATAACAGTATGGTGGTTACCATAGGGGAAGGGAGGTGGGGGCAGAGTAAGACGGTAAAGGAGGTCAAATATATGATGATGGAAGGAAACTCAACTTTGTGTATATGATGATGAAAGGAAACTCAACTTTGGGTGGTGAGCAAACAATGCAATATACAAATGATGTATTATGGAATTGTACACTTGAAACTTATATAATGTTATTAACCAATGCCACCTTAATAAATATAATTTAAATATGAAATGTTTTTTAAATAGTTGGTTTTTGAAATAATTGACTTTATTTATGGTTGGTTCATTTACCTTCCTTATCACCTTCTTAATTTAGATCTCCCTCAAACTAGAGAATAGATGAGGGAATCCAATTCTGCCATTTTATTTTATTGCTAAATCCATACTCTAATTTATTTTCCACATGGTGTTTTCCAAATGTCATGAGATTAGAAGGCTCTTTGTTTTTATTCAATTTTAAGAGTTTCTCCATAGAATAAATGAATTGTATTATGTGGGTGTAGACCTGGTGCATCTTCAAGAGCTCAATCAACAGGTTTAAAATCTAATCAAAATGTTTTCAATGTTTTACAATTTATTGCAGCAGGGTTGAACAAAGCATATATAGTTATCTCTGTTTCTTCATTCCTTTTCATCTTTATAAGAAAAATGATTTTCCTTTTATCTCTTTTTATTCATGTGTACATTAACTCCAGAAACTACATGATACATACATTCTGGAGCTGATAGAATGCTGTCATCAACTCAGAACAATGTCTATTTATTGTCATAACTATATATCAATAGAGTAATAAAAGTTACATACTAGTATTATTCTTGAAGTAGCATCTCTAATGATGTTAGCTTTGTTTTATATTGAACATAATTTCATCTCTCCTTGTCATCCTTTAACTAGACTATGTTCCTTTGACTAAGAGCTCGGGACACATTATTTTGATCAGTCAGAACATTTCATTCCACTAGGGAAACAAACTCTGCTTTTTTCAGATATTTTCAACTGATTGAGGGGAGAAGTATATTAAAAACAAAAACAAGGAAGTATGTCTGTGATTTAATTTTTTCTTTCCCAATTAATTGAACTTCTAATTGAACTGCACACTTAAACTGCATCTACACAACATAGTTAACCATTATCTAGTAGATTTACATTTAAATAAGTCTAAAAATAAAAATTCAGATCTCTATGATTATCTAAACGATTTTCAAACAAATTCCCTTAATATTATTCAACTTGTTTATTAATAACATGCAACTGAAAAACCAACACTATGAACAAATTCAACATGCTTTTCTCTCTGTTCTTACATCTGGTGTACTAAGCACAGTTGTACTAAAGTAGCATAAACCTATGGATAGCTGTCAGTATAAATTTATGTTCCACTGATAAATTTTCTCTTTAGTTCTAATATTTTCTCAGTTTATTACCTGGAATATTTTCATAAATGATATTATCTGCAAATAATATTTTTTCACCTTCTCTAACTTTCACATCCATACTTTACATTTTTTCTTGTTTTACTGCACAATGTTATTATAAGATGTGACAATTTTATTCCTTCCTTTCTGTGAATTATTCTAAAACTTTGAATATTATATGCTGTACATGTATTTGTTTTGGGTGTTAATTTATGAAAGTTAACTTTGCCAAAAATGTTCATCATAAATGGTTTTTGCATTTTATTCAATGGCAAATTGACATGTAGTGCTAATGAAATGTTTCACTTATTCAATTTGTGATTTTAGTGAATTCATTACTTTGGTATTTTTTCTAATATGCTATTTCTGAAATCTTGAGATTAGCCCTTGGTTGTGATATAATTTTTATAATAAACTGCTGCTTGTGGTTTGCTGATAATCAATTTAGGACTTTTGCTTCTATATGTATAGGTATGATTAACCAAAAATGTCATTTACTGATTGATTTATCATTTATAAAGATACTGCATTTTACTTTATGACAGAGTTTATGAAAATTTGAAGGTGTTCGTATCACCTCCAGAATTCTTTTTTTAAAAAATTTTTATTGATTTTTTTTTTGAGAAAGAGCAAGGGAGAAGGATAGAAAGATAGAAACATTGATGAGAGAGGAAGATCATGCATGTCCCCTACTGCCTCTTGCATGGCCCCTACTGGGGATTGAGCCCAAAACTGGGCATTTGCCCTGACTGAGAATCGAACTGGTGACCTCTTGATTCCTGGGTTGATGGATGCTCAACAGCTGAACCACACTGGCTGGGCTTTAAAAAAAATAATATATATATATATATATATATTATTTCAGAGAGAAATAGAAACATCAATGATGAAAGAGAATCATTGATTGGCTGCCTCCTGCATGCCCTCCACTGGGGATCAAGCCTGCAACCTGGGCATGTGCCCCAACCAGGAATCAAACCTTGACCTCCTGGTTCATAGGTTGATGCTCAACCACTGAGCCAGACCAGCCAGGCCCAAAAATTTTATTTTCTTGTGATTTTTTTGTCTTGAGTTTCAGAATCATTACTAACCTTGAAAAAATCAGTTAAGTAGTTTTCCATCTTTTCTATATTCTGGAACAGTTTTTAAATAATTGGCATTAGCTGTTTTATTAAGATTTAGTAGAACCCATCTATAAGTCCATATGGGTCTGACATCTTTTTGAAGAAATTTAACTACTCTATCATTTATTTTTAAAATCTTAAAGTTTTCATTTTTCATTACTGATGTTTGTTCCCAACTGCTCTCTCTGAAAAACAAAATAATGTTTGACAGACTGTTCTCCATTTCAATTTTCTTGCCAACAAAGAGAAATTCTATGTATTGATTAATTCTGTGGGGTTTTTTGGTATTTTGAATTATGTTAATTATTATTATCTTCTATTTTTATTTTTTCATCTTGAATTGAAAAATTAATTTTTTAGGCCTTCTAGGTTTCTAGTAAATATAGTTACTTTACATCTCCTTTTTATTATTACTTTAGATGCAAACCTCAGGTTTGAAATACAGTCATTTTCATTTTCTTCTCAAAATTTTTGTGATTTCCACTTTTACCAACAAATTATTCAGAATGTGTACCTAATTTTTGAGATATTTGGATTAGTGTCTTAGGTATATTACCTTTTGTCATTAATTTTTCTAATTTTATTTTGCCATAAATTTTGTTTTGTGACTCATTGAAATGGTAGTTTTAGGAAATTTCAAATTTTATTTGTAATTTTATTTTTTTATATTATATGAGTGCTTGAAAATAAATTTTATTTCACTTGGCCTGGATTCATACATAATAGATATGTTGACTTAAAGCTGGTATTGGATTATTTTCATCCTTAACTCAGTTTTTAAACTTCTGTTTTCTGTTAGACATGTTTTACCTCTTCCAGATTTCAGTTTCCTCTTGTTGTTTATTAAATTTAAACTGAAAAAAAATAAAATTAAAAATAAAATTAAAATGAAAGGTTTCACTTGGAACTAAGCCAACATGGAGTGCACCAAATTCTATACAACTTTAGCACAAATATAGTTACTATTTTTCTAGTTGTCTAGAAAGTTTTAAAGAAATTGTTACTCCCTCCATATATCTATTTGCCCATGAACTTACTTAACTTACTTATTCCACCACAGTCATCAATGTTTGTTTTGCCCTGAGAGTGCCAAGAACCTCAACTGCTTAGCCTCTCAGAGTTTCTTCCATGTAAGGCATTTGTCAGACTCAGATTGTGACTACCTATTCATTTCTTAATCCTCTGCTTTGTCCTCCTT
Source organism: Myotis lucifugus (assembly GCF_000147115.1). Taxonomy (NCBI): domain Eukaryota; kingdom Metazoa; phylum Chordata; class Mammalia; order Chiroptera; family Vespertilionidae; genus Myotis; species Myotis lucifugus. The sequence goes on along the minus strand of NW_005871240.1, from coordinate 2,177,594 downwards.
CTTAAAACTGCTTTTTCTGGATCCTATAGGTTTTGGTAGTTGTGTTTAAATTTGTTTCAAGATAATTTTTTATTTTCTTTTTTATTTATATTTTGATTCATTCATTGTTCAGGAGTGCATTGTTAATTTCCATGTATATGTGAAATGTCCAGCATTCCTCCTATTTCTTGGATCTGTATCTAGGTCTATAGCTGGGACCATGGTCACTGAGTTAGCTGCCTGGGTGTGGGCCCGTTATAGGCAGACAGACAGACATGAGCAGAGCAAGGACAATGGGCCAGGTATAGAAATTCACCAGGGCAGAAGGCCCCAGATGCCTAGCAAGGGCCAAAACTGAGAAAATAAGAACCTCACCCCCAGGGTGACCTTTCCTCCCCTAGAATATTGCTGGTCATGTGGTTTGAACCCCCTGACCTTTTCTTTCATAAAGATAATATCTAAGCCTCAGTCTTATTTCAGCTCCAGGCCCAGAAAAGTAGCAAAACCAGACAAGTGAAGCCATGGCTGCCTCAGGACCAGCTGCATTGACAAATGACTCCCTGCCTTGGCACTGACCAATCAGTGGAAACCATGACTCTGAAAGAGCACACCTAGGAAGCTGATGAATATTCTATTGAGGCTCTCCTCTGAGAGCTCCCCTAAGATTTCCACCTGCAAGAGAGAGATAAATGCATTCAGGATGAAGAACCCAGTGCACTCTCCCCTAGGGGAGCATGCCCCTGCCATTCCCTTCTCCATTCTATCCTCTAAGGGACCCCATGAGATTTGCAACCCGGGGAACAATGGGCAGCGGCAGCTCATCACTGGCTAATCCCCTGAACCTGTCTCCAAGGCCCCCTTTTCTCTGACTTCCCAGTGAGCAAAAGCAGGCCATGATCTCCATAGATCCATAGTATTTTGCATCAGAAGCACGTATGGCCCAGCCTAGGCTCTCTTCTTACTTCTTTTATGCCCTTCCTTGTTTCACTGTCCTAAGTATATTTTTGCTGTGGCCAGTAAATTCTTACTTTGCTACACTTTGTCTCTTGATTGAAATCTGTCCTTTAAGGGTTTCATCGTCTGGCTGGTAACAGGCATGTTCTGTTGTCTTCAAATGGCTCTCCTCATTCTTGGACTGCAGTGAGGTTTCACAATCCTCTATCTGGATCTCATAGCTCCCACAAAGGCACTTTTGTCCAAGGATGCATGCCAAATTATTGTTGTTGAGGGAGGGATATGAAAGAGGAATATCTTATTTGACCATCTTGCTAATGTCACTCCCTTTCATCTTACATTCTAAGTCCTCACAGACTTCCCTTACTTTCACACTTCCACTGTCGCTCATCTTCCCAAATCAGGAAATCTTTTTTCTACTTATTATAACGTCTCATACATGTATTACCTATAGGAATTCCTCTGATCCTAGATGTTTGAAATTAAATGCCAAAATTTGATTATGTTTTATGCCTCCCTCTCTTCATTTCTGCTGAGCCATGCACAATGGCTATTTTGATACATGATAGTCAAGGGCAGAAAGAAATATTTAGAAGAGGGTAAATTTGTTTAGTTCTTCCTAAGTATCATCCTCCCACATTCCTGGTGCTGATTGTACTCCCATTTCTTTTTCATGACATGCTCATCTCTTCACTCCTCCCCTCTACCACAACCTGCAAATTCAGGCATTTTCAAGAATGTTAACAAGATAAAGAAGATGCACTACTTTATCACTCAGCAGAAGAAATTATAAAATGGAACTTTTAATTTTAAAACTATTTAAAATACAGTTTGCATACAGTATTTCGTAGAGATCTATGGAGAAATGAAACTCCAGAAAATTTGAACTGATAGCCATGGGAGGCAGACATGTGGGAGTAGCTTTTAATTGTATATTTAAGTGACCTTGAAAGAAAGTGAATCTTATATTTGGTACTGAGTACAATTACATAAAAATTCAAATATATTATTATCACGTTACCTAGGCTATTTTATTATATTATTTTAATCACATAATATCTACACTCTAAATTCTTTTGGCAGTGCTAAAACAACGACCATCCTGCTTTAGAGCAAAAGAAGTAGAAAGTAGTGTGAGATAAAATAAAGCATACCCTCCATCAGTATTTTTTTTTATTGTTTAAAGTATTACAAATAGTAGTACATATGTCTCCATCTGTATTTTTAGTAATTTATTTTCACACCAGTCTGAATGGTTAGATTTATAGTGTGGACAAAAAAGGGGCTACATGCTAACCTGACTAGCTCAGGGAAGGCCTACATGGAGATTTTGCAAACTCAAATACCTAAAGTAACCACAAAGGATGGTCTAAAATTAAAACTTTAACTAAAAGCATTTATGGTGTATAGTCATGCCAGTGTGTTCCCTGACAAAGGTCAATCTTTACCTTAACTGAGCCTGTTATGCCCAGATTTCAAGATCCCCAAAGAACCACCATGGAGCGCTGAGTCCGATGCAAAAGCAATAGAGCCTTTATTCAAGCTCAAGCCAGGTCCCTCCACTCTACCGATGCAGCGGCAGCATGCGAAGAGCCCCCAGCCCCAAGAGAACAAAGGTTTTATAGGGCTAGTCATTTGGGTGGTCTTAGGTGGGTGACGTGGGTGACAGTGATTGGTCAGTTTCAGGTCAGGGTTTTATTCCAGGGTTTTACAGCAGGGACTTACAGCACAAAAGGCAGGAAATGGTTAACGCATTCCTGGGCCTGAGCTATGCCCCGCTACCTTCTGATTAGTCAAGGGTGGCTCACAAGGAGCATTCTATGGTATCGCCTAATTTGGACCTTAGCTGCATTCTTTGGGGCTTCATTGGTCTGCTCGGGTGGCAGTTGGGGAGTTCTTCCCGGAAGGGAGGTCAGGTCGGGGACACAGCTTTACAAGATGGAGGATAGTCAGTCCCGCTTTGTCCTTTCAAGTCTATTGTCCTTCTGCATCTACAATAACATCATTGGAATGTCAAAGTAATTTTTCTTTTTCCAGACCCCTCAAAGCACAGGCACCACTCCGCAGAGACCACAAATACCCTCATTATCATTGCGTTAATTGTTGACTGTTAACTATCCCGTACGCACCTATGTAGACGACGCATGTGTCTATCATTTTACTTTTTATCCAATCCCAGAGATACCCCCCCCATCCCAATTTGCCTTTTCTCGCCTCCCTAATCCATCACCAATGTAGTCCATGAAACCCACTTACATCTCCTCTTTTGAATTTAATGTATAAAACAAGGTAAAGAAAAAACACCATTTTCCAGAGCATTATCTCAATATGTTGAGATTCTGCTTTCTGGCAATTGTTGACAGTTTGGCTCAAATAAACTCACAAAAATTCTTTATAGGTTTGAATTTTTTTTCATCATTAACAATAGTTAAGAGAGATAAAATATCTAATTTATTGTAGTTTTTGTTGGAAAATATTATATTTAGGTCCATAAAAATATTAGTATTGTAGAAATGTATGTCTTAAAATATTTATTACCTTTCAAACAAGCCCAGATTGAACAAAGTCCAAGGTATACTATTATTTGTGAAGAATAAAATAGTATTTAATTACACAAAGACTGCATTTATATACACAAAGACTGTCCATATGTTATGATTATTCTGGCAAAAATAAATTTTGAATTCTTATATGTTAACCAGTTAACTACCATGCATTCAAAACAGAAAACATCCCCACACGCCACGATATTTTGAATTTAATTTAAAAAATCAATTTGCAATGAGTTATCACAAAAATAAATATATTACAATTCTAGTGTTCTTGAATATTTTCAGTTGAAAATTCTCACGAAAAATGATTTTAAACGTCTATAGATGCTTCTGGAGTAAAAAGGGTTAATGAAATATTGAATTTTGTTATTTTTTAAAATTTTTCTTTATTGTTGAAAGTATAACAGATGTCCCCTTTGTTTGTTTGTTTTTCCCAATGACCCCTTTCACCTTGTATCTGCCCCTCCCAGGCCTTCCCCACTCTATTGTCTGTGTCAATGGGCGTATATAAGTTCCACTGTTAATTACTCCCCACTCCCCCCCTTCCTTCTGAAATTCCTCAGTCTGTTTCATGCTTCTATATGGAGTATCAAATTTTAGATGAATTTTTCCAACCAAGTATTTTTTAAATGTTTACTTTTAATTATTTCTATACTTATATATTTATAATATACATATACTTTAATAGATTATACAAAATAGATTATACAAAATAAAATTGCTTAAATAACAATGTGTGTAGATGATTCAAATTGGACACAGTAACATAATGCTCATTTTGTTAATAGTAAAAAGTACCATTTTACCTACAATTAGTTTCAATGAAAAACATGGCATTTATATTTGTGTTTTATTCCGCTTGAAAATATTTTTTTCATTTTAACTGGTGCATTATATTATTAATCTGCATGAAGTATTAGAAATTTTATATATTCATAAATGTATATTTAGCTCATATTTCACTTATAATCAGAAAACTTGAGAATCAGAAAAACCTCATCTTGTATTTGAAGGCACTGAGGTATTCAGACATTGAAACTTTTCCATGGCATCTTGGTAGCAGACCAGAGTTAAAAAGCATGTCTGGTGAATCCTTTTTATATGCTTAATAATTTATTAACCCTATTCTTCATATAAATAGTATTTCTATCCAGGCATGAAATGATTAAGGCCATACACGCTTCTGAAACAAAATACTATGAGCACATAAACAGCTGCTCTCTTTGACATTGCTTTGACATTGGTATCAAAAATAGTATTTTCCAGATCAACAAAGTAAAAATAACTAAATGCTGGAGTTATGTATCCTTTGAGAGACAAATAAACACTGGAAAATAAACAGTTTGCTGCCATCCCACTCCTCTGTTACTCCCACCATTTCCTCTAGTGAGTTGAAATGTAGGCTCCCTGGCAACAGTATTGCAAGGTCCATGCAGATTGAATACAACTCCAAGAAAAACTGCCCCCCACCCTGACTCAGTTTCCTAGTATCTTCATTTATGTTATTTACAACCTTGTTAAATCACAAGTTTTCTATATGTGTTTTCACTTTGGATAGAACTCAGGGAATTATTGTTTTCAAGAATGATTAAGTCTATTTTTCTAAGGGCACATGTCCTTCATACTTCCTTTAGAGGACTAAAAAGATAACAGATGTAAATAGAAACACAATGGTTCATATAAAAATAGAATCCAACTGAGACTCTATGTGTAAAGGGAAATAGATTTTAAAAGTTTTAAGTTAAGAAATAATCACTGTTTAATATAAGAGAAAGCAAAGGTATTTTCTCAGACCCAGAAAATAGACCAGGCAGACACTTGTCATGATTGGCAGTGATTCTGGATGAAAATAGAGAGTTTTCTGGGCACGTGAGGACTGTGAATTATTAGGACTGCAAATCAGCTATTTAGAAATACATTTCCATTTACAAATGTGCTTGCGCAGTGATAACTCTCAGAATATAAGCTATCAAACATCTGGCAATGCTTAATACCACAGACTATCTGCCTCCATTTTAGGTGGCACTGGAAAAAGCAGTGTCCAGTTCAGAAGAGGGGAGAGTTCCACCATACTGCTCAGAAACTACTTCTTTGAATTTATGCTAGGTGTAGCCCAAGGGAAGTAACTCAGAATAATGACGTAAGGTATAGTAACAGTAGTCTTTGATTTTTAGTTAAGTAAAGGAAATTCTAGGGAACACCAATAACATTCTTCTAAAAAACCTTAGAGCTCTTATGAAGAAAAGAATTTGATTTAGATTTTTATCTTTGCTTTACCAGAAAGGAATAATGATATTAGCTTACTAGATGTATGATCTAGTGCCACAATAAATCTTCATACTTATGTTACAACTCTGAGGTAGCAAGGTAGATAAAGACCCCATCTGCCTATGGATTTTTGGATGAAATTTATGAGCAATCGTTAAAGTCCTCAGACACTGGACATACAACATTGCATTAAGCCTCTCTCTATATCAAGCATGTCAAACTCAATGACTAACACAGGCCAAATAAACAAGGTTTAAGTTTATGTGGGCCACAAAAAAAGCTTCAATTTTCATCAAAAATGTAGGTTTATTTCGATAGAAACATGCTGAATACAAAGGGCTGAAATAAATGAGTAATCATTAACATAAAATAATAGAACAGTTTAATAAAAATATTTTTTCTAGAACATTAACTTACCAGGCACTGAATAACTACACAAATTAATAAGCATAACGCAAATAAACCTACTTTTTTGTTCTCTGAAAGCGACATATTTCCTGCTGTGCACACCAAACAAGTCAGTACAAGACTAATGACATGGAAATTGGCTGCTAAAATATTTGCTGCTAGTATTAGTGGAGAGAAATGGTGCACCTGCGCATAAGGCACATAAGAGAAATGAATGCAACACGATTATAGGCATTAGTCATTAGCAAACGTTGTAGTTCATTATTAATAATTATGTATAACAGGATATTGTAAAAATTAAGTTATGAAATTTTTATTAAAACGTTTCTTGCATACTGTTATATTGGCTGGGCCACAAAAATATTCATTGTGGGCTGCATGTGGCCCATGGGCCGCGAGTTTGACATGCTTGCTCTACATATTAGGAAGAACAGTGCTCCCATTGATGTAGGGAAGAGTGAAGACAGCAGCCCCTCTTCCCAACACAGAGTCAGAGCAGGGAGAGGACAGATAGCTGTGCAGCACACAGTAGCACCTTACCAAAGAGCTTGCCCGCCTATCTCCTGGGAGCGTCATTCTTTTATTCTTTTAGCATCAACAAGGAGGAAGACAATGGACATGAAACAGAAAGATACTGAGCTAGTAACCTTGATTACAAAGAATATGAAGTAGTTACTGGAGGTGGAATTTCTGGAATGATGGAGTAAGGAGCCTGGCAAACCCCCTCCCCCCACACCCCCCCAGTGTAGCAAAAACAACTTAACCATACAGCATAGGAGAAACGTGTATTAAAGAAAATCTACTGAATCATGTTATGAACAGTGAGAGTCTGTGGCATTTGAGCTGCAACCTGGTCCATTACCCACCCATTTCCAGTTTTAACCCAGGCATGTGCTGCAAAGAATACGGTGGATCCCTCTCGCCCTGGCTTCCAGGGTGGGGCTATATTTTCATCACAGAAGGAGCCGGTTGCAGGTTTTCCACACTCTTCTCATTTCCAAAGTGCAGAACCTCTATTCTGAGTGAGCAGAAAAGAGAACTGGTCTCCCTTCACACATCCAGTCCCCACTCATAGGGTAAAAGCTCTCCATCAGGTACTGCAGGCCAAGAATACTAGCCCCAACTATCTCAGCCCCAGTTCACTAGTAGAGCAGAGGGTTCATGTCTGGAGGGCAAGCTGAGACGAGCAGGGCTAATAATTCAGTCCCTCAGTGCCCATTCCTAGAATGAAGTTGTTACTATGGGAAAGTGGGTCCTCACTATCAGCTACAGTATAGTGGCACAGGGATTCTTCCCAGAGTAAAGGCAATCTTGATGGGCCAAGAACTCCTCAGCTCTGCCTGAGGGGATGGATGAAGATCATTTGGAATAGTGAGTGGAGAATTCATGTCTAAATGTGTTATTGAACAAAATGGAGCCCAGGCAGCATAGCTCAGTGGTTGAGTGTCAACCGGTTCAATTCCCGGTCAGGGCACATACCCAGGTTGTGGGCTTGATACCCAGTTGGGGGATGTGCAGGAGACAGCCAATCAATGATTCTCTCTCATCATTGATGTTTCTATTTCTCTCTTCCTCTCCCTCCCTCTCTTAAATCAATAAAAATATTTTTCTTAAAAAAAAGAGAAAAAATGGAGACCTTGGTGGACTGGAGGTGGTAGTTCTGATATAAGCAAATTGGCAGAAAATCCAGAAGTTTAATAGTGAGGGCCAGGGAATGACCCATGAGGATCCATGAAGAACCCTCCCAGGGTCACAATCAGCCCTAAGGTTTGTGAAGGCTGTGCATATGGATTATGCTATCCCCACTCAAAAGCAATCAGAGCAAGACATGAGGCAGAGCCACACCAGACCCACTAATACAGGGCACAAATCTTGCTGGCATAACGGAGTTAAACAAAACCTCTGCAAAAACACTGATTTTTCAATTAGCTACTCTAAGGCATGACTCCTAAGAAGAAATGGTTATAAATAATATCACAGTCATCTATGGCAGTCTGAAGACTAAACTCTATCTAGAGTTATCAGAGAGGGAACATTTGAGCTACTAGTGCCTGGCTGAAAGTAGGACAAAAAAAAAAAAGTAAATTTTTTGAACTCAGATAGCAACCTCAAAACTATACAACATCCTATGGCAAAGAGTAAAACTCTAACTGGCTAAGAGGGCTTAATATAACCTTTGACCAATAAGTGCTTTATAACAACACAAGGGAACTCTAGGTAGCCAGACTGAAAGATAAAAACAAAGGGAAAAATAACTCAGAGCCTACACACCTAGGGGAAAATCAACTTTGAGATATAGTTAAGCCAAGTTATTAAACAAAAAATAAGGAAAAACAACAACCACTATCACCTCCAGAGAGATCAGTATCCAGAGTTGCTATAACAAGTTATCTAAAATGTCCAGTTTTCAATAAAAAAGCATGAGTCATGCAAAGAAACAAGGTGTGATCCATACACGGGGGGGGGGGGGGGGGGG
>NW_005871240.1:2146324-2168857 GCF_000147115.1 Myotis lucifugus | reverse complement strand
GGGGGAGTTGGCAATAGAAACTACCTATAAAGGTTCCATGATGGTGGATTCATTAGATAAAAACTTCAAAAACAGTTATATAAGTATGTTCATAAATTAATGAACCCATATTTAAAGAATTAAAGGAAGGTATGATGATAGTGCTGCATTCAATAAAGCATATAATTAAAAATATAGAAGTTATAAGAAAGAACAAGTGGAAAACCTGAAGTTGAAAAACACAATAATGGATATCAAAAGTTCAACAGAGGGGCTAACAGTATTATGGATTGACAAAGAAAGAATCAGTGAATTAAAATATAGATTGATAGAGATTATGCAATCTGAAAAACATAAGAAAATGAAAAATATATAAAAAAGAAAGTGACAGAAAAATATTTGAAAAATAATAGCTGGGAAAAAAGACACACCAATCTACAAACCCAAGAAGTTCAACAAACTCCAAGTACTATAATGCAGAGACACGTCATAGTTAAAATGTTGAAAGTCAAAGAGACTTTGGAATGTAGCAAGAGACAATAAATGAGTCATCACATTTGAGGGAACCCCATAAGATTGATAAATACTGTCTTATCAGAAGTAATAGAGATCAATGATGTCAGCAAGATAGAATAGTAGGAGGGCCTGATGCTCATCTCCCCCACAAAAACAATAAAAGCAATCAATAAACAACTACATACCGATGAAACTATCTCTGGGAGAGTTCCAGCATAAGAAGGAGGCTGCAGGAAACATGTAGAACAACAACAACAGCAACAACCAAAAACAGGATCACCTCATAGACAGGTGCAGGAAGCATTTTTCATGCATTAACTCATTGCCGTGACCTGCATGGCGGGGTTCAGGGTCTGAAGGAGGGGCCTACGCACAAATGAAAATGCTATATAAGAAATATGAATTTAGAAGACATTGGGGGCCAGGTGGAGCCTCTTTCTTTCTTTTTTTTTTAATATTTTATTGATTTTCTACAGAGAAGAAGGGAGAGGGATAGAGAGCCAGAAACATCGATGAGAGAGATCGATCAGCTGCCTCCTGCACACCCCCCACTGCGGATGTGCCCGCAACCAAGGTACATGCCCTTGACCGGAATCGAACCTGGGACCCTTGAGTCTGCAGGCCCGATGCTCTATCCACTGAGCCAAACCGGTTCGGCAAGCCTCTTTCTTGAAGAGACACACCAACTTCTGGGTCCTCTTTGCTTTTTATTCACTTGAATACACATTTGTCCTTTAGGAAGGCATACAGGCAGATCAAAGGTAAAGTATGGTAAACAGTATAAGGATTATCAGGTTAGGAAATTGCCTTGAGCCACTGAGCCCACAGCAGGGCAATATTATGCTGATTTTCAGCCCTGCTGAATATCAGAGTCCATTGGCATATCCAATGTTTCTTTTTGCATTAATGTGCTAACTGCTCTTTGCTTTAGCCTCCAGCAACTCATCCTCTGTACCAGAAAGAACTCAGCATCAAAAGGAATACTTCAGCTGCAAGCATGTCCCATGTGAAAAAAAGAGAGTGAGAGGACCCTTGTTATCACTGCAGATTCCTGCAGTTTTACCAGTAAGAACCCCTGCAGTCTTCATTGATGCTGATACCAGAAGACAGAGGATGTTGGAGTCCATTGTCATGACTCTCCAGCCCCTGAAAGAGCCATCACTGTGCTCCACGCAGAGAGGGAGCCACCACCACTGTGTCCCCTAGAGAAAGATTATTGCTGCAAATATTAGCACTAGACAAGGAACTACTGCTAAGCCCTGCAACCTGCCAGGGGTCAGGACTGCTATTGTACTCCTTGCCCTGGGGTTATAGCCAGAGCAGTTCAATGAGGCGACCCCATTCCTTCTCTGCTGCAGAGCCAGAGCCCCTTTTGAGTGCCACCCTCTCTGAGAATTAGCCACTGCTGCACGCTTACCAGAGAAAAAGCTTCTGCCACACGTTGCAGAAGGAAAGAAATAATAAAGAATAGAGCAGCAAGTCAAATAGGGAATAGAAAAATAACACAAAAATCAACAACATTTAGAGTTTTGTAAAAAAAAAAATCAAATTAACAAGCCCTTAGCTAGAATAAGAAAAAAGAGAGAAGACTCAAATTATAAAAATCAGAAATGAAAAAGGAATCTTTACAATATGTTTCAGTAATAGAAATTATCATATGGGAATATTGTAAATAATTATATTCCAAAACTTATAAAATCTAGAAGAAATAATTTTCTAGAAAAAAATGCAACCTATCATATCTAAATAAAGAATAAATAGAAAGCTTCAAAAGACTAATAACAAATAAGAATACTGAATCAGTGATCAAAACCCACCCAAAATATAAAAGCCCAGGACCAGATGGCTTCACAGGTGAATTCTACCAAACTTTTAAAGTAGAATTAATACCGATACTTCTTAAACCTTTCCAAAAAATAGAAGAAGGAACACTTCCAAACTAATTCTATGAATCCAATATTATGCTGATACCAAAGCCAGACAAAGTCACCTAGAAAACAAAACAAAACAAAAAACTACAGACCAATATCCCTGATGACATAGATGGAAATTTTTTCAATAAAACACTAGCAATCCAACAGTCAATTAAAAGGATACTACACCATGACCAAGTGGGATGTATGCCTGGGATAAAAGGATGGTTCAACATTGCAAAATAATCAATGTAATATACCGTATTAAAGTGAAAGAAAAAACCCATATGATCATTGCAGTAGGTGTGGAAAAAGCATTTAACACAGTTCAACATTTAACCATGATTCAAACTCTTAACAAAATATGTATAGAAGGGACATACCTCAACACAATAAAGACCCCATATGGAAAGCACACAGCTAATATAATAATCAATGGAGAAAAAGTCAAAGCTTCCCCTCTAAGATCTGGTATAAGGTAAGGATTCTCACTCTTACAATTTCTATTCAACATAGTAGTAGAAGTGTTAGCCAGAGTAATTAGGCAAGAAGAAGAAATAAAAGGCATCTAAATTGCAAAAAAAAAAGAAGTAAAATGATCTGTGTTTCCTGACACATGAGCATATATGTAAAAAACCCTAAGAAAACAACAAAAGAATGTGTTAGACTTAATAAATGAACTCAGTAAAGTTGCAGAAAACAAAATATGATAGAACGAACTGTCTAAAAAGAAAATTAAGAAAATAATCCCATTCACAAAAGCAATGAAAGAAAAAAAATACATAGGAATAAACAATGAAAAATGTTAAAGGATTGTACACAGAAAATTAAAGAAGACACAGATAAATGGAAAGGCATCCTGTGTTCATGGATTGGAAGACTTAATATTGTTAAAATGTCCATATTACTCAAAGTAACCTATAGATTCAATTCTATTCCCATCAAAATCCTAATGACACTTTTACACAAATATAGAAAAAAACAATCCTAATATTCATATGGAACCACAAAGACCCCAAGAAGCCAAATCAATCTTGAGCAAGAAGAACAAAGCTAGAGGTATCACACTTCCTGATTTCAAACTATGTTACAAAGCTACAGAATGATACTGGCATAAAAACACACATACAGGGGTGGGCAAAAGTAGGTTAATAATAAATAAATAATACAATAATTAATTCATAAAAATACAAGAATAAACTTTGTGTTTGTGTGTAATCAAACTGTAAACCTACTTTTGCTCACCCCTATATAGACTACTTGAACAGAATGGAGAGCCTAGAAGTAAATCCACACATCTACTGCCAACTGATCTTTGAAAAGGGTGCCAAGAGCACATAGTGAGAAAAGGACAGACTCCAAAAGTGTTGTAAAACTGTATATCCACATAAAGTAAAATGAAATTAAACCCTTATCTTACACCAAATAAAAAAATCAACTCGACATAAATTAAAGAATTAAACATAAGTCCTGTAACCATAACACTACTAGACAAAAATATAAATAAAAAGCTTATTGATGTTTATCTGGGCAGTAAATGCACAGGCAAGAAAGACAAAAATAAACAAATGGGACTACATCTAACTTAAAAGCTTCTGTATCAAAGGATATCATCCACAAAATGAAAAGGGAAACTACAGAATGGGAGAAAATAATAGCAGGCCACATATCCAATAAGGGGTTAATATCCATATATATAAGGAACTCATACAACTCAAAAGCAATAATCCTATATACTAAAAGCCTAGGTGGCGTCACACGCAACGTTATCACAAGATGGCCGCCACAAGAAGGCCGCCACAAGATGGCCACCACAAGATGGCTGGCAGGGGAGGGCAGTTGGGGGCAACCACAACTACTTCCTCTACATTCAGGCCTTCTCCCAGCAAACCATCATTGGTTTAGGCGCTGCTGAGGCTGAACATGGAGAAGCTTCAATGGATGGGGCTGGTGCAGGAAGTGCTGGAGCAGGTGCTGAGCCTGCAGGTGCTCAGCCAAGTTTCCTTTGAAAACACGTGCTAGTTGCTCCCTGAGGCTTAAAACTCAGACCCAGTACCATGACTAGAGACCACAGCAAAGACAAGGCTGAGTTAGCCATCAGCCCCTCTCGGACCCTGCAGGAGTCTCCAGGGGCTGAGCCCAGCCCAGTGGGCAAGTGGGGTCAGAATTGCCATCTCCAGCCATCTCTGTGCACTCTGGGCTATGCCTGGGATTGGCCGGATGGGGGCTGCTTGAGTGTGATCCCTCCTTCCAGGACCTGAACCCAATCCCACCCACTGGTGCTGCTGGTGGCATTTGGAAAGCCACCTAGAGCCAGAGTGGGCTTTGGGTGTTCCCAGGGAATGTATATTTATACTAGAGGCCCGATGCACAAAATTTGTGCAAGAGTAGGCCTTCCTTCCCCCGGCTGCTGGCACTGGCTTCCCTCTGGCACCCAAGATCCGGGCTTCCCTCTGTCACTCGGGACCCAGGCTTCCCTCACAGCCCCGGCTTCATCCAGAAGGTCGTCTGGAAGGATGTCGGTCTAATTAGCATATTATGCTTCTATTGTTATAAATTTCTTTCACTCATGTTAACATCCATCTGCCATTTCCAGCTGAGTCACACATCCTCTGGGTATCCTGTCCTCTCAGGGAGAGAGGTCTGTCAGTCCACCCACTCGTCTAATTCCACACCCTCTGCCAGCACCTAGAGGACTTCCAAGAGGTGAAATAAACTGCTGAGGCTCCCTTTGCCATGTATCAGTCCCCTGCCCCTGCCCAGGCCCAGCAGGCCCAATCCACTGCTCAGGTGATAGTCATCAGAGGCCCCTGTGCAGCGTCTTAACTCATTATTTATGAGACCCTCAACCACGCCTGGATCTCTTCATAGGAACTGAGGAGAGGCAGGTCTAGGAGTGCCTAAGCACCCAAGACCTAATATGGCACAATAAGGACCAGCACCGGGCTGGACTGTGTTCTGGACTTAGGTTTCAGAATGTTTTCTTACATTAACAAATCTATGTATTTAAAAATATCTGCCATATAATAGGTGTTTGTTAAATGTTAGTTCCAAACTTTGGCTGTAAATCACACAAATGTATAACCTTGAAACTATAGTTATCAGATGGCTTATGTTTGAAGTATAGGGCACTACTTACAAGTTTATGAATATTTTGACAGAAAAATAGGTAAATTTATGGTAGACAACATATACATATTAATATAGTCTTAGGACTGTCAACATACCCAATATTTCAAAATATCTTCTTTGTTTCTATGTTTATGTTTAACACAGCATTGTTACCAAACTTTGGAGAAAAGATTAAAGAGGTTTTCTTTTATTTTAATATGTTGCTGCAATGTAGGCCATATTTATCTTTTCATATTAAAATTAGAGGTCAGATTTTCACTTTTGAGTCTAAACAAAAATATGCAAAGCTCTCAGGGAAACTTACTCAGCGCAGTTTATATGAATCAAGGTTTTTATATTTGGTCCACATTAAACCATGACAGGGAGCACTAGAGTATGCAGAATACAAAATGTAAATATTTTAACCTTGGAAGATTAAAATCTGAAGGAAATGTGGCAGGACATTTCATGAGATCAGGGTTTGGGTTTTGGATTTAGAACAAATTGATTGTGAATCCTAATTCTTTCTTCTATTAAGCATCTTTGTGGAAGGTTAAGAAAATTACTTAACCTTCCTAGACCTTCGTTACTCCTTCTGAAAATGAGATAATAGCAGCAATTAACTCTCAAGTTTGTTGTACCAAGTAGTTATATCCACAGTATTATGCTCTAAGCCTGGCCCTTAGCAAATAGTACTATTCTAACTATTTAGAAAAGTTTGAAAATTAAACTTTATAACACAATAGTTTACAAACAAGAGTTTTATCACCAAGCAACTAATTTTCAAATATCTCCTTTCTCCTCTGAAATCCTGTGGGGGTAAAAGTACTTAAAAATAAAAACTTTAAACTATATATTTAGTGAACTAAGATACAGAAAACTCATAGACTCCCAGTTGCATAAAGCTGAAACAAAGGTAAAGCCTCACAGAAAGTAGGTGATTGTGAGAGGACCAAGGGGAAGAACAGGGTGGGCAGAGGGGTTCAAGGGTCTAGAGGATCTCAGATATCCAGCAAATAGTTGCTTCCCAAATGAGAGCATCATATCGGAGAGTGGCCTACTATGAGAATAACTGAGCACCTTAAGAGCCCTGGGGAAGAAGAGAGAGGCAAGATTCAGAAAGTGTTCAGAGGTGGCAGATAGCAGAACATGACAGAAGAAACAATTTCTAAGAGTGAGTCATGGTGGAAGAAAGGGCTATAGAAGGAACTAGGAAATCCAGGATGGGCTCTAAGAGTCAGAGCAGCGCTGGCTACAGAGATGACCATATTGTAGGACATTCACTGTAGTGACAGAGGAGGGAAGTGTGAGCTGTGAAGCTTGGAATGATGTCCTAGCACATCCCTAAATCCCAAGACCATCTTCCTACTAGAAGTCTAGGAAAGTCCATCCCCTTTCAATTTCTATTCCTACAAGTAACAGGAAAGGAACTAAAGGCAGATGAAAATTCTAACAACATTACAACAAGAATTGAAAAAAACAGAAAACAAAAACAAATGCTTCAAAAAGCAATTACAGTTATATAGGAACATAGCAGCACAAATGTAAGAGTGCAAAGAAAAGATGGGCAAAAACCAGGAAGTGATGGCTTAGAAATTTTAAGCTACTTTCTCAGATCATAGATAATAAGTGGAAGAGATGAGATTTTGACACAGAGCTGACTAGTTGAAAACATGCCCTTTTTCCTTCAAACCAGACTAGGAGAACAAAAAAATTCCATCCCTTCATTTGCATAATGAATTACTTCTTGAAAGCTAAAGAATAGGTTACTTAAAATCACATAATTAGTGGAAAAGCCATAGCATATGATCTTTCATATTTCTACTGGTGATTTTTGTTTTACTTAAAAATCACTGTGTCAAGATTGTATTTTTCAGAAACCACATTGGTGAATGCCCATAATTAATTTCTTTAATATATTTATGTGGATGAAAGGAACCATATGCTAACCTGACTAGTTCAGGGAAGGCCTGCATGGCAGTTGTACAAACTCAAAGACCTAAAATAACCACAAAAGATGGTCTGAAAATTAAATATTTAACTACAAACAGGTTATGGTGGGTAGTCATGTCCTCGGCCAGTATTTTCCCTGACAAAGATCAACTTAGATCTTTACTGAGCCCATTTGTCTTTTTGCCTCTAAAATAACATATCAGTGAAATGACTGGGTTGAAAGGGCGAGGACTACACCCTCCATCTTACCCTGTGTCCTCCGCAAGGCTTCTTCCCGGAAGCCCAAGCCTCTGCTAGCCACACCCAGGATTTCTTTAAATTAACCAATGACAATCAAGGGAAGTGCGCGCCATAGATATGACCACATCCTGTGTAACGAGACACCGACTTGCGCCTGGCCAATCAGCAGGGCCCACAGTCCCCTCTCCTCCCCTTACTCCACCCCCTTATAAAACTCCTCTTCCCACCGGGCTAGCCCTCTCTCTGCCACTTGCTGCTGTGCCAGTAAGGGGGGTAGGGGAGCCAAGCCCAGGTTTGAATAAAAGACTCTTTGCTTTTGCATCGGACACGGTTGGCTCCCTGGTGTGGTTTCTTGGGGATCCTGAAATCTTGGCATAACATGGGTAACTTGTAACTTCCCTTTTTTTCCAGACCCCAAGGGCACAACAAATGGCACCAGGACATTCCCTCATTGTTATTGTTATCAAGTTAATTGTCAACTGTTAATTATGTAAAACTATCCTGTATTCATCTATGTCAGTGGTTCTCAACCCAGGGGTGGGCAAACTTTTTGACTCGAGGGCCACAATGGATTCTTAAACTGGACCGGAGGGCCGGAACAAAAGCATGGATGGAGTGTTTGTGTGAACTAATATAAATTCAAAGTAAACATCATTACATAAAAGGGTACGGTCTTTTTTTTTTTAGTTTTATTCATTTCAAATGGGCCGGATCTGGCCCATGGGCTGTAGTTGCCCATGGCTGTCTCAACCTGTTGGGTCACGACCCTTCGGGGGTCGAACAACCCTTTCACAGGGGTCACCTAAGACCATTGGAAAACACATATATAATTACATATTGTTTTTGTGATTAATCACTATGCTTTAATTATATTCAATTTGTAACAATGAAATTGTGGGTCACCACAACATGAGGAACTGTATTAAAGGGTCGTGGCATTAGGAAGGTTGAGAACCACTGATCTATGTAAAAGAAGCATATGTCAATCATTTCACTTTTTACCCTATCCCAGAGTTTCCCCGCTTTGCTTTATCCCACCTCCTTAATCTATCACCAATGAATTTCATGTAAGCCACCTACATCCCTTTCCTCTGATTACAATATATAAATACAGATGTAAGCGACCATTCTCCAGAGCATTATCTCAATTCGTTGAGGTTCTGCTTCCCAGCATATGTTGACAATTTGGCTCAAATAAACTCATAAAATTCTTTACAGGTTTCAATGATTTTTTATGTTAACATTTGTAACTACCAGATGTTTTACTATAGAATTATATGAATCACTTGATTTTTTCAAAATAATGTTGTATCCTTTGAATTACAGCTCATACACATGAGGCCATCTGTAAACTTATTCTACTTCCCACCTTCTCTCCCTATTTGTGTTTCATATTTTTTAATTGTGTTATATATAACTAGAGGCCTGGTGCATGAAATTTGTGCACGGGGGGTGTGTCCCTCAGCCCAGCCTGCACCCTCTCCAATCTGGGACCCCTCAAGGGAGGTCCGACTGCCCGTTTGACTAAACAGGCAGTTGAACATCCCTCTCACAATCCAGGACTGCTGGCTCCCAACCGCTCGCCTGCCTGCCTATCTGAGTGCCCCTAACCGCTTCTGCCTGCCAGCCTGATCACCCCCTAACCACTCCCCTGACAGCCTGATCAATGCCTAACTGCTCCCCTGCCAGCCCGATTGCCCCTAACTGCCCTTCCTGCTGGCTTGGTCACCCCTAACTGCCCTCCCCTGCTGGCCCAGTCACCCCTAACTGCCCTCCCTTGCCAGCCTGGTTGCCCGTAACTGCCCTCCCCTACAGACCTGCTCCCCCACAACTGCCCTCCCCTGAAGACCTGGTCCCCCACACCTGCCCTCCCCAGCAGGCCTAGTCCCCCACAACTGCCCTCCCCTGCAAGCTTGATCTCCCCCAACTGCCCTCCCCTGCTGGCCTGGTTGCCCCAAACTGCCCTCCCATGCAGGCCTGATCACTCCCAACTGCCCTCCCTTGCAGGCCATCTTGTGTCCACATGGGGGCGACCATCTTGTGTGTTGAAGTAACGGTCAATTTGCATATTACCTCTTTATTATATAGGATTTCAGAACATTATGGATACTTTATTCAGATTTCCTCAGTTTTTACCTACTATCCTTTTTTTGTTCCATTTTATATTTAGAACCATGTCTCCTTACACTCTTCTTAGCTGTGACAGTTTTTTACATTTTCCTTGTTTGTTTGTTTAAGAAGTTTTTATGTTTATTTGAGCCAAATTGATGACAATTACGGGGAAGCAAAATCTCAAGGGATTGAGAAAAATGCTTCAGAGAATGGAGTGTTTTGCACCTTATTCTATACATTACAATCAAAGGAGGGAGGGTTGCATGAAATCCATTGTTGATAGATTAGGGAGGCAGGATAAAGCAAAGGGGGGGGGTGGATAAAAAGTAAAACAAATAGAGGCATACTTCTTTTTTTTTTTTTTTCCAATGCAAAAGCATAAGAGTCTTTATTCGAGCTAGCTCGGCTCCCCCACCTTGCCGACGCAGCGACAGGAAGCAGAGAGAGATAACTCTGTGTGGAGATGGGTTATATAGGGGGAGTTGGAGGAAGGGGAGGAGAAAGGACTGTGCTCTGCCGATTGGCCAGGCACAAGTCTGTGTCTTGTTCCTGGGTGTGGCTAGCAGAGGCTTAGACTTCCGGGAAGAAGCTCCTTGCCAAGCACGTGGCCAAGGTAAGATGGAGCACTTACCCTGGGGCAAGGTGGAGGGCGTAGCCCTTACCCTGGGGCAGGGTGGAGGGCCTAGCCCTCACCCTTTCATTCCCCCCTTTGTCTTGGAACTTCCGGCTCAATCATGAGACGGACTGCTTTTCTATTCCACCGTTGCTAGAGGCCTGTACTGGGCATATCTTAACAAATGGTCTGGTGGAAGGGAAAGAAACCATTTTAGCTTTAACAACTTCTATTGAAATAGGATTTTTCTTCTTAAAATTCCTCCATGGCTATCAAAAGGCCAAATCAAGATTAATTTATCTACTGTCCTGATGTTTGTATAAACACAACAAGAATGGTAACTGACTACCTTTGCTGGAATCTCATGGTTGAATCTTAATGTGCCCGTAGGGCCAGGAAGCTGCGCCACCCAGCTGCCATCAGGCCCGCCTGCAGTATCTGCTGAGTTAGGTGAATCCCTCACATGTAGCAACTCCACCTGAGCCCACGCTCTAGACTTTAAGCCCATCTCAGTAGCCCTCCTACTTGTTGCGGCCCAGAGTGTGTGGGGGTCCTCAGCACCACAGTGTAGGGACCCTTCCAACGTGGTTCGAGGGTCTCCTGGCGGTGCCTTCTGTCATAGACCCAATCTCCTGGTCTGTGCTGATGAGGAGTTGGGGTTGGGCTGGTCTCGTACAGATTCTAGGGCCCATTGCCTTCCTTTCACAGGCAGGGGGAAGGGCCCATGAAATCTCTGCCCTGAGGAACTGTGAGCCCCACCCTTAAATGTCCCAATCAGACTAGAAAAGCCACAAATACCTTTTAAATCTACCCGAGAATTTTAAAATCCCAACCCAGCACAGAATATCACATAGCAAATCAAAGTTCTCAGCAAACAAACAGACAGAGATGTTTACTAGTTAGGCGGGCCGATTCCACCTCTGACAGAGAGCAAGCGCCCTTAGGGAAAGATCCCAGCGGCCGCTCAGGGTACTTTGCTATCGGTCAGAGCACTCAGCCTCAAAGAAATCAAGCCTGTGGTTGTTTTTTTGTGTTTTTTTTTTTGTTTTTTAGACACAAACAGAAATTTCACTAGCTAAACAATTTTCAATAAAGACAAAAACTTTGAATCACCACAGGAGAAAACAAAACAAAACAGGAATAAACAAAAACACTTTTACACAGGCGCATGCCACATTTACAGCACAAAATACCAACAGATAACCTAGTTTGATTAACATATTATCTAGAGCCCGTGGGTAACCTGGATTAAACTTAGGCATGTTATCTAAATTACAGTCCTGGGTCTCCAGAACACTGAGTTGATAAGTTAACTGGAGCCCTCTGATCCTGGGACAGCTATGCTGTCCCTCCCAGGCAAAGAAAAAATGTGCCCTCTAAGCCCAGTATGAAATTGGATTACTGCTATCAGTCCCTTTTAAGACTTTGACATAAGCTATTTAACTTTTGTTTAGGGAGGGAACATATAACCTTTAATTGCCCTTAGTTTAAGGAAAGCAGGGTTTTCTAGATTTAAGAGATTAGATTAAATAAATCCCTGAGGCAAGCACACTTCCTGCCCCATAAAACTCCACCTTAAAGCTCCACCCTTGACTAAATCAGAGGGAGGGGCCTTTGCTGTTTCAAGATGGCGGCCCCCAGGGGAGCAGCAAGTCATGTGGCTGACAAAATGGTGGCTGTCTACACTTTTTTTTTGCAAATCAGGATCAATAAGCAAAGGCATTTAGTTACCAGAATTACACAAATTTTCCCAATTCAATCCGAACCTTAAACTTTTAGCTGGCAAGTCAAAATATTCAGCATTTCTCAATCAGTCTAGAATCTAGCTAGCATCCCTTTTTTTTTGGGGGGGGGGGTAAATGATCAGTCTTGGGCTCCATCCTGCACATCTGCAAAGAGACTCTAGCTCAAAACTCTATCCAAAATCGGACAGTGCGCACATTAGTTTTAAGCCAGCTTTTCTCTCTACACGTGCACAGAAATCCCAGACACATTTACTTGGGGAGGGGGTGACCTGTTTTCACAGATCCTCACTCAGATGCCCACCTGACCGAAGTCGTGGAGCCACACAAAGGAGGGGAGAGGGCAGGCCCCCTCCCTCCACACTCACACACTTTCACCAGACATTCACTCAGAGTTTAAACAATAACAACTTCCCAACTCCTGAGGGAGCTCTACAGCCTCCCCCCAATCTCCTTGAAATGATCAATCACAATACCCAAAGGAGCAGTCTGAGTCCGTCCCATAACATCCATCCAGTAAGTCCACAGAAAACAGAAAAACACAGACACAGACAAACAGAGGGCCCCAAAGAACAGCCTTCCAACTCCATGGAAGCAACTAGACGATGGCCTTACGCCAAACCGGCGGGAGCGACCCGCCTCGTCTCAGATTGAGGGGGTTCCTACAGACCTTCCGACTCCGCGGAAGCAAAACTACACCCCTCCAGATGGAGGGTCGAGGCGTCCCCCGACTCCTCCCACCCTTGATCCCCCTGTGCGTCCACTTAGATCATTGCGGGCGATTACAGATTTCAGAAGTGAGCTCACACAGAACAGATACAGAACAAGTCCCTGAACAGAGGCAGTAGAAAACTGCCTAGGAATGCTTCTCTTCTACCTTTTTTAAAAGATAGGCCAGATTCGAACCCTTAGCCAGTTCGAGTTTTGACAGTGAGTACCATCTAGAAGCCATTCCTCCAGATACAGGAAAAGTCCCTTAGAGATAACATATATCACACAGAACAGAATACACAACACACAGACACTTACCGCGGCCAGTCAGACTCTACGGATTGGGGGGGTCCCTCAATGGTTTTGGGGATCCCGGACGAGCCCCCAAATGTTATGCCCAGATTTCAGGATCCCCAAGAAACCACATCAGGGAGCCAGCCAGTCCGATGCAAAAGCATAAGAGTCTTTATTCGAGCTAGCTCGGCTCCCCCACCTTGCCGACGCAGCGACAGGAAGCAGAGAGCGAGGCATACTTCTTTTACATAGGTGTGTATAGGTTACTTAACAGTCAACAATTAACATGATAACAGTAACAATGAGGGGATTTGTGGTCTCTGCTCTTGCATAGTGGTTGTGTCCTGAAAGGTCCAAGAAAAAAGAAAAAGAAAAAAGAAAAGAAAATATGGACAGATTGTGAAAATTGAAGAGGTGTATAGTTTACCCTCAAACTATAAGTAAATGTTATACTAGATGCAAAATACAGGGAACTGAGACAGACAACAAAACCTGAATCATGATATCTTATAGGTTAGACATTATCCAGAGTGTTTTTCTTAATGAAGGCCCATAAGACCTGATTGCCTCCCATTTACCTGCTTTTTACTTTTGAAAAAATTTCACCCTTGACTTCCATCCAAGGTTATGGTCTTGCCCCATTCTCAGTGGTCCATCATTCAGCAAGACAGATACTGGCACTAAGACTTTATAAGAATGTGCCTTCCTAGCAGCATGGGACCACATTATCCAACCAAAAGGTTGGTTATCAATGCATCCTTTCAATTGATTTATGACCAAAAGGGGGGAATTGTGGAAAAAAGGGGCCATATGCTCAACCTGACAAGCTTATGGGAGGCCTGAAAGGTGACCTTACAAACTCAGAGACCTAAAGTAATCACATAGGATTGTCTGAAATTAAAACTTTCTAACTAAAAGCAAGTTATGGTGGGTCGTCATGTCTTAGGCTGGTATCTTGCTTGACGAGGGTCAATTTTTACCTTATTGTCTTTTTGCATCTATGATACAAAGGTAATGTCAAGGTAATTTTCTTTTTCTTATCCTTGTTTTTTATGAACTTGATCATATTAATATTGACATTGATCACCTAGCTGATATATTGTTTGTCAAGATTCTCCACTGAAAATTTACTCATTTTCTCCTCTTTCCATTGCAGTACTCTTAGGAAGGAAGCCAATATACACAGTCCACACTTAAGAAGAGGGAGTTATGCTCTATCTCCCTGAGGCTAAAGTATATAAATGAATTAGTTAGAATTCTTTATGGGAGATTTGCCTCTCCCCCCCTCCCCAATTTTTTTATTTATTCAATCATTTATTTATCTTAGTATGTGCTGCGACCTGCCTGGTGGGTTCAGGAGGACCTGTAGGAGGGCCGATGCACAATGAAGACACTACACAAAAAAATAAGTTTTAAGCATGGGAGCCAGGTGGAACCTCTTTTGGGAAGAGGAACCACGAGTCCTAGTCTTGCCTGTTTTTTTTTGTTTGTTTGTTTTGTTTATTTGTGGGTTTTTTTGTGTTGTTTTTTTTTAGTCTTGACTGTTTTTATTCAACTTAGTTACACAATTGCCCTTAGAAAAACACATAGGCCAGTTGTTTTCAACCTTCCTAATGCCGCGATCCTTTAATACAGTTCCTCATGTTGTGGTGACCCCCAATTTCATTGTTACAAATTGAACATAATTAAAGCATAGTGATTAATCACAAAAACAATATGTAATTATATATGTGTTTTCTGATGGTCTTAGGCGACCCCTGTGAAAGGGTCGTTCGACCCCTAAAGGGGCCACGACCCACAGGTTGAGGACCGCTGACATAGGCAGAGCACATAGTAAGCAGATAGTATCAAAGGTCAGTAAAGGTCAGTAAAGTTCAGTAAACATATAGTTCCATTTTCTCAAAGATTATCAGGTAAGGGGATTGCACTGAGACACTGTAATCCCAGCAAGAGCAATCTGAGCTGACGTCAGCCCGGCTGACGCCCAAGGTCCATGGTCTTCCAAGTTCCTTGTTCCACTTTCATGCCAATGCTGCTATGCAATGGTCCCCAGCAAGTATGGACTCATGAATACTTATTTTATACTTTGGGTAATTATCCAATACCACCTTGTTTATTTTGTTGCTCACATTGTTCCTCCTTTAGCCATTGCAAACTCTGAGTTAGCTCCTATGCCCCTTTGACGTACCCTCATAATTGTGTTTTAACTATATGTATGTGTATGTGTTTATATATATATATATATATATATATATATATATATATGTAAAAAACATTCAAACCTGTGAAGAATTTTTGTGAGTTTATTTGCACCTAACTGTCAACAATTGCTGGGAAGGAGAATCTCAATGTATTGAGATAATGCTCTGGAGAATGGTGGTTTTTAACATAGTTTTATAAACTACAATCAAAGAAAGAGATGTAAGTGAGTTACATGAAATCCATTGGTAATATATTAGGGAGGTGGGAGGAAGCAAAGCTGGGTGGGGGGAGTTGGGAACCTCTGGGATTGGATAAAAAGTAAAATGATAGACATGCTTCTTTTACATAGGTGGGCATAGGATAGTTAACAGTCAACAGTTAATATAATAACAATAACAATGAGAGAATTTGTGGTCTGTGCCCTGGCACCCTGGCACATTGGTTGTGTCTTGAGTAGTCTGGAAAAGGTAAGTTACAAGTTACCTTGACATTCCAAAGGTATGTTATATAGATGCAAAAAGACAATAGATTCAGTTAATACCAAAGTTGATCTTTGTCAGGAAGATAACGACCTAGGACATTACTACCCACTACAGACTGCTTTTTAATTAAAAATTTTTAATTTCAGACCATCCTTTGTGGTTACTTTAGGTCTCTGAGCTTGTAAGGCCACCATACAGCCTTTCCTGAGCTAGTCAGGTTAGCATGCAGTCCCTTTTTGTCCACTCTATCAAAAATGTTAAATGAGAACCTGTCTGTATACAGGTAATGGTCTGCAAGGACAATTCCTAAAATGTTAACAAGGATTATTTCTGGATGGTAATATTATGAGTGATCTCAATACTCTTTATAACCCTTTTATGTACTTTATATTCCTTAGACCCGTGGTCGGCAAACTTCGGCTCGCGAGCCACATGCGGCTCTTTGGCCCCTTGAGTGTGGCTCTTCTTAAGCCTTAGGAGTACCCTAATTAAGTTAATAACAATGTACCTACCTATATAGTTTAAGTTTAAAAAATTTGGCTCTCAAAAATTTCAATCGTTGTACTGTTGATATTTGGCTCTGTTGACTAATGAGTTTGCCGACCACTGCTTTAGACTATACTTACTCTTAAAATTAAAAAATGGAGTCACTAAGACTACAGAGTAGAAGACCCCAGATGCCAATCCCCCCAAAATGCAACAATTAGACAGCTATTCATGAACAAATATAGTTGTAAGAGAGCTCAGGAGTCTACTTAAGAACTTCAGCAATAAAGCAGAGAAAAAAATAAAAACCCTGAGAATTACCACACATGAAGAAGGTCGGAGGAGCAGGTGAATAATGTCTGCATCATCCCATCCTCCAGGCCAGCACTGCTCCACACCAAGGCAGAACTCCCCAGCCCAAGAGAGTTCTATTCTCCTCATTAGGAAAAGCAGAGCAAATGGGGTGAACCACCAGGATTCCCAGCCTTTTGGGACACTGCATGAAGGTCCCTCTTTGATTTCACCCCACCCAGGGAGTGGCATAGATGAGATGTCTAGAGACAGCTAGGAATGAGGAAGAAGGGCAGGGGCTACCAGTATCAGCGATATGGTGAGAGTGACTTCAGTTCCCAGTCGCCTGCTCTGTAGAGGACCCCAGCAGCCTTCTCCACTAAGGACCTCAACAGATATTGCCATCATCACTGAAGACCTCTTCATGGACCCCAGCAGACTGTTCTGTAAAGGACTCTAACAACTTTTTGCCACTGAGGAAACCAATAGCCAAGACAGCCATTGTGGACCACCTGCATATTTCACCACTGAGGTTTCCACCTCACAAATGTTGGCATTTGCAGTTGCCAGAGTCCCCTGTTCCCTCCCCACCTCTTATGAAAGAGCCTGGGATCCACACTGGCCTTGGTCTCTGCAGCTATACACATGCAAGATGCGAGCCTGGGCCCCAGCTTCTCTCCCTATTTGTACATAGATGGGTACAGGGTAGTTAAGAGTCAACAATTAACATGATAATAATAGCAATGAGGGAATTTGTACTCCCTGTCCTGGTACATTGGTTGTGGCCTGAAGGCCCCAGAAAAATGGAAATTACAAGTTACCCTGACATTCCACAGGTATGTTATCTTAGATGCAAAAAGACAATAGGCTCAGTTAAGATCAAAGTTGATCTTTGTCAGGGAAGATAGTGGCCTAGAATATGACTACCTACCTACCATAAACTGCTTATTTATTTATTTATTTATTTATTTATTTATTTATTAAATACATTTTTATTGATTTCAGAGAGGAAGGGAGAGGGATAGAGAGATAGAAACATTAATGATGAGAGAGAATCATTGGTTGGCTGCCTCCTGCACGCCCCCAACTGGGGACCGAGCACACAACCCGGGCATGTGCCCTTGACCGGAATCGAATCTGGGACCTTTGAGTCCGCAGGCCGATACTCTATCTACTGAGCCAAACCAGCAAGGGCATAAACTGCTTTTTTAATTAAAAAGTTTTAATTTCAGACCATCCTTTGTGGTTACTTTAGGTCTCTGAGTTTGCCAGGACACAACACAGGTCTTGCCTGAGCTAATCAGGTTAGCATTTGGTCCCTTTTCATCCACACATCCCCCTTTGGGTCATAAATCAATCCAAAGGATGCATTGATAACCAACCTTTTGGTTGGATAATGGAGTCCCATGATGCTAGGAAGGCTCATTCCTAGGAAGTCTCAGTGTCAGCATTTGTCTTGCTGAATAGGGTGGACCACTGGGGCTGGGGCAAGACCATAACTTGAGATGGCATTCAAGGTGGAAGTATTATTATTCAAAATAAAAGGCAGGTAAATGGGAGGCAGTCAGGTCCTATATGTCCTTGTTAAAAACTATTCTGGATCATTTCTAATTTTTTTTTAGCTACCATGATCCAAGTTTTTTTGCTACTTGTCTTAAGTTTTGTTTTTCTGCATCTAATATTACATTTACATACCAGAAACAAGAGCAACAACATTAAACCAATAACACTGATTAGGAACAGAAAATGTCTAATATTACACGAAGAAGTATCTGAGAGGAACAAGCATTTACTATTATACAGAAGCTCTAATTTTTCTTCTGGGCAGTTAGTTTCATCCATTCCTATAGATAGACAATACTTATCTAAAATATTCATCTAGATTAGATCCATATATAATTCTACCAGGGGAATTATTAGGGAGATGTTCTTGGAGGGGGTTGTCTAAGATGGGTCCCTTATAATAGATATAGCCAGAAAAAATATACCAAAGCTTATATTGATAGAAGATCAGTATGTAGCCAACAAAACATTATAACTTCATTATCATAGTTGATAATAAAAATATTATTGTCTAGTAGGTGGGAAAGATTAGCAGGTTACCTAAGTTAAAATTTTCATGTCTAACAAGGGAAGGGGTCTGGGGAGACAGATATTGTTTTCACTAGGAGATCATAAAAGGATAATAAAAATCATTCAATCAATAACAATTGTGCAGTATATGAACAAGGTTTAGCAGCATCGATTTGTGAGCATATAGGCCTTGTTGAAGTCTTGGGATAGCTGATTGCCTTCTTTGTGGCCAGCGGCTTCTCATCCTTGAGATGAAGGCAAGTGTCAGAGACAGGGCAGATGTCCATTCGTGGTTAGGTACCTGATAAGGTAAGGTCCCTTTAACACTGTTGGAGAGAGTCTTTAATTAATGTCTTTCCCAATGGACAAAAAAATCCCACTTGTAAGTTGTGGTCTTTGAATCTTTGTCTCCTAAGAATACTGTTAAATGAATGTTACTAATTTATTAGTTCCTATAATGCAGAATGTCTGCTTTTTAATTTTTCTTATGTGGGAACCAAAATATTTAAAAATCAGCAATATTTTAAACAGAGTCAAAAGAATAATAATAATTCTCAATTCATTTAGTCCCATAACTATTTTCTTTATCTTGATTATTTGCCAGGACTTTTTTATGAATTCAGTTATTCCTTAAAATTCTATAAATCTTCATCCAGTTCAAAGATATGACCTACTTAGAAACCTGCAATTTAGAGTAAGTCAGAGTCTTTTTCACGGATTTTTCTAAAGATATAACATATCTGCAAATACATCAGAGTAAAACAGTGACTGTCTGAGAATAACACAACTTAAAATGACATGGTTATAGATTTGATTATAATACAATTGATTTTTTAAAAAAAACTTTGCTTTTCTATAAGATATAATATTCCAAGACAACAATTTCTTGGTAATTAATAACTACTGTAAAACGACATAGAATACATATACTGAATGGCCAGATTATTATGACCACCTGACGTTTGTAGGCAAATTAGCTATAATTTCATGCTGAAATTGCTAGAGGGCCAGACCATTATAAATAGGGAAGCAGGTTGTTTGCCACGACAGTAGAAGTGACTTTTTTCTGAATATATGGGTAAACAATGCAATTTCACAGCCTTTGAATGTGGGATATATATATATATACACACACACACATTGAGTGGCCAGATTATTATGACCACCTCATCAGTACTTCATTGGGCCACCTTTTGCCTTCAATACTGCGGCGATTCTTCTTGGCATTGACTCCGCGAGATGTTGAAAGGTGATGCGAGGAATCTGACACCATGCCTGATGAATAGCACTGTCCAGTTCTGTGAGATTTGATGGTTGTGGAACCAGCTGGCTGATGGCTCTTTTAACTTCGTCCCACAAATGCTCAATTGGATTGAGATCTGGTGATTGTGGGGGCCACCTAAGCAAGGTAAAGTCTCCCTCATGTTCTTGAAACCACTCCTGCACAATACAAGCACCGTGGCATAGTGCATTGTCTTGTGGAAGAAGCCATCTCCATTGGATACACCATCAACATGAGAGGATGAACTTGATCAGCAATGATACTTAGGTATGTTGTGCTATTCAAACGTTGTTCCACACGAATTAAAGAGCCCAAATCATGCCAGGAAAACATGCCCCAAACCATAACACTGCCCCCACCAGCTTGAAGGGTTGTACTCATGCATGTGGGGTGCATGCTTTCATGCTGTTTCCGCCAAATTCTCACTCTGCCCATCTGCATGATGCAACTGGAAATGTGATTCATCAGCCCACATGACTTTTTTCCAATGCTCGACTGTCCAATCCTTGTGTTCCTGTGTGAATTGGAGACGTTTTATCTTGGTAACTGCAGACAGCAAAGGAGTTCAAACAGGCCTTCAGCTTCCACATCCCATACAATGCAGTATACGGCTAATTTGCCTACAAACGTCAGGTGGTCATAATAATCTGGCCACTCAGTGTGTATATCCCACGTTCAAAGGCTGTTAAATCACATTGTTTACCCATATCTTCAGAAAAAAATCACTTCTACTGTGGTGGTAAACAACCTGCTTCCCTATTTATAATGGTCTGGCCCTCTAGCAACTTCAGCGTGAAATTATAGCTAATTTGCCTACAAACGTCAGGTGGTCATAATAATCTGGTCACTCAGTGTATTTAGACTCAATACATAATTACAGCATATATTAAAATTTTTCACATGGGTTATCAGAAGTGTGCATTGAGCACTGGAAATAATTCATAAACTCCCAATATGTGGGACTCAAATACCCAGAGTATCACTGCCAGATGCCCTGCCAAAGGGAGCCATCACTTTAACTTACCTGTTGTTCCTGATTGGACAACTGCTACTCATGAGAGTTTCCTGCTTGGACTTAGCTCTGAATCTTTGCAAGTTCCTTTCTGGAACAGACTGAAATTTCTAGAACATCCATTTTAATAAAATATATGTACACAAATAGAACACAGTTATTATTATTAATTTTTATTTGACAAAGCTTCCCATGTAATTTCTAGTATATTAAATAGGCTTAATTTACTTTGAAAACATTTATTTTTTAAGAAGAGAGAGTAAATCCTTGAGGTATTCCAGGGCCCATTGGAATGACTCAAAGTCATCTTTTGGTTAAAAAGTCTCTTAAGATTTAAACATTGGGAAGATTGTCAAATATACTTAACCAAAATATTATATCATAAACTCTTGGTAAATCTAGATAAAAACATATTTTATGGCAATATTTCTAAAGGACATTAATCAAATTTAAACTGGTTTAATGATAAATACTTTGTGCAGACCACAGAATTCTGCTTAATTTATAAAAGTATTTAACCTTATTTTTAACTAGAGGCCTGGTGCACAAAAATTTGTGCACTTGGGGGGGGGGGTGTCCCTCAGCCCGGCCTGTGCCCTCTTGCAGTCTGGGACCCCTCGAGGGATGACCACTTGATGGCTTAGGCCTGCTCCCCGGGGGATTGGGCCTAAGATGGCAATTAGACATCCCTCTGGCAGCCCGGCAGACCTCAGGGGATGTCCACTTGCCAGCAGGGAGCAGGCCTAAGCTGCAGTCAGACATCCTTAGAGCTGCTGAGGAGGTGGGAGAGGCTCCCACCGCCACCGTTGTACTGGCAGCCATCAGCCTGGCTTGTGGCTGAGCAGAGCTCCCCCATGTGGGAGGACACTGACCACCAGAGGGCAGCTCCTGCATTGAGCGTCTGCCCCTTGGTGGTCAGTGTGTGTCATAGTGACCAGTCATTCCCAGTCTTTCTGCTGTTAGGGTCAGTTTGCATATTACCCTTTTACTATATAGGATAGAGGCCTGGTGCATGGGTGGGGGCTGGCTGGTTTGCCCTGAAGGGTGTCCCGGATCAGGGTTGGGGTCCCGCTGGGGTGCCTGGCCAGACTGGGTGAGGGGCTGATGGCTGTTTGCAGCTGGTCACACCCCCTTCGGGGTGGGGGTCCCACTGGGGTGCCTGGCCAGCCTGGATGAGGGGCTGAGGGCTGTTTTCAGGCTGGCCACACCCCCTTTAGGGTGGGGGTCCCCACTGGGGTGCCTGGCCAGTCTGGGTGAGGGACTGAGGGCTGTTTTCAGGCTGGCCGGCGACTGGAGCTCCCAGCCTCTCCTTTTTTTCTTTTTTTTAAATTCTGGGATTTATTTACCTTCTATAATTAAAACTTTGTTGCCGTCACTGGAGCTGAGAGCCGGGCTCCTGCTCGCTCCAGCTCTGAGGCCATGGCCAGCTGAAAGCAGGTATCTGGGGTTTGTTTAGCTTCTATAATTGAAACTTTGTTGCTTTCGGAGCTCAGAGCTGGACCGTGGCAGGAGGGGAACCTT
>NW_005871240.1:2123234-2146224 GCF_000147115.1 Myotis lucifugus | reverse complement strand
CTTAGAACAGGTGGTTTTCTGGTTTTACATAAAATGGATCTCCGGTACTCATGACTTCTATTATCACAGGCATATAATTTCTTCCAACTTAACTTGCACTTTTAACTCTTAGAAGCCCCAATTTTCAATAATAAGCAAAAAATAAATGACCAGCATTCCTTAGATTGACATTTATGAACACATTTTAAACACACTCTCACTTTTAACAAAGCACAAGACATTACATCAACCACCCAAATCCACTTTACAGACCTTTGGCAATAAAGACAAAAGCAGGCAAACTTAAGATTTATGTAGCAATCAGTGTTTCAGTATTTCATGTTATTTCAAAATATCTAGATAGTCAATAACTTTAATTAAAATTCACTATTTTAGGAAGGAATAGTTGACATACATTAAAGTGATTTGTATTTTTAAAAATGGCCCAGACAAGAGTTCTTGGTATTTGCATTTCTATGGTCCTGGGACTTTGGTTTCTGAAAGCCAATTCTCTATAAGCATTTTGAGCTGAATAGAGGAGGCTTGGGGGAAGGTAAAAGGATTTACTAGGCTTTGATATTCTGGAGCTACACCTCTGACCCTGTAGAGACTACATTATAAAACAAGGCCAGTACTTTTTTAATTCCTCAAGGATTGGCAAATATTGGCAAAGGACTAACAAATTTACTCACCAGTTTTAGAAATGTTTCTTTCTATTTGAGTATATTTTTCCCTGAAGCTCTGTAGCAATTATAAAGAGATCTAGTTTACAGGTAGCATATAGCTGAAGGTCATTTCTGAGAGTCATAACAATTTGCATGTATGACAAAGACACATGAATCTAAGAAAGCCTCATTCTCCATTCACCTCCTGGGAACGGGAAAACAGGTCTAGTTGCAGGGTAGCATTAAACTTAATGGTGTTATTAACTGACTAAACCTCTCCATTGTCCACTGAATAGTGGAGCCAGGCTATGTTGCAAAAGATTAATTAGCCTTTTTCTTGAGGAATGTCAAGTAAAATTTCTCCCAGTTGGAGTGTATGTACCCCCCAAAAAGAGGACTATCAAGTCACTGTGGCCTGTTTCTGAGGAGGAATATAAAGGGCAACCTGGGGGGAAGAGGGGGCGGCTAGCAATCTGAATCTGTGCCAGTGACTGGTGTCCTAGTGCACATTCTTTTTAGCCTAGTCACTGCCCCTTCCTTAGACAATAATCTATTTTCCTGGGTGCTCCCAGTTTGCAGGGATCACGGGCTGGGAATTTGGCAGCTTGGCCCAGGGGGGCGGGGGGGGGGGCGTCGCTAGCACCACCCAGGCCAGGCATTTAGATACAGTCTACCTTCCTTATTCTAACGGACTCAGGAGGGGCTGTGAAAGTCCACCACAAAAGCCTGGTAATTAGGAAACAGATAGAAAACAAAGAAACTTAGGAGTATATAAGGGGCGATCTCATTGTATTAGCTGTTCAGGCTTTGGATCTTCGAATCCCCCGATCCAGTAGCATTGCTTTAAATAATGGTTTTTCCTGAATCTCTGAGTATTCATTGTGTATTTTTCTGGTTGCTTGGTAAATTCTGCAACAATTCCCCATCTACGGAGATACATGTGTAACAAGCTGAGAGTTAGAGGCATCTCTGCAAGTCTCTGGGCTGTTCGTGCCATTCTGAGTAGGGCAGGTCTCCTGTTAAGCCTTCTCTCAGGCTTTCAGCAAAGTAGATAATGAAGAAAAAAGCACATTTTCAGTCAGTCTCAAGATTAGTTTCCTCTGGAGAGGTTCTCTTTTTAAAATCATCATTTCCACCTTTTGGTTCAGTATCTGGTTCATTTAGTTCTAAATACATATTACCCTTCTGAAAAAAAATGTAGGCATCACTGATTAAAAAAAATCTCCCTATCAGGTGAATTGGGGCTGATTTGACTAGTAAAATATATGTTGTGCTATAACATGTCCTAGTTGAAAGGGGACAGGCTCTGAGTTTAAAACAGCCATTGGTTGGTTAGGTACTCCTATCATCAGCACAGTAGCTTTACTCCAAGGGAGAGGGAAACTTTGTTGGGTAGGGTTAAGAATAGATAAAGTAGTCCCAGTATCTGCAAGGGCCTTAGTAACCTCCCCTAATATGATACTTTCAATTTCTCCTAAATTATTAGTAAATAGAAGGGGAAGTACCATCTCATAGTCCTCAGGGCATCTCTATGTTTTCTTCTGTTTATTTCCTCCTCGCAAATCCCATTTCTGTTTTCTACAATCTTTCTGACCTGGCTTTTTACAGCAAAAACAGACTCCTCTCCATTTCACAGCAGATATTATTTAATAACTCATTGTCTTGCAGTCATAAACTAGTAGGTATATTAATTGAAATAGGTCAGAATAGCCATGATTACATGTTATAACAGTAAACATTTTTTTGTGAACCCATCAGGGTCCTGGATAAAGTTAGGAACAATTGCTGGTTTCTCTCTAGCTGAGACCAGTTTTGTTTTGTTTTTCTAAAGTGAGCTGTTAGAATTCCTATTCTCATTTTCCCTTAAGTCAGTGGTAGTGGAGGCAATGGAAGAATGGAGGCAAAAGGATAAATCCAAACAAGGAAGCTCAGAAAGCAAAGGATATAGTGGAGGAGCTATAGAAGGTGGAAGAATGGGGTGTAGGCATTTATTAGCTTCAGAATAGTTCCAAGACAGTCTCTAAAATTTCATAATTTCCTTTAAAAATTTTTTCTATGCTTCTTAGAAGCTTCTAATTTCCAAATCAAGATATGCTTCCCTTTTATTCATTTTCTAATTTTTGCATGCAAAATATTAATTTAGTACCCAAAGACAACTGCATTTTGGCCGTTTTTAAGTTGATATTTTCTAGCTAAATCTTCCCATTTCCATAAAGCACTTGCAAGTAAAGGTTTCCTGTCAGAAGTATTAAATGAGGGATGGGGTTTGGGAGTTTCTGGCCTTGGAGGCACAATTTCCCATGTTAATTTTAGTGGTTTTGTTTTTTGGTGTTATTTTGTGTTGTGTTGTGTTTATTTTTATTTATTTATTTTTTAATATCTGCAGTCTGAGCAAATGTTCAAGGGATGTTATGTAGTGGGTCGAAGTATGCTGCTTATGGGTTGAGCTCCACAAGGTTCTCACTCCTCAAGTAGCATTCAATCCTCTGATGTGCCTTGGTTTCTCTCCCGCATGTCAAAAACAACCAGAGGGTTTGGGGCCCTGGAAGACCAAGCCTTATGGGGACCCCCTGGATGAGCAAGTCAGTTAATTACAGTTGAGTTGGGACTTCCCTATGGAGTTCTTGCACGTCATAAGGAATGAACTCTGACACCTCCACAAAGTTTCTTAGTGGCCTAAGAACACCAGAGAATTGGGCTGGGGGGAGGATGTGCCCCTTTATCTTCAGAGCTGAATGAGTTCAGCTCTCATTTATATGGCGAAGGTTTTTGCTCAGACTCTCAAAAAGCAATTCCAATTGAAAAGCCAAAAATAAAAATCAATCACACATTTTTTCCTTTCAGTCTTACCTTAGCCTGGGTTCTGTCAACCCTTAACCTTAGTTTCACCTAGAAGATTTAAAAAATACAGCTCAAATAAAGTCAGACCTGTTAAGGGTAAAAATAGAATATTGGGACTAGCTATAGTTATAAGAAATATT
Source organism: Myotis lucifugus (assembly GCF_000147115.1). Lineage (NCBI taxonomy): Eukaryota > Metazoa > Chordata > Mammalia > Chiroptera > Vespertilionidae > Myotis > Myotis lucifugus. The sequence continues at coordinate 2,142,599 of NW_005871240.1, read as the reverse complement.
AATTATGCTCTCTTAACCGTGATTGCCTTATTCTGATTAAAGAAAGGACATCCTCCTTTCTCCACACCCCGCATTGAACCCCTCCTTCCTGCTCCTGCCCCACCCCAGGCCTTCATCATACTACTGTCTGTGTCCATGGGCTATGCATATATGAATATTGAGGGGGAGTATAAGAAAATTGGGGGGCTGGCAATCTGAATCTGTGCTGGTAACCAGTATTCTGATGCACATTCTTGCTAGTAGATAATTAAGCTCCATTTATATCTGTGAAGCTTGTCCTGCCTTGCAGAACCTGTTTCCTGGAATACTCCCATTTTACAGAAGCCATAAACCATGAACCATATACAATCCCCAGAGGGGGTTGGCAGCACTGGTGCCAGCCAGGCCAGGCCTTAGGGTGTAATCTCACTTCCCACATCCCAACCCACGGGGGGCTGCAAAGCCCACAAAAATTCCGGAAACCTGATCCATATTTGGGGGACAAAGAAACTAAGGGGATAAATGGAAGGCTTCCTCCATATTCATCACGCAGGCTTTGGGGGTTAATTCCCTGAGTCACTGCACCAGTGTATCTGCAATTCTGCATTAAAGGCTCCTCTTCTGAATCCTCTGAGTGCCCGGCTGATTATTCTCCTGCACTGCCTGGCAGCTTATCTGCAACAATATAAATTCTTTGGTTAATCTCTGCCCGCCTCCCACCCTCACCCCCTGCCTTTCCTCTGAGATTTGTCAGTCTGTTGCATGCTTCCATGTCTTTGGATCTAGTTTGTTTGTTAGTTTATTTTGTTCATTAGATTCCACATATAAGTGAGATCAGATGATATTTGTCTTTCTCTGACTCGCTTATTTCGCTTAGCATAATAATCTCCAGATCCCTCCATGTTGTCTCAAAGGGTAAGAGATCCTCCTTTTTTACAGCTGCATAGTATTCCATTGTGTAAAATTACTTCTGAGTGTGGCAACTACTTTATGCTATAAAACTGACAGATGCTGCTCCCTGCATAGCACAGTGCTTAGCCCATAATCAGTACTTAATAAATGCTTTTGCTATTATTGTTTTATATGGGTAATGTGATTAATATGTCCAAATTTGATTTTGCCCAATTTTAAGCCAGAAGTATTCTCATCTCATAGTATTTCCAGCACTGAAAAATTTCTAGTCATTGTCTACCTCAACAAAACTTCAGCTTAAAGTGTTCAATTGTGATGATTACAGGGGCCAACATATATGGATATATTTCCAAAAGTTCAAAGCTTGGAACTGAAAAATAGTAAAAAATTGCATTCATATCAATTCTAATTGTGTCAATATTGTTTTCATTGTAGAAGATCTTGTCAAAACTACTTTTGCTGGCTGAGACCATTTGTCCAGTTGGCTGAGGTCTGGGATTCTTTGCATTCTCATTTTATTAATTTTAGGGACGTATTCACTGTTATTTGGCTTCAGGTTTCTAAGACCCATGTTTATATGCCTTTCCACTTAATCATCATGACATAGCAGCCTCTTTTTTTCTGTTATTTTTCCATGTGCCTAATCTTTACTGATAAATATGTGATCTCCTTAAAAACAGGGACCATATATTTTACATTTTATATCATCTACAGTTCTAAGCACAGTATCTGCCACATGACAAGAGTAATAGATATTTTTTGAAATAATAAATATAGTAAGTGTAGAATACAATATTTTGGGGATACAATTTTATGTGTGTGTATGAAATGTTTAGGTGATAATAAAAGATTAGGCAATTCAATAACAAAATGGTAAACAGTGTAGTATATAGTTTACAGAGAGAATACTTCAAGGGAACTAGAACAGTCATATAGTCATTAAACCATCCAAGGAAATAAAAACTCACCTTGAGCTGCACCTTGAAGTTTTAGGAAATCTGGCTAAGAAAATACTTTCAGGCAGGGAATGATATGCAATTGGCTGAAGATGATGGCTCTAGGTTAGTCATACATCATGACAAAAGTGTGGAGATAAGTAAATGATGAAGAACAAGTTGGATATTCGACAAGATATTGGCCTGAAGAGGAGAGACAATTGAGCAAGTGAAGGTTATTAGAGTTTAAAAAGTCAAAGAGTTTGAGGAGTCCAGGCTGGATCCCATAAGCAACTGGCAACCACTGTAAGTGTGGGGGAACATCTTGCCCCTTGATGGGAGGGTCGTAGGGCTGAGAGGCCAGAGAGGACATAATGAATTTTAAACAATATGGGCTGCATGGTCTCTTTCAAATGAGTCCATAGGAATAGGAAAGACATACTGTTTCTTCATGTTTTTCTCCTCATTCTGGGCCCCAGGGCATCATTGAGGCAGGGAACCAGGTTTGGAGGCTAAAAACTGTGGGTAGATTGAGGAAATATGAGCCAGCCCTTGGGGTCTACATCTTTAGAAACTGCTGTTTTCTTTTTCCAAATCCCCACAAGTATAACTCTCTCTGGACAAAGACTTCTTTAAAGACTGATTTTATGGTAAAACAAAAAAAACCTTCTTTTATTTGAGGAGAAACACAGAGATTCTTTTTTGTCCAAATGAAAGGAGTTTGGGGGATAAAATAAGAATTTTTAGGGGTGAAATAGGCAGGTTTATGAAATTTTAGAAATTAAGGGGCCCCATGGAAAACCCACAGGGCTACAGAACCGGGAGAGGTTACATTTCCATAACACAAGGGAGCCAGGTATAGTTATATTTCCATAAGACAAGGGAACTGGGAGAAGCCAAAAGGTCTATATTTACAAAATAAAGAAGGAGGAAGAAAGCCCAGATGGAATAGGAGAACAATGCAGGAGGGCCTCATATGTCCCATGTGATGTTTGACCTTTGAGCTCAGGAGTTGCTATAGTGACCAAATCAAAGGGAATATTGACCAAACAGAGTGGATATCAGGACACAGGGACTTGTAGCCTTTATAAACAGTGGAAGGAGGAACTCAGTGGGACTCTTTCCCCCTCCCCACCTGGGAGTCTGTGCTGCGATATTCTTTCCCCTTCCCCACGTGGGAGTCTGCACTTGTTCTTCAATAAATCTCCACCTTTGCTAAACCATCTTCCGTCCACGGATTCATTCTTCGACTCTGACGGACAAAGAATCTGGGGAACCATCCTGCCCAAGGAAAACCGTGTGTTCCAGTCCAAAAATTCTCATATCATAAATAATAGTTCTATTTTATTTTAATGTAATGAGTGAAATGTGGCAAGATAGTTGTACAGAGTAAAGTGGCAGTGTGAGAGTCATGGTAATTTTTTCCCTCCATAAATCCAAATGTATGAGTAATGTTAGCTGATTAAATGGCAAACACATTCTCTTTCTAGAGAAGACCTCGAGTGTCACACATCTTGAATAGGAGCACAAGATGTAGAGCGAGATATGCCATAGTGAGGGTGGGTGACATTACGGAAATAGAAAGTAAGTCATGGAGTGGGCTTGCCACCCCAGCAAGACGTGACTGTCTTCTTTCTGTCATGCCTCCTGTTTCCACCGCACTCATGAAGCTGAGCTCCTGAGTCAGGCCCAAGATGTTCTAGTCCTAAACTGTTTTCAGAACAGGCAGCAGGACCCACCTGCATGCTACACATGTGCCTGACTGATGGGAGCCAATAAACATACACCACAGCTGTGTTTTCAGGGTAGAGGGAAGAGAATGTCACTATTGCCTAAGGAAAGAGAATGAAGGTAACCATGTCACTACGTCAAACTCTGAGCAAGTTTACATCCAGGAAGGGAGCATTTGGGGGCTGCGTGGAGACTAACCACTCAGTATCTGGGAGCACAGAAGTCCTCTCATCCCAATTCACAGGGCTTCCTGGTGACAGAAGTTTCTCCACATTCTGGCAATTTAGGGAACAATCAGCCAGACAATATGGGAGTGCTCACGATGAGATGCCTGCTGCTGAGATAATGCCCAGCTGTGATTTTATTTCTCTCTGTTTGGGTAATACAATTCAATCTGACTGCAATAACTGAAAAAGACTGCCAAAGAAATGGCCAGTTTGAAAGAACACACACTGAAAAATCAACATCCCGGCTCCTCCTGAGATCACGGCAGAAACAGGAACATATTTCCAAAGAGCCAGAATAAAACTGCAGTGAGTCGAGGGGAGAGGATTTGATCCTGCCAGATTGCAGCATCATCTCACATGAACACACAGAACTGTGAGGATGAGGGCGGGAATGAGACGTCCACTGCAAAATGATGGATGCCTTGGAAACATCAAATGTCAATACATTCCCTACAACAGACACTGATCTTTCAACAGCTCTCAATAATCCCATTTATTCCTCCTCTGTTTATTTTCAGCTAGCACAAAATAAAAAGAAGCTAGATTGGTTTCATTTTTAAATCACAACATTAGGCAATGTATATGCCCCTCACAAAATAGGATTGGCTCCTAAATAAAGAGCTCTGCTTATTTTCCCTCTCAGTATGGATGTGATTACTCAAAATGCAGGGTGTTTTTCATTACATTTTTGACAAAACTGTTAGTATTTATTACATAGTTTATTTCTGCAACATTTTTTCTTCTTTTTTTAACATCTCATTTCTGACATGCCAAAGGCTTTCCAAAGAACTTGTATGCATATATTCATACCCATGGACACAGACCATAGGGTGGTGAAGGCCTGGGGCATGGAGGGTGGGCTAGAAGAGGTCAATTGGGGGGAAAAGGGGACATATGTAATACTTTCAACAATAAAGATTTTTTTTAAAGACAAGGAAAATAAATAATTTCTTATTGCAATAACATCTTAATAATAAAAGGCTAATATGCAAATGGTCATTACGCGCGATCAGCAGAAGGCTGCATCCCCTGCCCAGTGGGGCTTGACGGGGGTGGGACTGGCCAGGTCTTCAAGGCATGCGTGGGTGGGCGGGGACTTGACTTTGGGTCCCGCGGCATGCCCAAGATTCTGACAGGAGGAAGATTTTCATATACATTTTACCAATTTTCTTTCATCTGTGACACTTCTATGATAGAGAAAGGGCAAATAGCAATATTAAAATATTTCCTCTAATTAATTTCCCTTTAATGTGCACGAATTTCGTGCACCGGGCCACTAGTTAGTTAATAACATTATATAAATTTCGGGTGTATAACATAATTTGATACCTGAATACTCTATTGTGTACTCACTACCAAAAGTCTAGTTTCCATCTGTCAACATATATTTGACCCCCTTTACCATTTCATCCTCCCCTCACCCGCTCTGGTAACCACCAATATGTTGTCTGTATCTATGAGTCTGTTTTTGTTTTATTTGTTCATTTGTTACTTTTTTGTTTTATATTCCATGTATGAGATAAATCATATGGTTTTTGTCCTTTTCCACATGACTCATTTCACTTAGCATAATACTCTCAAGATCCTCCAATGTCACAAATGGCAGGATTTCATAAAGAAAATGAGGTATACATACACACAATGGAATACTATTCAGTCATTTAAAAGACCAAATATTGGCATGTCAAAGTTTTCAGTAAAGTGGATTCTGTGAAGAATTTAGATAGAGACAGGGATGAAAAATTCAGGATTTGTAATGATAATTCACCAAATTAATCTCACCTATTTCTAAAGCATATCAATAGTATTAATGTAGGGGAATTTTAGACAAAAATTTGGCTACTTATATCTTAAATTTAATATGAGTAAAATGATTGAGGAAACTTAGCTTAGGACACCTTGCATCATTCCTTTTGTTTGCATGAAATTTTTCAACTCCCTCCACACCATTATTAGTGTATCAAATATATTTTTCTAGATGAGATATAACTTTTAATTGTTCAACATGAGGCAACAATATGTTTTCTACCATGGAAAACTTCTTTCCACTATTTTTTTTTCTATTAAAACATATGGAAGGGGAAAAAAGTAAAATGTTAATCAGCAAAAATATTTACATTCTCTATATGGCCACTCAAATGTTTTTTTACACAACCTTACCTAACACTCCATTTCAAGTTGTCTGCCAGAAAGTTGTAAATTTCTCACATAAACAGAAAATTATAAAAAAATTTAGAATTTCATTGTGCTATATTTTCTAAAAGTTTGATTGAAGTAGAATTGATATAGAAACATGCACATATTTAATGTGTACAATTTGATAAGTTTGGACATATGCAAGCACCTCTACCACCACCGCCTCAATCAAGATATTTTATCACAAGATCCCTTGTGTCTATTTATATATTTATTTATTTGTTTATTTATTTTTATTGATTTCAGAGAAGGGAGAGGGACAGAGAGATAGAAACATCAATGATGAGAGAGAGAATCATTGATCAGCTGCCTCTGGCACGCCCCCCACACTGGGGACCACGCCTGCAAACCTGGCATGTGCCCTGACCGGGAATTGAACCATAACTTCCTGGTCCATAGGTCGATGCCCACCACTGAGCTATGTCGGCCAGGTTCTTTCTTTCTTTCTTTTTTTTTTATAAGAATGCTCACCATAAGATCTACCCTCTCAAATGTTTGAGTGCCTACTACAGTACTTTTGACCACAGGCACTATACTGTGTAGCATATATCTAGAACTAGTTCATTTTGCATATATGAAATTTTATACCCATTAAATAGCAACTCCTTATTTCCCACTTCCCTGGCCCATCATAACCACCATTGTATTATCTGCTTTTATGGGTTTAACTATTTCAAGTACCTCATATAAGTGGGATCATGCAGTATTTGTCCTTCTGTGACTGGGTTATTTCACTTATCATAATATCCTACATGTTCATTCATGTTGTCACAAATTACAGGATTTCCTTCTTTTTTAAGGTTAAGTAATATTTAACTGTATGCACATACCACATTTTCTTCCCCCCCCCCACATTTTCTTTTTCCATTCTTCTATCAATGAACATTTAAGTTGTTTCCATATCTTGACTATTGTGAATAGTGCTATAGAATTTAAATATCTAGAATTTACATTTATAAATAGACATAATCTACCTACAATGGAACTGGTTAATGGGTTCATTGAAAGCAAAAGAATAACATGTAAAGGGAACTGGAGTGTGATCTACTTCTTACTTTTTTGAAGTGTGATTAAATATGACTCACTGAGGAAGAAGATAAACATGTGACAGTACAGGACTATTACTTCTCTTACAGCATCACTGAATTCCTACTGGGCATTTATAAATCACAGTTGCCTCATTGCACCCTTGTCATTTAGGTGGTGGGGATAAACAGTGGGCCAGCAGGAGGAAGGCTTCTATTGAAGGGATCCCAAACAAACATCAGTTTGACTCTACTCTAGATTCTTTTTCTCTATAACACATGGTATTTTTAGCACAATGACATTGTAGAATCATTAAATCCATTTTTAAAGTAGCATTTATGTGCATCTGGTCATTGAAGATAACATTTTTCCCCATTAAAAAATGACCCTGCCTCTCTTGTTATTTAATTCCTTTGATGCTTGAGTTGGTGCTTTCAGTCTCTGTCCACTGCTTCAGTGAGGGGGCACTGGTTTGTAATCCAAGACTTCATGCTCCAGCTGTTGAGGTTACCAGAGGAGGGTATAGGGATCAAAGCAACCTACTCATGCCTATTAGATGGGAATGAACAGCTGATTCCCACAGCTATGGCTGGGCCACCTCAAGCTGGAGCCACTCATTGGAAGAAAGAACTGGAGTGTCAGCCAGGATAAGGATAATTGTAAAGATAAAAGGAATTCTCATGGCCAAGCAGAACAGCAGAGCAGGTACCTACTCAGAACTGGAGGAACACAAAAGACAGATTGGAAACAGAAGGGGTTATAACTTCACAATGAACAAGTTGGCCTCTCCCCATTGTGAGTTGCTGAAACCATGCTGGAGTAAAAAATTCCCCACAATGAAATAGGGCTGAAAGAGGACATTAAGAGACTTGCAGTCATTTATACTGATCTAGCATCTATTCTATTATTTTTTTTGCATTGAAACCATCTTGAAGATATAATTCCTCTGCCTATTTTTCTTTTTTTTAGTTAGTGACTTAAAATTTCTTAATAAGAAAGAGAAAAACCCACTGAAAAGGAATTTTGCCTGATAGCTTTGGAATTTTTCTACCACCTATATTGGAGCCACTTATATTACCAGTATCCCTAATTTTAAGAGTATCTTCTTATGGACTAGACCAGTGGTTGGCAAACTGCAGCTCGCGAGCCACATGTGGCTCTTCGGCCCCTTGAGTGCGGCTCTTCCACAAAATACCATGTGCGGGCGCGCATGTACAGTGCGATTGAAACTTCGTGGCCCATGCGCAGAAGTCGGTATTTTGTGGAAGAGCCACACTCAAGGGGCCAAAGAGCCGCATGTAGCTCGCGAGCCACCATTTGCTGACCACTGGCAGTGACCAGTTTGGAAATAACAGTGAGCCTCTAGAAGCTTTAATATAATTCACAAAATGAGTTAGTTTAGAGATTATTTAGGATTTAGGAGACCAAGAGGACCACTATATGAACTGAGTTGAGGAATACATTTTACAAGTCTCCTCTAATTAGAAAACTTTATTTGTATTTAACAAATTATAAATAAATTTCCCTAGGCTTTGTTGTGAATCTTGGAAGAGGGGGTTCCTGTATAACCTAGCAAGTACTTGCCTTCTTTCAAAATACTGTGATGAAAAATAAATGAGTTATGGAAACAGTCAACCAGGAAGTTTATCTAATTGCAATCTGAGAGTCAATTGAATTCAATTTAGCAAATATCCTTTGAGGATGTGCTATTGTGCTAGGAAGGCACGGTGCTAGGCATGCATTTTGTAAGTGAAACTGAAACATTAGTCCCATGGTGATGCAGTCTTTGGATCATTTCGTATGTTTATAGGCTATAACTTGTTTTTCACTGGGCAGTCCCCGGTGTTTAAGATGAATTACACTTCCCATTTCCTTTTCTTCATTTCATGGTCTTATATTTTGCTGCACCAAGGATTGTGTTTTTCTCTTGTGTTCTCTGAGATTTTGGGCAAATAATATGAACTATGTAAAGTTTATCTTTGGAGTCTGATAAATTGGGTCATAAATTTGTCATCAAGATTAAATGAGAAAATACATGTGAAAATACATGTAGTAAATAATCTATAATAATAAAAGGGTAATATGCTAATTAGACTGGATGTCCTTCTGGACATCATTCAAGGACATCCTTCCTGATGAACCTGGGGCCAGAGGGAAGCCAGCCTGGGTCCCAGGTGCCTGTGGGAGTTCTTGAGAAAAGCCAGTCTGGGTCCTGGGTGCCGGAGGGAAGCCGGTGCCAGCAGCAGGGGGAAGGAAGACCTAGTCTTGCATGAATTTCATGCATTGGGCCTCTAGTGCTTAATAAGATTAAATATAAAATTAAGCTAATGAAATAATAGCAATAAAAGGCATATAGCTTAGTGAACTTGGGCAAGTTTATGAACTCTCTGTGCTCCAGTTTCCTTATTTGCAAAATGTGAATAATAATAGTAATAATAATATTATCTGCTTAGCAGGGTTGTTGTGAGGATTAGGTGAATTAAAATATGCAAAGCATTTTAAAACACTGACTATAAGTTCTGATTCAAGATGGTGATGTAAGAGAATCCTTAACTCATGTCCTCCCACAAAACAGCTACATATTGAACAACTTCCTTTGAAAAAAACAACTAAAAACTTGATGATTAACTCCTATGCATTAGGTGAACAAGAAGAGGCCCACATTGAAGCCAGTAGGAAGGGCTGGGACACAGTCTCACCATAAACCATCCTAGTGTGGTGACCCACAATCAGGAGGGAATTCAAAATACAGATTGTCTCCCTGAGGAAAAGATTTGCACCTGAGAGATGAGCTCCCAACATATCTCTCTAGCTTTGCAAACCAACAGGACTCACATCCATGAGACCCACAAGCTAGTAACAATCTGAAAAGTGGCTCATAAAGTACTCATGCACTCAGACTCACCTACCCCAGGGCCTAGATTGGAAGTGGTCAATCCAGAGGTGCCCAGACTTTATGTGGGAGAGACTCACTTGCTTATATTGGAGCATTGGCCTAAGAAGAACTCATCTGATTTAATACACATTTGGGAGCCTACTGGGGTGCTCTCTGGGACTGAGTCTGGTTGGGTACCATCTTTGTACTCTTCCTCTGCCTTGCTCCAGCTAGAGTGTACATATATATATATATATATATATATATATATATATATATATATATGGTTTTTTGATGTGGTTTTACCCCAGCTATTATTATCTCTACAGTGTATGGAGGTCCCTCAGTAAACTAAAAATAGAACTACCATATGATCCAGTAATTTCATTTCTGGATATTTATACAAAGAAAATGAGAATTCTAATTCAAAAAAATATATGCACCCTCATATTCACTGCAGCATCTTATATCATTAAGCCCTAATAAGCTAAGTGTCTGGTAGTCCAGTCGTCCATTTAACCAATCAAATTGTAATATGCTAATAATATGCTAAGGCCACTCAACTGCTCACTATCATGTGCACTGACCACCAGGGGGCAGACAGTCGACTGGTTAACCAGTCACTATGATGTGTACTGACCATCAGGGGGCAGACACTCCAACTGGTAGATTAGCTTGCTGCTGGGGTCTGGCTGATCGGGACTGAGAGAGATGGGCTAGACACACCCTGGAGCCCCTCCCTGTGGTCCCTCCTTGCCTGGCCAACCTCCTGTGTCCTTCCCCCAGCTCTGATCATGCACTGGTGGGGTCCCTTGGCCTAGCCTGCACCCACTCGCAATCTGGGACCCCTCAGGGGATATCGGAGAGCCGGTTTCAGCCTGATCCCTCAGGCCAGGTAGAAGGACCCCACTGGTTCACGAATTCGTGCACTGGGCCTCTAGTTATTTATAATACCCAAAACATGGAAACAGCCAAGACATGAGTGGATAAAGAAACTGGTATACATATACACAATGAATTATCTATATATATAAAAGGCTAATATGCGAAGTGTCCGGCAATCTGACCCATAGCTATGATGCACACTGACCACCAGGGGGAAGATGCTCAATGCAGGAGCTGCTGAGATGCAGTGACTTGGCAGTGGTGGTCTCGGGTGACGCACCCTGAAACCAGAGAGGAGGGAGCCCAATTCCTCTTGAGGCCGAGTGATTCCACCTTTGTCCTTGGGTTATGTTGTTGCTGAGGCACTGTCGACCCCAAATCTGGTTTACTGTACACTTGCATTTGCGTTCCACACCCTGTATGAGAGCAACTTTGCAGAGTGCCCCCTTGCACTCTGGGACCCCTCAGGGGATGTTGAAGAGCCGGTTTCAGCCCGATCCCCACAGGCCAGGCCGAGGGACCCCACCTTCTGGAGGGATCCTGCTCACTCCACGATGCCCTTCTAGCCATGGCACCACCCCAGGTGTGGCTGGCCTAGGAGGGACCATGGGAGGTTGGCTCCAGGGTGTGTCCAGCCCATCTTACCCAGTCCCACCCCACTGGCCACCTTCTAATTAATTTCCTTTCAATATGCACAAATCCATGCACTGGGTCACTAGTTCAGCTATAAAAAGAAAGAAATTTGCCATTTGCCTCAGCATAAATGGATCTTGAGGGGATTATACTAAGTGAAATAAGTGAGAGCAAGAAAAACAAGTACCATATGATCTCACTTATATGTAGAATTTAAAGAAACAAAAACAAAAAACTGATACAGAGAACAGATTGGTGATTGCCAGAGCACAGGGGTTGGGGAGTGGGCAAAATGAGTGAAGGTGGTCAAAGGTACAAATTTCCAGTTATAAATTAAATAAGCCTTGGAGAGGTGATGTAAAGCATGGTGACTATCTACACTAATAAAAGAGAAACATGGTAATTAGCGTACGACTGCTACCCTTCCCATTGGCTAATCAGCATATCCTTATGCAAATTAACTGTCAGCCAAGATGGCGGCCAGCAGCCAGGCAGCTGGAAGCGAACATGAGGCTTGCTTGCTCCAGTGACTGCAGACTCAACATTCCCACCTGACTTGCCGGCCTCTGAGCTACAACTCTAAGAAACATTGTAACAAATATAGAAGCTAAACAAAACCCCAGAAACCAGCTTTCAGCTGGCCGGGATCTCAGAGCTGGAGTTATACATTGTTTCGATTATAGAATGCAAACAAACCAGATACCCGCTTTCAGCAGCGGAAGCCTCAGAGCTAGAACCAGAGCTAAAGCTGGCCCAGAATAAAAAATAAAAAAAGAAAAAAAGGAGCAGTTGGGAGCTTCAGTCAACTGCCAGCCTGAAAGCAGCCCTCAGCTCCTCACCCAGACTGGCCAGGCACCCCAGTGGGGACCCCCACCCTGAAGGGTGTGTGACCAGCTGCAAACAGCCATCATCCCCTCATCCAGGCTGGCCAGGCACCCCAGTGGGGACCCCCACCTTGATCCAGGACACCCTTCAGGGCAAACCAGCCGGCCCCCAGGCCTCTATCTTACATAGTAAAAGAGTAATATGCCTCCCAGCACCGGGATCAGTGGAGCAGCGAGGCCTCCTGGCACCGGATCAGCATGATGCAGGGCAATCAGCACCCAAACCCCCTGATTGCCCTGCGGCTCTGTGTGTGACAGGGTGCGGAGCCCCAACCCCCTGATCCGCCCTGCTGTGTGTGTGACAGGGGGTGGTGCCCTAACTCCCCTATCGGCCCTACTCTGTGAGTGACAGGGGGGAGCTCCTCAACCCCCTGATCGGCCCTGCTCTGTGCATGACAGGGGGGAGCTCCCCAACCCCCTGATTGGTCCTGCTCTGTGCATGACAGGGTACGGAGCCCCAACTCCCCAACCCCCCTGATGGGCCCTGCTCTGTGCGTGCCTTGAGTGTGATAGGGGGCGGTGCCCCGACCCTCCAATCAGTCCTACCCTGAGCATGACTGAGGGTGGCATCGCAACCTCCCAATCCGCCCTGCTCTGTGCATGACAGGGGGCGGCGCCCCAACTCCCCAATCAGCCCTTCTCTGAGCCCGACCAGGGGCTGCACCTAGGGATTGGGCCTTCCCTCTGCCACCCAGGAGCAGGCCTAAGCCAGCAGGTCGTTATCTCCCGAGGGGTCCCAGACTGTGAGAGGGCACAGGCCGGGCTGAGGGACCCCCCTTCCCCCCCAAGTGCACAAATTTTTGTGCACTGGCCCTCTAGTCTATATATATATAAGCCAAGCAACCAGAATGACAGAATGAGTGGAACGACCGGTCGCTATGATGTGCACTGCGGTGGTCAACCAGCCCGATTGAGGCCCCGATAGGCTCCCCCCAATCTCACATGGCCCATCCCTACAGCTGTCCATGCCCCCAATTGGCCCCCCTACCCCTATCAGGGGCCGGGACGGTCAACCTCCCGTGGCCCCCTCCAGGCTGGCCTGCCCTGATCGGCCCCTACAGGTCGGCTGGACCCCACCCATGCACGGATTCGTGCACTGGGCCTCTAGTAGTTAATAAAACAGTACCACATATTTCAAAGTTGCTGAGAGCAGATCTTAAAAGTTATCATAGAAACATATTTTTCATGATTATATATGGTGATGAATGTTAACGAGACTTATTGTGGTGATTATTTTGTAATATATACAAGTTTTGAATCATTATGTTATACACCTAAAACTATAATGTTATATTTCAATTAAAAAAAAGAACAGTTATTAGGCTTAGTGATTTTTTATTTTATTTTATTTATTAAATTGATAGGGGTGACATTGGCAACATGAACATATAGGTTTCAGGTGTGGGTTTCTATGTTATAAGATCTGTATATTGCACCATGTGCCCACCACCCAAAATCAAATCTTCTCCCATCACCTTATATTAGAACTCTCTTCTCCCAACCCCTTCCCACTGGCAATCACCACACTGCTGTTTGTGTTCATGAGTTTCAGTTTTATATCCCACATATGTGTGAATCATATGGTTCTTAGCTTTTTCTTACTGACATTTCAGCATAATATTCTCAAGGTCCATCCATGTTGTTGTAAATGGTGCTATTTCATCCTTTCATATGGCTGAATAGTATTCCAATGTGTATATGTTCCACATCTTTATCTAGTCCTCTATTGTGGGACACTTGGTTGTTTCCGTGTCTTGACCACCATGAATAATGCTGCAATGAACATAGGGTGCATATATCTTTGCAAATACATGATTTCAAGTTTTTAGGAGAGGGATTGCTGGGTCATATGACAGCTCTGTTCTTAATTTTTTGAGGAATCGCCAGACTGCTTTCCATAGTGTTACAGAGAACCGGAATAAATCAAGCAATGCTTGGAGAGTTTGGAGTCACACTTCATTATTACTTGCGGGCCCAGAGAAAAATGCCTTTCAAATTCTGGGCAAAGCTACAAGCTGAACTTCCCTTTTTATTAAAAAGCCAGCCCTATGTGTGCTTAGTGGTTATCTCGCTGGTGGCCTTGAAAACAACACAGTTCTATCCAATTAAAAAATACACCTGGCATGGCATTGAGAGTATGGGCATATCTAGTCTCTGGCCTACAAGGTCAGACAGCTAAGTTTATCTTCCTCATTATTCAAGCAGGCTAAAGCAGGCTAGAAAGCAAAGTTATTTTTTTAGAATAAGAGGCCTCTAAAAAAAATAGTAGAGAGAAGAAACAAGAGTGCGGCGTGAACATGGGGAAGCAAAAGAAAACAAGGAAGTATGTGACCATGAAGTGAATGCTTAGTCTCAGAAATCAGAGGCTTAAAGAAAAGGATAGATTAAAACCTAAAAATAAAGAAAAGAAAGATCCCAGTGCACTCAAAGAAAGAGAAGTCCCCCAACATTCCTCCTGCTTATTCTTCCAATATAACACTCAGCTGGGCCCACCTTACCACATCCTGGTGGATACCAACTTTATCAACTTTTCCATTAAGGCCAAACTGGATTTAGTGCAGTCAATGATGGATTGTCTCTATGCCAAGTGTATCCCTTGTATAACTGACTGTGTAATGGCTGAAATTGAGAAATTGGGGCAGAAGTATCGAGTGGCTCTAAGGATCGCCAAGGATCCAAGATTTGAACGATTACCATGCACACACAAAGGAACCTATGCAGATGACTGCTTAGTACAGAGAGTAACTCAGCACAAGTGTTATATTGTGGCCACAGTTGACCGGGACCTTAAACGAAGAATCAGGAAGATCCCTGGAGTTCCCATCATGTACATTTCTAACCATAGGTAAAACATTGAGGGGATGCCGGATGATTATGGAGCCCCTCGGTTCTAATACTTAAAGACAAAGTTTCTCTGCTTTCCTTCAACCAACTTTCTCTGTTGCAGGTTTATTAAACATGCTACAACATGCGTTATTGCTCCACTCACACATTTGCTGTTATGAGCTGGGAACAAATACTCACTTTTTGGTGGTGTTTTGAAAAAGATTTTGGTGTTGTTTTGAAAATGATATTTTGTGTCATTTAAAATTTTGTTAGATCTTTTTATAAATCAGATGACTGCTCACAAAAATAAATAAATAAATAATAAATAAATAAATAAATAAATAAATAAATAAATAGCAGAGAATTCCAAACAGTAGTTTTACAAAAATATGGGTTAGCCTTCTCAATAGTGGTTGTACCAGTCTACATTCCCAACAGAAGTGAATGAGGATTCCCCTTTTTTTTTTAACAACCTCAGTGATTGTTCTTGTTTTGATTATTGTTACCAGAAATGTTCCCTTCCACATCTCAATTTTTTTATCTGGTAAGAAATTTTGAAATATCAATTTTATTTTATTTGATTAATTTATTTATTTTTTAAACCCTTATTGTTGGAAGTATTACATAGGTCCTCCTTTTCCCCCTATTAACCACTTCCAGCCTGCTGCCATCCTCCCACCACCCAGACCCTCACCACCTCATTGTCTGTGTCCACAGGTTATACATATATGCATACAAGTTCATTGGTTGATCACTTCCCACCCACCCTCCCCTGTCTTCCTGCTGAGGTTCAACAGTCTGTTCTATGCTTTTATGTCTCTGGGTCTATTTTTGTTCATCAGTTTATTTGGTTCATTAGATTCCACATATGAGTGAAATCATGTGATACCTATCTTTCTCTAACTTATTTCACTTAGCATAATACTCTCCAGGTCCATCCATACTGTTGCAAATGGTAAGAGTTCTTTCTTTTTTGTTGCTGCATAGTATTTCATTGTGTAAATGTACCACAGTTTTTTTTTTGTCCACTCATCGGCTGATGGGCACTTAGGCTGTTACCAAATCTTAGCTATTTTAAATTGTGCTGCTATGAATATAGGAGTACATATATTCTTTCTAATGAGTGTTTCGGGTTTCTTAGGATATATTCTTAGAAGTGGGATTACTAAGTCAAATGGGAGTTCCATTTTTAATGTTTTGAGGAAATTCCATACTGTTTTTCCATAATGGCTGCACCAGTCTACATTCCGTGTACGAGAGTTCCCTTTTTTCCACAACCTCGCCAACACCTGTCATTTGTTGATTTGTTGATGATGGCCATACTGACATGTGTGAGGTGAAAATAATTGACCTACCATCTGTGTCACTGGGACATGTGCTCATCTGTCCATGACTTCTATTTTCCCAATCCACTTGAAGAGAGTATAGATTTGCACTGTCCAAAAAAATAGCCACTAGTCAAATGTAAGTAATGAACTTTTTGAAAGATTGCTAATTTAAGTTGAGATCTGCTATATGTGTAAATTACACATGGGATTTTAAGGACTTAGTATGGGAATGAAAGAATGTAAAAATATCTAATAACTAATTTTAAGTATATTAAAATTAGTTGAGATGTTAATATTTTGGATATATTGGGTTAAATAAATTGTATTATTAAATTAATTTTACCTGATATTTTGCCTTTTTAATGGACTACTAGAAAATTAAAAATTACATATAAAAATATTATATTTCCACTGGACAGTGCTAGTACAGACTTAGTCACAGTCATTCTCCTAGGTATCACTTTGCAATGAGAAGGGCAGTTCATGTGAGATCATGTGACTAAAAGATTACTGGTTGATATTTTCAATAGCTTCTTCTCTGTTCCGGTAGCAGTTCCTTTTCAGCCTATTTGTAACAGTAGAGATGAAGCATTTATTCAAAAACTATATATTGGGCACCTGTTATTTATGAAGTACTGCATCAGGTACTATGAAGAATATGCCTTATTCCATGCACAGGTGCTCCTGGAACTTAAAATCTAGCAGATGTGGTAAATAACTATCAGTAATTATTCAATTACCGCTGGGATGAGAGCTACAAAGGAAATGCACAGGATTATGGCCATGGAGGACCTAACCTATTTAGGGTAGAGAGGTGGCCAGATTGAAGGTCCAAGTATATTTTCCAGGTACAGTGATATTTAAGCAGCATGATGTAATGTATTAATATTACAGTTCATGTTGTAGATATGTGTCTTGCATTTCAATCCTGCTCCTGCCATTTTTAAGCGGTGCTGTCTTCTCATTTGCATATTCTTAGGAAATGTACTTATAAACTCAGTTTTAGTTTTTGCATCTATAAAACAGAAATAATTATATGTATTTTATAGGCCTAATGTAAGGGAAAATTGAGAGAAGATGTGTTAAACATCTTGCATGGTGTCTGGTACATTAGGCACTCATCAAATTTAACTCCATCTCTCATCTTTGTTTTTCATGCTGCTGGCTCTGTACTTGCTTTCTCATTTTACACGGTCTCCTTGCCAACTATGATACCAGTTATCGCTATGTTGATGAATCCTATATAAACACCTTTCAATCTGTTTATAATTCAATCAGTATTCCAACAGTCTGACAGACAGATCCACGTTAATGTATCATGTTATATATGTATTTCTTATAGTACAGGTCTGTTGGTGATTAATTACTTCAGCTATTGTACAACTGAAAAAAAGTCTTTATTTTGCCTTTATATTTGAAAGGTATTTTTGCTGTTAATAGAATTTTAGATTTACAATTTTCTTTCTCAGTGCTATCTTCTCACTTCTATGGTTTCCAACATGATATCTGCTGTCATTCCTAAACTTAGTACTGTTTACATAACATGTCTTTTCCTCTGGCTGCTTTTAAGATTTTCTCTTTACCATTGGTATTAAGCAATTTGATTATGATGTATGTTGGTGTAGTATTTTTATGTCTATTGTGTTTCAATTTTGTTGAGTTTCTTGGACTATAAGTTTATAGTTTTCCCCAAATTTGGGTCATTATTTCAATAAAAGTAAATAGTTTGTACAGAATTTCCTGTTTAATAAAAGGGACATTTCAAAGCAAGTGGGAGTATGGTGGCAAGTGAAGAGGTATTTTTTTTACATTCTAATTTATGATTTCCCATATTCTTTGATAAAAAGGTATCACTTATGTAATTTAAACTCTAAGAGAGAAAAACAAAAGGAAGACAAAAAAAGAAAATAAATACTCTGCAATTTTTCAACATAATAATTGAAAAGCTGTTCATTACAGTATATACTGTTTTGACACTTTCCTCAAGGAAAAATGTCACATTTTTGTAGTTCAATGAGTAAGTGTTCTTGGGTAATTATTTTGTTTGACTTGGTAGGGCTTTTCAATTATGTAATTGTCTAAATTTAACACTATCTATAGAGTGTTAGAAATTTATGGTTTATAAGATGTAAGTCATAATTACATGCATCTTAGCCTAAATCATAGGCGTGCTTTGTTCTCATCATTTTCTGCTTTCCTTGCTACAATTTTTTAAACTTATTTATTTTTTAATCTTTCATATTCTTTTAAGCCTCATCAAGTTGTTTTTTTGTAACACCATGGAGTGTAAATGTACAGATTAATAAACAAAATCTGATTAAGTAGTTAGTTCTATAATAGTATTGTACATGGATATACCCTATCTATATTGGAAAGCTATACCTGTCATGGTGCCTAGAATATTTATGGCAAATGGAAGAATTATTACTCTTTAACTTTTTATTTCTTAAATTTCAAAAAATCACTTTCCTTCATATTTTTAAAAATACACATATTTTTATTGTTGACATTAATACAGATGCCCCCCATTTCTCCCTCCCTTTCCCCACTCCACCTATCTCCTACTCCACCCTGGGGCATTTTCACATTATTGTCTGTGTTCATGGGCTATGCATATAAGGATATATGATCTTTGTTTAATCTCTTCCCCGTCCCATACCGCCTCCGCTCTGAGATTTGTCAGTCTGTTTCATGGACCCATGCCTCTGAACATATTTTGTTGGTCAGTTTATTTTCTTCATTAGATTCCACATATAAGTGAGATCATATATTTGTCTTTCTCTGACTGGCTTATTTCACTTAGCATTTCCCTTCATATTTTGGAAACAATACACAAAGCAGGTGGCCATTATTTTCAACCTCACACTTCTTTTTTGTACATGATTACATTTCAGTGCTTCTGTTAGTGACCCGAGATTTGCCTTACTC
>NW_005871240.1:2062345-2123134 GCF_000147115.1 Myotis lucifugus | reverse complement strand
GGGAAATTCCCCCCCCGAGGTCATAGTCCCCCTTTTTATTCCCCATTGCCCCCCTCCACCTGGTTCCCACCCTGCTCCAAGCCATCACCACCCTATTGTCTGTGTCCATATGTAATGCATATGTGCATATAAGATCTTTGGTTAATCTCTTCCTGCTCCCCTCCCCCCTTCCCTCTGAGATTTGTCAGTCTGTTCCATGTTTCCATGCCTCTGATTCTATTTTATTCAACATTTTATTATGTTAATTAGATTTCTTGTTCATTTATTTTGATTTTTAGATTCAATTGTTGATAGATATGTATTTATTGCCATTTTATTGTTCATATTTCTTTCTTTCCTTCTTCTTCTTCTTCTTCTTCTTCTTCTTCTTCTTCTTCTTCTTCTTCTTCTTCTTCTTCTTCTTCTCCTTCTTCTCCTTCAAGAATACCTTTCAACATTTTATGTAGTACTAGTTTGATGTTGATGAACTCCTTTAGCTTTTCCTTGTCTGTGAAGCTCTTTAGCTGACCTTCAATTCTAAATGATAGCTTTGCTGGGTAGAGTAATCTTGGTTATAGATCCTTGCCATTCATCACTTTGAATATCTCTCCCCATGCCCTTGTGAACTTGCAAAGTTTCTGTTGAAAAATCAGCTGACAGTTGTATGGGCATTCCCTTGTAAGTAACTAACTGCTTTTCTCTTATTGCTTTTAACATTCTCTCTTTGTCTTTAACCCTTGGCATTTTAATTATGATGTGTATTGGTGTGAGCCTCTTTGGGTTCATCTTGTTAGGGACTTTTTGAGTTTCCTGGACTTGTAAGTCTATTTCTTTTACAAGGAAGGGGAAGTTTGCTGTCATTATTTCTTCAAATAGTTTTCAATATCTTGCTAGAGCTCTCTCTTTTCCTTCTGGGACCCTCATAATGTGAATATTGATACTCATGAAGTTGTCCCAGAGGCTCCTTACACTATGTTCATATTTTTGGACTCTTTTTTTCTTTTTGCTCTTGTGATTGGGTATTTTTAGCTTTCTCATATTCCAAATCATTGATTTGTTTCTCAGAATCCTCTACTCTACTGTTAAATAAGGAATAAGTAAGTTATTCTTTATTTAAGTTAGTGTATGCTTAATTTCTGACTGCACTTTTTGATGTCTTTGACATTCTTATTAAGATCCTTGAAAGTTTCACCAAGTCCCTTGAAGCTCTCATTGAGTCCCTTGAAGCTCTCATTAAGATCCTTGAATAACCTTATAAGCATTTTTTTGAACTCTGTTTGCTTCCATTTCTTTCATTTGTGACATATTTCTTTATCTCTGCATTTTGGCTGCTTCCCTGTGTTTTTTTCTATGTATTAGGTAGAGTTGCTATGTCTCCTGGAATTGGTAGAGTGGTCTTGTGTAGTAGGTGTCCTGTAGGGCCCAATGGTTCAGCCTCCCCAGTTACCTGTACTCTAGGTGTGCCCCTGTGTGGGCTGTGTGCACAATATTGTTGTAGTTCAATCTTGATTGCTGTCGGCATCACTGGGAGGAATTGACCTCCAGACCAATTGGCTGTGAGGACCAGCTGTGTCTAAAATGAAAGAATTATTGTGCAGGAGACACCCCTATGGAGCAGGGCTTGCTTCTGTGGGGCTTTGGTACTCACTGAATCTTCCCACTGATTGTGTCGATTGTGGATGCAGAAAGTTGTTGTAATCCGGTATGGTATGAAACTGTCCACCAGGTGCACTGGCTCTGGGTCCTCCTGGGGGTTGCAAGGTCAACCACTGCCTGCTCCACCCAGCAGGAACTACTGAGAGATCTGCAGATTGCTTCTACTTATATTGGGCTTGGAAGTGCCCAGGAGAGGCCCAGCTGTGAAGCAAGGCAGGCTGCTGCTAGTGCCAGGTCTTGGGTCTCGTATTGATATGTTTTGGGCATGCTGATGCCATCTGCTGCTTGTTTGAGAGATTTTACAAAAGTCTGTAGTTTGAGCTGGGATAGGCCATTCATATGGAAAAGCCATTGCAAACAGCTTAGGTAGGGCTGCAAATTGGATGGGACATGGTCTCAGAGAATCACCAGGGTGAAGCGAACAGGGTGGGCCACACTGATGGAAACTAAGATATGACTGCCAGTCAGCTGTGGGACAGAGGAGGTAACAGCACAGGAAAAATGATCCCTGCAAGCATCGCCCTGTCTAAGAGAAAGCCACCCCTGAGTTCCTGCTCTGATGTCAGACAATCCAGTTCCTTCCTGTATGTACTTGGATCCCCCAAAGCTGGCATCCGGCACTGGAGCTCAAAGGAAGTGGGACCAAGTAAGTTCACATGCTGGCCCTTTAGGAGAACTGCCTGGGACTCCAGTAGCCTCCATGTCATTCAGCCACAATCCCTGCTGGTTTTTACAGCCCAAAGTTCTGGGAACTTCTCTTCACAGTTTTGAAACCCTGGGCTTAGGGTCTGGTGTGAGACTGGGACCCCTTGCTTCTCATGAAAGGCTTCTGCAGCCAAGATATCCCTTCCAATTAAAAGAAACACCACACAAGAGTGTTGGACCAGCCTGTTCTGTGCCTCTGCCCCTCCTACCATTCTCAGTGTGCTTTCTTCTTTACTTCTCTAATTGTAGGTCTTCCATTCAGCCAGATTTCAGGCAATTCTGAATGATGATTTTTCTTTATTTTAGTTGTAATTTTGATGTGGTTGTGGGCGGGAACAAGTTCCGGTGTTTGCCTACTTCGCCATCTTGGTTCTTTCCAATAATTAATATTTAATTATTATTTCTTTAGAATTCTAGGGATTGACTGAGCTCAGCTTGGAGTATTCACTTGGAATTTCTCATGATGTTGCCCTTGAACAATGGCTGAATCTGAAATCTTCTCAAAGCCTTCATTACCCATATGTCTGGTGGTTGATGCTGGTTAGGACCTCAGCAGGGAGTATCAACAGAAACACCTACATATAGCCTCTCTATGTGGATTGGCCTTCCATACACAATAGTAGCTTTGTTCCAAAGACAAGTGTTCTGAGAGAGCTAGTTAGAAGCTATATTGCTTTTTCTAATCTATCCTCAGAAGTTACAGAAACATCATTTCAGCTGCATTCTCTTTATTAGACATTGTTAACCAAGGCCAGTCAATATTCAAAAGGGATTGATGTAGGAAATTAGACTATACCTCTTGAAGGAAGAGTATCAAAGATATGTTTTCAGATATGTTTTAAAACCACTCAATTAGCTTAGGATGTTTACCTTTCCTTTGCTAAACTCACTACATTCCTTACTAGCTTCCTACATGCAATGAGATACTTTCTTCAGGGTCTATATCCTTCATAACTAAATTACCACACAGCATTGTGCTTTAGCCTAAGACATTGCAGGATTCTGTCTCAAATTTTTTGTGCTTCAGGGGACAACAAGCTGTGCCAAGATTCATAAGAGCTTTCACTCTGTGTTGCTGATGGTAGGGCTTTAGTAGGGATAAAGGCTTCTCTGGATAGGTTGGTTTCTGGAATCAATGCAGGTTTCTGGAAGTTTGTTATTATTCCATGCTTTTAGTCCTTGAGGTGTCACTCTTGACTGATGCACAAGGGCAAGAAGATTAAATGAAGAATTTGTATTGCTAGGATGAGTGAATTAATTGATTTCAAATTCTATTCAATTGTCACTATACCTATTGAGTAGGTTCTGATAAAAAGTCCAATTTATTAATGGTGTAGTTCCAAAATTCAAAAGATTTAATTGTTACTGTAGGCATGTATGATAATTGGACAATCAACAAATTGATTTTTGTTGTTGATATTGTTTTGTTTTGTTTTCTCCCAAAGGGGATTATTTTTTTTACTCATAAAACAGTTACATTAATTACTTCTGTTAGTGTGATTTACCATTTTTCTTTGTTTTTTAATATTTTTACACATCTGAAAGTATTTTTCACATAGAATACATACATATTCTATGTGAAATCTAGTTGTTTTACATATATAAAATTACTTTTTCACCTAGATCTATAAGAATTTTAACATAATCTTTTAAAAAATTTATCTTTATTGTTCAAAGTATTGCAGATGTCTCCCTTTTTATATCCATTAACAACCTCCACTCTGCCCCCCCCCAGATCTTCACCAAAATATTGTCTATGTACATGGGCTATGCATATATGCCTGTAAGTTCCCCCATTAATTTCTCCCCACCACTCACCACCCACCCCCGTTTTCCCTCTGTGATTCATCAGTCTGTTCTGTGATTCTATGTCTCTGGATCTATTTTGTTCATCAGTTTATTTGTTTTCATTAGATTCCACATATGAGTGAGATCATGTGATACTTGCCTTTCTCTGGCTGGCTTATTGACTTAGCATAATACTCTTTAGGTCTCTTCATACTGTCTCAAAGAGTAATAGATCCTTCTTTTTTACAGCTGCTATAAAAGCTGTAAAAATGTACCACATCTTTTTTATCCATTCATATACTGATGGGCAGTTGGGCTATTTTCAGATTTTAGCTATTATATATTGTGCTGCTAAGAAAATAGGGGTGCATATAATCTTCCTAATAGTGTTTCAGTTTTCTTAGAATATATTCCTAGAAGTGGGATTACTGGGCCAAATGGCAGTTCCATATTTAATTTTTTGAGGAAACTCCATACTGTTTTCCATAGTGGCTGAAGCAATCTGCATTCCCACCAGCAGTGTACTAGAGTTCCCTCTTCTCCACATCCTTGCCAGCACTTGTCATTTGTTGATGTGCTGATGGTAGCCATTCTGACAGGTGTGAAGTGATATCTCATTGTTGTTTATACTGAACCAAGGAGGTAAAAGACCTGTACTGGGAGAACTCCAAGACATTGAAAAAAGAAGTAGTGGAAGATATAAACAAGTGGAAGAATATACCATGTTTATAGATTGGTAGAATTAACATCATTAAAATGTCCATACTACTCAAAGCAATCTATAGATTCAATACAATCCCTATTAAAATATCAATGGTATGAACTAGGAGACTTTGAATTTTGGCACACCCCAGCAGGTTGTCTGTTTCAACGTGGTGCAGGCATGGTCCCTGATTCTAGGTGCGCACAGGAGACCACACTAAGTGCCTGAGATTCTGACCCGGGGCGAGCGTTGCTCCCACCAACCCACAGCAGCTGCACTTCTGGGTGTCAGAGCTCATCAGTGACACTTGGGGCGTGCAAAACTCCCACGGCACATGGCCCAGGCCCTTGCAACTTGGCATTTGAACCTTCTGGTGATAGTCAGAAAGGGGAGACAATGAAACAATCCCCAGAGGAAAGAAAAGGAGAAATCGCCAAGAAAGGAAATAAGTGAAACGGAAGCATGCAACATGACAGAAAAAGAATTCAGAGTAATGGTCATACAGTTCATACACCAGATGGTGAGAAAATCAACAACCTATGCAAAAATCAGGAAGATGAAAAATGATATAGCTACAATCAAAAACACTGTGCAAGGCTTCAAAAGTAGACTAGAAGAAACAGAGGACCGAATTAGTGAGTTAGAAGATAAAGTACAGAAACAAGCCCAATCTGAACAGCAACTAGAGAAAAAAATTAAAAAGCAGGAGGAGAGCCTAAGGGAGCTTTGGGACAATGCAAAATAAAATAACATACATATAATAGGGTTGCCAGAAGGACAAGAAGAGAAGAAAAAATTAGAAAATTTATTTGAAGAAATAATGACAGAAAACTTCCCTGATATGGGGAAGAAAAAAGTTACACAAGTACAGAGAGTCCCGAGCAAGGTGAATTCCAAAAGACCCACATGAAGACATGCCATAATTACAATGGCAAATGTTAATGACAAAGAGAGAATCTTAAAGGCTGCAAGAGAGAGACAGAGAGTTACCTACAAAGGATCCCCCATCAGATTATCAAATGATTTCTCAACAGAAACACATCAAGCTAGAAGGGAATGGAAGGAGATATACAAAGTGATGCAAAGCAAGGGACTGAATCCAAGAATACTCTATCCAGTAAGACTATCAATCAAAATTGAAGGGGAAATCAGGAGCTTCGCAGACAAAAAAAGGCTAAGGGACTTTATCACCACCAAGCCAGCAATGCAGGAAATGTTAGATGGAATGCTGTAAAAAGAAGAAATAAAAAGGTAAGAAGGAACACAGGCTCAAAAAAATAAAAAAGGCTACAAACAAGTACCTTTCAATAATAACATTATACGTAAATGGACTAAATGCTCCAATCAAAAGACATCAAGTGGCTGAATGGATAAAAAAAAACATGACCCATAATGTATGCTGTCTACAAGAGACCCACCTCAGAACAAGGGATTCACACAGACTGAAAGTGAAGGGATGAAAAAATATCTTTCAGGCAAATGGAAATGAAAAAAAAGCTGGGGTAGCAATACTTATATCAGACAAAATAAACATCAAACTGAAGGCCATAACAAGAGATAAGGAAGGCCACTTCATAATACTAAAGGGATCGATACAACAAGAGTATATAACTCTGATAAACATATATGCACCCAATGCAGGAGCACCCAAATACATAAAAAAAACTCCTGGAAGATATAAAGGGAGAGATCAACAACAATACAATCATAGTAGGGGACTTTAATATACCACTGGCATCACTGGATAAATCCTCTAGACAAAAAATTAGCAAAGAAACAGCAATCCTAAATGACTCACTAGATCAGATGGACTTAACTGACATCTTCAGAACATTTCACCCCAAAGCCACAGAATATACTTTCTTCTCAAGTGCACATGGGACATTTTCAAAAATAGACCACATATTGGGTCACAAACAAAGTCTCCCCAAATTCAAGAAGATTGAAATCATACCAAGCATCTTCTCAGACCACAATGGCATAATATTAGAAATAAACTACAATAAAAACAATCCAAAACACTCAAACACTCAGAAGCTAAGTAGCATGTTATTAAATATTGATTGGGTTACCAATGGGATCAAAGAAGAAATTAAAAACATCCTGGAAACTAATGACAATGAAAACACAACAATCCAAAACCTATGGGACACAATGAAAGCGGTCCTGAGAGGGAAGTTTATAGCTCTACAGGCCTATCTCAAAAAACAAGAAAAAACGGTAGTAAATCATCTAACTCTATAACTCAAAGAATTAGAAAGAGAGCAACAAGAAAAGCCTAGAGTGAGCAGAAGGAAGGAGATAATAAAGATCAGAGCAGCAATAAATGACATAGAGACCAAAAAAAAAAAATACAAAAGATCAATGAAACCAAGAGCTGGTTCTTTGAAAGGATAAACAAGATTGATGAACCTCTAGCCAGGCTCACCAAGAAGTAAAGAGAGAGGACCCAAATAAACAAAATCAGAAATGATATAGGAGAAATAACAACAGACCCCACAGAAATAGAAATGATTGTTAAAAAATACTATTACCAGCTCTAATCCAACAAACTAGACAACCTGGAAGAAATGGACATATTCCTAGAAAAATACAACATTCCAAAACTCAATTAGGAAGAATCTAAAAATCTCAATAAGCCAATAAGTATCAAAGAAATTGAAGCAGTCATCAAAAAGCTTCCAGCAAACAAAAGCCCTGGGTCAGATGGCTTCACAGGGGAGTTTTACCATACATTCAAGGAAGAATTAAAACCTATCCTCCTTAGTCTATTCCAAAAAATTCAAGAGGAAAGAACACTTCCAAGCTTATTTTATAAAGCCAGCATCACCCTAATACCAAAACCAGATAAAGGCAACACAATGAAAGAGAATTACAGGCCAATATCCCTCATGAACATAGATGCCAAAATCCTCAACAAAATCCTAGCAAATTGGATCCAGCCGTGCATCAGAAAGATCATACACCATGACCAAGTAAGATTTATCCCAGGGATGCAAGGATGGTACAATATCCGCAAATTAATAAAAGTGATACCTCACATAAACAAATTGAAAGAAAAAAACCACATGGTCATATCAATTGATGCAGGAAAAGCATCTGACAAAATCCAACACCCATTTTTGATAAAAACTCTCAGCAAGGTGGAATAGAGGGATCATATCTCAACATAATAGAAACCATATATGACAAACTCACAGCCAACATCATACTCAATGGGCAAAAACTAAAACCATTTCCCTTAAGAACAGGAACAAGACAGGGATGCCCACTCTCACCACTCCTGTTCGACATAGTACTGGAAGTATTAGCCATTGCAATTAGACAAGAAGAAGAAATAAAAGGCATCCAAATCAGAAAAGAAGAAGTAAAACTGTCCTTATTCGCAGAAGACATGATATTGTACATAAAAAACCCTAAAAACTCCATCAAAAACTATTAGACTTAATAAATAAATTCGGCAATGTAGCAGGATACAAAATTAATGCCAAGAAATCTATGGCATTTCTATACACCAATGGTGAACTTACAGAAAGAGAGACTAAAAAAGCAATCCCATTTACCATCACACCAAAAAAATTAAGATATCTGGGAATAAACTTAACTAAAGAGGTAAAAGACCTCTACTCAGAAAACTACAGGACGTTGAAAAAAGAGATAGAGGAAGACATAAACAGATGGAAGAACATACCACGTTCATGGATTGGTAGAATCAACATCATTAAAATGTCCATACTACCCAAAGCAATCTATAAATTCAATGCACTCCCCATTAAAATACCAATGGCATGTTTCACAGACCTAGCACAAACTCTACAAAAATTAATCTGGAATAAAAAAGACCCCGAATAGCTGCAGCGATCCTGAGAAAGAAGAACAAAGTAGGTGGGATCTCAATACCAGATATCAAGCTGTATTACAAAGCCACTGTTCTCAAAACTGCCTGGTACTGGCACAAGAATAGACATATGGTTCAATGGAATAGATTAGAGAACTCAGAAATCGACCCGAACCAATATGCTCAATTAGTATTTGACAAAGGAGGCAAGAACATACAATGGAGTCAAGACAGTCTCTTCAATAAATGGTGTTGGGAAAATTGGACAGATACATGCAAAAAAAGATGAAACTAGACCAGCAACTTACACTATACACAAAAATAAACTCAAAATGAATAAAGGACTTAAATGTAAGAGGGGAAACCATAAAAATACTAGAGGAATCCACAGGCAACAAAATCTTAGACATATGCCGAAGCAATTTCTTCACCGATACAGCTCCTAGGGCAGTGATGGCAAACCTATGACACACGTGTCAGAGGTGACACGCGAACTCATTTTTTGGTTGACTTTTCTTTGTTAAATGGCATTTAAATATATAAAATAAATATCAAAAATATAAGTCTTTGTTTTACTATGGTTGCAAATATCAAAAAATTTCTATATGTGACATGGCACCAGAGTTAAGTTAGGGTTTTTCAAAATGCTGACACACAGAGCTCAAAAGGTTCACCATCATTGTCCTAGGGCATTGGAAACTAAAGAGAAAATAAACAAATGGGACTACATCAAAATAAAATGCTTCTACACAGCAAAAGAAACCATCAACAAAACAACAAGAAAGCCCACTGCATGGGAGAACATATTTGCCAATGTTATCACCGATAAGGGTTTAATCTCTAGCATTTATAGGGAACTCATACAACTTAACAAAAGGTAGATAAACAATCCAATCAAAAAATGGGCAAAGGACCTAAATAGACACCTTTCAAAAGAGGACATTTCGAAAGCCAAGAGACATATGAAAACATGCTCAAAGTCACTAATCATCCGAGAGATGCAAATCAAAACAACAATGAGGTACCATCTCACACCTGTCAGACCGGCTATCATCAACAAATCAACAAATGACAAGTGCTGGAGAGGATGTGGAGAAAAAGGAACCCTCGTGCACTGCTGGTGGGAATGCAGACTGGTGCAGCCACTATGGAAGACAGTATGGAGTTTCCTCAAAAAACTAAAAATGGAACTCCCATTTGACCCATTGGTCCCACTTCTAGGAATATATCCCAAGAAACCAGAAACACCAATCAGAAAGGATATATGCACCCCTATTTTCATAGCAGCACAATTTACCATAGCTAAGATTTGGAAATAGCCTAAGTGCTCATCAGCAGATGAATGGATTAGAAAACTGTGGTATATCTGCACAATGGAATACTATGCTGATGTAAAAAAGAAGGAACTCTTACCATTTGCAACAGCATGGATGGAACTGGAGAGTATTATGCTAAGTGAAAGAAGCCAGTCAATGAAAGAAAAATACCACATAATCTCACTCATTTATGTACAATAAGACCATTGTAAACTGATGAATAAAAATAGATACAGAGGCAGAGAAGCATCGAACAGGCTGTCAAATTACAGCGGGAAGCCCAGGGAGGGTTGGGGGGGGGGTGGTAAGAGATCAACCGAAAAACTTGTATGCATGCATATAAGCTTAACCAATGGACACAAGACACTGGGGGGTATGGGAGGCCAGGGGTAGGTCAAGAAAACAAAAAGGAGACATATGTAATACTTTTGTAATACCTTAAGCAATAAAACAAAATTTAAAAAAATAAAATAAAATAACAATGGTATATTTCACAGATCTAAAACAAATATTCCAACAATTTATATGGAAACAAAAAAGACCCTAAATATCTGCAGCAATCTTGAGAAAAAAGAACAAGGTTGTAAGGATCACAATACCAGATATCAAGTTATACTAAAAAGTCACTATAAATCAAAACAGCCAGGTAGGGGCACAAGAACAGGCATATAGCTCCTTTGAACAGAACAGAGAACCTGATATTAACCCATCATCAGCATTATGCTCAATTACTATTTGACAAAGGAAGCAAGAGCATACAATGGCATAAAGACAGTCTTTTCAGTAAATGGTGCTGGGAAAATTGAACAAGTACATGTAAAAATAATGAAACTAGACCACCAACTTACACCATTCACAAGAATAAACTCAAAATGGATAAAAGACTTAAATGTAAGTTGAGAAACCATAAAAATCCTAGAAGAAACCATAGGCAGCAAAATATTAGACATTTTTTATAGCAATATGTTTGTGGATACATCTCCTTGGGCAAGAGAAATAAATGAGAAAATAAATAAATTGGACTACAGCAAAATAAAAAGCTTTTACAGAACAAAACAAACCATCAACAAAATGAAAAGGGAGCCCCCTGCATGGAAGAAAATATTTGCCACTGATACAACTGATAAAGGGTTAATTTCCAAAATATATAAAGAACTCATACAACTTAACAAAAGGAAGAGAAACCATCCAATTTCAAAGTGGGCAAAGGACCTAAATAGACACTTCTCCAAAGTGGACATACAGAAGGCCAAGGGACGTATGAAAAAACTAGAGGCCCAGTACATAAGATTTGTGCACTAGTTGGGGGTCCCTCAGCCTGCCCTTTGCCCTCTCTCAGTCCAGGGCCCCTCAGGGGATGTCTGCCTGCCAGCTTAGGCCCCTGTGGGACAATCAGACATCCCTCTCGCAGTCCGGGGCTCTCATAGTCTGGGACCCCTCACTCCTTAAGACCCACCTGCAGCAGAGGCAGGAGAGGCTCCCACCACCGCCGCTGTGCTCACTAGCCATGAGCCTGCTTCTGGCTGAGTGGCGCTCCCCCTGTGGGAGTGCACTTACCACCTCGGGGAAGCTCCTTTGTTGAGTGTCTGCCCCCTGGTGGTCATTGCGCATCATAGAGACCGGTCATTCCACTGTTCAGTCTATTTGCATATTAGGGTTTTATTATATAGGATGCTCAAAATTACTAATCATCAGAGATGTGTAAATTAAAATAGATTGACTTTTATAACTAATTTGTTACCATGCTTCTGAGAAATTATTGTCTAGAATGTACTCTCTGCTCTTTGAAATTTAAAACCTTGAAAACATTCAATAATATAAACTTGCCATTAGAAAAGGCAAGACCCCAGATATTTTTACAGTTAGAGAAGTAATGAGAATTACAGAAATGGTAATACTTGCTGTATTTTTACCAAATGGATATTTATGATGGAATATAGTAAATATTTTGTGGTTTGTTTGTGTGAATAAATTGAATAAAGTGAAGCATATTTGCTAAACCAGTACAAATCTATTTGCATGTATAAATAAGTAACTTTTTAATGACTGCAACTTGATACAAGTGATTACCCTATTTGTTAACCTAATTTAATGTAGGTTTCAAACAAGAGTTATTTTTAACCATTAAGGTACCAGTTTTAAATCAGGTTGACATCCTACAGTATGAGATTTAATTTGCTTTAGCTAACATTGATGAAGAAAATGAAAGAAAGATATATAGAAAGATATCTTGTGTTTATGGATTGAAAGAATTAATAGTGTTAAAATGTCCATACTCCCCAAAGTAATCTACAGATTCAATGCAATCCCTATTAAAATCCCAATGGAATTCTGAGCAGAAATAGGAAAAACAACCCTAAAATTCATACAGGAGCACAAAGACTCCAAAGTTCCAAAACAATTTTGAGCAAGAAGAACAAAGCTGGAAGCATCCTACTTTCTTATTTCAAATACCAGAGGCCTGATGCACAAAATTCGTATAAGAGTAGGCCTTCCTTCCCCTGGCTGCTGGCACTGGCTTTCCTCTAGCAACCCGGACCCGGGCTTCCCTCGCAGCCCCAGCTTCATCTGAAAGGTCATCCAGAAGGATGTCCAGTCTAATTAGCATATTATGCTTTTATCATTATAGATATTACAAAGGAATATGGAAACAACATAAAGACACATAGATAAATGACCAAAATGAAGAGTCCAGAAATAAATCTATTCATCTATGGTCAACTGATATTCAACAAGAGAGCCATAAATGCAAAATGGAAAAAGGATAATTTATTTAATAAATTGTGCTGGGAAAAGTGGTTATTCACATGCAGAGAAATGAAACTGAACCCTTAGTTCACACCATATATAAAAGTCAACTTAAAATAGATTAAAGACTTAAACATAGGACCTGTAATTCTGTCAGAAGAAAATGTAGGGGAAAATCTTTTGACATTGGCTTGGACAAATGAATTTTTGGATAAAACAACAAAAGCATAGGCAACATACATAAAAATAGACAAGTGGGACTGTATCAAACTAAAAAGCTTTTGCACAGCAAAGGAAAGAATAGACAGAGTAGAAAGGTAACCTAAAAAATGGGAGAAAATATTAGCAGACCATATATCAAATAAGAGATTAATATAAGAAATATATAAGTAACTCAAATCACTCAATAGCAAAAAAAAAAAAAACAACCCAAATACCCCAATTAAGAAATGGGTAAAGGACCTGAATATATATTTCTTAAAAGAGGACATACAAATGACCAACAGGTGTATGAAAAGATGCTCAATTTCATTAATAATCAGAAAAAGGAAATTAAAGCCACAATGAGATTATCACTTCATACCTTTTAGGATGACCATTATAAAAAAATAGATGTTGGCCAGAATGTGAATAAAAAGGAATCCTTGTACATTGTTGATGGGAATGTAAATTGGTACACCCATCATAGAATACAGTATGGAGGTTCCTCAAAAAATTAAAAACAGAACCACTTTATGACCCACTGTCCCACTACTGGGTATTTATCCAAAGGAAATGAAATCAGTACCTTGAAGAGACATCTGCACTCCAATTTTCAGGACTATTCACAATAGTCAAAATATGAAACCTAAGTGTCTAGTAATTAATGAATAAATAAAGTAAATGTGGTGTATATAATATTCTATTGTATGTGTGTATGTGCATCTCTTAAAAAAGAAGGAAATCTTGCCATTTATGACAACATAGATGAACCTGGAGGACATTATGCAAAGTGTAATAAGCCAGATACAAAAATACAAATACTGCAAGACCTCATCTATAAAAGGAATATAAATAGTCTAGCTCATAGAAATAGAGAGTAGAATGATGGTTGCCAAGGACTAGGGCAGTGATGGCGAACCTTTTGAGCTCGGTGTGTCAGCATTTTGAAAAACCCTAACTTAACTCTGGTGCCATGTCACATATAGAATTTTTTTTATATTTGCAACCATAGTAAAACAAAGATTTATATTTTTGATATTTATTTTATATATTTAAATGCCATTTAACAAAGAAAATTCAACCAAAAAAATGAGTTTGTGTGTCACCTCTGACACACGTGTCATAGGTTCGCCATCATTGGACTAGGGGGAAGGAGAAATGGGGTGATTGTCAAAGGCTATAAACTTTCAGTTATGCAAGAGTAAGTTATAGAGATCTAATTTATAGCAAAGTGACTAAAATTAAAAATATCGTATTGTATTTTTGAAGTTTACTAAGTGGGTAGATATTCATAGTTCTTTTACCATGCACACACATAAAAACAAAAACAACAAAATGGTAACAAGAAAATGTGAGATGGATATTTTCATTAACTTGATTGTGGTAATTATTTCACTATATATGTAAAGCAAAACACCAAGTTGTGTATCTTAAATATGTACATTTTTGTCAATTATCTATCTACACTAATAAAAGAGAAACATGGTAATTAGCGTACGACCGCTACCCTTTTCATTGGCTAATCAGTGAGTATATGCAAATTAACTGTCAGCCAAGATGGCGGCTGGCAGCCAGGCAGCTGGAAGCGAACATGAGGCTTGCTTGCTGCGGACTCCAACGTTACCCGCCTCACTTGCCGGCCTCTGAGCTACAACTCTAAGCAACTATGTACTATGTTGCAAATAAGAAGGTAAACAAAACTCCAGAAACCAGCCGGACTGAAACCCAGCCGGACCGAAACATTGTATCCATGTTTTCAGCAGCGAGGCCTCAGAGCTAAAGCTGGCCCAGAATAAAAAAAAAAAAAAGAAGAAGAAAACAAGGAGCGGTTGGGAGCTTTAGTCACTCGCCACCCGGAAAACAGCCCTCAGCCCCTCAGCCAGACTGGCCAGGCACCCCAGTGGGGACCCCCACCCTGATCCAGGACACCCTTCAGGGCAAACCAGCCGGCCCCCACCCGTGCACCAGGCCGCTATCCTATATAGTAAAAGGGTAATATGCCTCCCAGCACCGGGATCAGCGGAGCAGCGAGGCTCCCGGCACCGGGATCAGCATGACAGGGGGCAGCGCCCAAACCCCCTGATTGGCCCTGCTCTGTGAGTGACAGGGGGCGGCGCCCCAACTCCCCAATCAGCCCTGCTCTGAGCCCGACCAGGGACTGCACCTAGGGATTGGGCCTGCCCTCTGCTACCCAGGAGCAGGCCTAAGCCAGCAGGTCGTTATCTCCCGAGGGGTCCCAGACTGCGAGAGGGCACAGGCTGGGCTGAGGGACCCCCCTTCCCCCCCGAGTGCACAAATTTTTGTGCACCGGGCCTCTAGTATATATATATAAAACCCTAAGCAACAGGTTGACCATTCGACCAGTCGACCATTTGACCAGTTGCTATGATGTGCATTGACCACCAGGGGACAGACACTCGATGCAGGAGCTGCCCCCTGGTGGTTAGTGCACTTCCACAGCAGGAGCGACTCTTAGCTGACTGAACGCGCCAGATGCTGGCTCATGGCAGCGCTACAAGGCGGCAGCAGGCACAGCAGGGCTGGGAGGAGCAGGAGCGGCATGGCACACAGTTGCTAGAGGGTGCAGGCCAGGATAAGGGACCCCACTGGTGCACAAATTTGTGCACCAGCCCTGTAGTATTTTAATAAAATTCATATGTTTCATTTGAATGAAACTCAAATTCACTTGCCTAGCATAGCTATGTGTAATTTCCAACAGAGGAGCAATTTCCTACTGTGTTAAACTTTGAAATGTATTTAAAGAGGATAAAAATACCTGCACTTTACAGTTACTTGCTGGTGAATATTGTCTTTGAAATAATTTATGAGCTGAGAAAATGGGATTTTAATAACTGGATTATAATTAAATATATTAATATATTAATAGAGATATATTAAATTTATTATAAATGTGCAATATTATAGTACTATGCATATTTTAATATTAATATAATAATGTAGAATATAATATCTTACCAGTTTCTGGTAAGATCTAGTCTTTGTACATTAGGGAATACTTAGTTTGTAAATATGTTTAATAGTATACTTTGTATTATGTTAGCATTTTTACTAAAGACCCTAGAGCATTTTAAATAGGCTTATTAAAATTTCCTGTTCTCTTCTGATTGGGGAAATGCTCACATCTTATACCTGGTATTTCCCTCATAGTTCTAGAATAGTTGCAATACAGAATTTTAGAACAAATGAATCATATCGTTAATTGGAAAAATAAAATTATTCATTAGGATAATCACAGACTAGGGAATTTTTAATAAATCCAGAAAAACATATAGTATCACCCTAAAAGATAAATCAAGTCTCTAGGGGTGGAAAGCTTTTGTATAGTGATCTCTCTCTCTCTTTCTCTCTGTCTCTCTGTCTCTCACTGTTAACACTCAAAAGTCCTTCTATTAATGAAAATAATTAGAGGACCACCATCCCTTCTCAAACACTTAGACCCACTAGAACAGTGGTTCTCAACCTTCCTAATGCCACGACCCTTTAATATAGTTCCTCATGTTGTGGTGATCCCCAATTTTATTGTTACAAATTGAACATAATTAAAGCATACTGATTAATCACAAAAACAATATGTAATTATATATGTGTTTCCCAAAAGGGTCGCGACCCACAGGTTGAGAACCTCTGCACTAGAAGATATTAAGATACACAATGTCAGAAACCCTAGTGCTCTTCCTGGTTGCTGTTTTGCTGTCAGATATTGACAACATTATCATAATTTCTTTACCAGTCAGTTTTCTCTGAACTAACGGGTTAGTGTCCTTACGGTTTCCTCTATAAACTACAATTAATTTGATTTTTTCTAGTTATCCATCTGTCTGAGGGGTGACTGTAACTGGTTAGGGAAGAACAAGTAATATTCACTAATTTTCTAAATTGGATTATGACACTAGGTGGCAGCCTTGCAACTCTGGTATTGCCTTTAGGAAGTATTTTCCAAGTCTTATTCTATGAAGTGTCAGCCACATGAAGCCAATTTATATCCCACTTTAAGCCCTTATCCCGGCTGTGTCTAATTTGTTAATTCCGGGTGAATGCTCTCCAATTTAGTTGCTCCTCCAGTCTGGCTTCAGGACAAGGCACAGGACACATCTGCCTATTCAGCCACCATTTTCTCTGAGAAGTCCAATCGAAGGGTGGTCTTTGAATGCAAAATAAATAAATTACATTTTATTTTGAGTGGCTTTACCCTGCCAGAAGAGTAAAGAAAGTGTCCGCCTAACCTTCCCTGTTTGGCAAGGGTTTCTCCCATTTTCTTTCCTACTAGGTCAGTGAGAAAGAGATAACATTATAGGATCCCTGTATTTCTGACATATTTTGTGAGTCTAAGTTGATGTGCAAATGTCTACTCACCTTGAGATAAAAGAAAATTAGAGAAGGATCTGTAAGCTTCATCTTTAAATTAAAAATTAGTTTTTGATCAGAGTACAGTCTACTGAATGCAAGAAGCTATGGTTGGCGTTGTAAGTAGTAAGTGTTCAGTACAAATTTCTTCAGTGTGAAGTCTGTCCTCTCCTTATGGAACAGTCTCTCACACACTAAACCAGTTGTCCACCATTGCTCAAAGTGCTATCTTTCTGATCCTCACACCTATCAGTCCATCAAAATATCTCCTTTCTGTTTTGACTTGTGCCTTCCTAGCTTGGACCCCTGTATTAATGATGAAAAGTCCACATTTTTACCCTATGTTGATAATTCCCAGATACCACCAGGTACCCCTATAGTCAACAAAGTTAACATTATTGTTGCAACATGGCAGACTAAATAATGAGGAACAGTGTGATACTCCTATAAGAAGGAGATGGGGAATTATTCTAGGATTTCACTTATGCTCATTGATTTTAGGGAGGCTCCATGGAAGTAAATATCTGTTCATGAGTGCACGTTGCAGAAAGCATGAATAAGTTAAGGACTGGGTCATTATAATCATTTCTAAGTGACAGGAGAAAAAGAGTGAGGTTAAAATTGTTATTTGGGGATGAAGCAGTAATTACTTATAATAGCTGAAAGATGGGGGTGTTTGGTCACTTTTGTGATTACATGATTACAGAGTGGTTAGTTCTTATCTTGTTCAATCATAGTTACAGAGAATCCTTATCTGATAATATTCTGTAATTTTATCTTCAGCAGAGAGATAGCATGGCCTAGCTAGAAACAGCCAGACCATGTACTAGCTCTCATCTTTCAGGGCTCTTATTTTCTTTCTCACATGAAATCGTTCAGGCTCTGAACTCCCAGGTCTGACATGCCAATTACCAAGCTTATGCTGTCAACAGTTGATCTGAAGAAAATTATGATCATTTACTTTGACAATCCATTACAAATTAATGCTTTCTAACCCTAAGTGCTCCTTCATTGCTTCTTGACAATAAAAATATGCAATTCTTGTTTAATTTTTATTATAATGACCATGGAAGCCATTTCAAACTCCATGTACTCCTCAGGGCATAATTTAATCACAGCATCTCCTACTCTTGATAAATAAATACATTTATAAAGTAGTTGAAAGATTGAGACCATGTAATTATAAAACCCTTTCTATAAAACCCTTCCTCATTGCCTCTAAATGCCACAGTGAATTCTAGTTCTTCTTTCTCTCTATTTCTACATTCCTGTCAGATCTATTGGAGCTTCTGATTCATGCCATCTAATAGTTTGTGTGACAATGTCCAATCAGTCATTTATTTTCAGTCCACCATCTTCTTTTTGTTCCTTTATTTTCATATACTTGTTATAGACTGAATGTTTTTATCTACCTAAAATTCATATGCTGAAACCTAACCTCCAGTGTGACAATTTGGAGAGAGGGCCTTGGAGAAGTAATTAAAATTTAATGAGGTCAAAAGGTGGACCCTAATCGGAAAGGATTTGTGTCCTTATAACAGGAAGAGGAAAAACCAGAGTGCTCTCTCTATACCATGGTAGGACACAGCATCAAGGCAGCCTTCTGTAAACTAGGAAGAGAATTCTTACCAGAAAGCTAATCATGATGATACCCTAATCTCAAACTTCCAGCCTCCAAAATGTGAGACAATAAGTTTCTGCTGTTTAAGTCACCCAGTATGTGGTATTTTTTAGGGCAGTCTGAACTGATTAATACATAGTAAATATCAGTTTCTCCTTATACACATATATCTTTGCCCTAACTAGAAATTAGCTAACCTATTTTTCCTTGTGCTTTCATTTCTCAACAGACTTCATTTACTATCCTTGCCTTCATTTATTTTCTTTGTTTTAAAAAATAAAAAAATCAGAAAATTACAGAGAATATAGAACACCTGTGTTTTTTACCACCAGAAATTAATAAGTATCCATGCAATTTATGTCAAAGATTTTTTAATAAAAATTTTACTACTAGAATTGCCACTCTGTTGTCTCATAGACACTGCCAGAATCATTGCCCTGGCTAAAGGTTAATATAATGTTATAAATACCAATATCCTATATAATAAAGAGCTAATATGCACATGGTCATCACACCCTCACGCCCTCATGCCTAAATGGCTCAGACACTCAACACTGGGGAGAGAGGAATGGGGACCAGCCAGGCACAAATGAGCTCACGAGAGGAGTGGGACCAGCCAGGCTGTAGCCAGGGAGAGGGACAAGCCACACACCCCATGGTCCTGGGTGCCAGTGGCTGAGGCTGCAGCCTGGGAGAGGAACAAGCCACCTGCCCCATGGTCCCAGGCACCAGTGGCTGTGCCTGTGCATGTGGCCTGGGAGAGGGACAAGCCACCTGCCCCATGGTCCCGGGCACCTGTGGCTGTGGCCCGGGCAAAGCCACCCGCCCATGGTCCCCTGCGGCTGTGGCCACTGCCGGCCTGGGCAAATCCAGCCCAGCTGCTGGGTGCCTGCGGCTGGCTGGAGGAAGGAATCCTAGGTCCTGGGTGCATGGTGAGGCAGAGGTGGTTAGGGGCAATCAGGCCAGCAGGGGAGCAGTTAGGAGCAATCAGGCTAGTAGGGCAGCAGTTACAGGCAATCAGGCAAGCAAGCAGAGGGGTTAGGGGTGATCAGGCAGGCAAGCAGAGGGGTTAGGGGTGATTAGGCAGGCAGGCAGGCAAGC
Source organism: Myotis lucifugus (assembly GCF_000147115.1). Classification (NCBI taxonomy): domain Eukaryota; kingdom Metazoa; phylum Chordata; class Mammalia; order Chiroptera; family Vespertilionidae; genus Myotis; species Myotis lucifugus. The sequence goes on along the minus strand of NW_005871240.1, from coordinate 2,103,113 downwards.
GGTTAGGAGCAAGAGGTCCTGGATTGCGAGAGGCAGTCAGACATCCCCCAAGGGGTTCCAGATAGAAGAGGGTGCAGGCTGAACTGAGGAAACCTCCCAGCCCCCCCGTGCATGAATTTTGTGCACCAGGCCTCTAGTAATAATATAAAAGCAGCCAATTTCTCTGAAATTTTATTTTTTCTCCTATAATTTTTATTATTATTTTTTGAATATACATTTTTATTGATTTCAGAGAGAAAGGGAGAGGGAGAGAGAGATAGAAACATCAATGATGAGAGAGAATAATTAATCGGCTGCCTCCTGCATGCCCCACACTGGGGATTGAGCCCACAACCTGGGCCTGTGCCCTGACCAAGAATCAAATGCCATGACCTCCTGATTCATAGTTCAACTCTCAACCACTGAACCACGCTGGCTAGGCAGAAACTTGTTTTCTTGTAATTATTTTGATATTTAAATCATTGTAGTTCTGAAATTATGTTTCTTACCTCCAGAAAATTCTTTAAATACCAACACTTTTTCCTTTTCACAGTCTCTCACAGTGGTATGTACTGCCTTTCTATGGGAAATGTCAATATCCAAGCCCAGGTCTTATTATTTCATGCAGAAATTATTTTAATATTATTCTTATTAGCCTCCAATGTCTAATTCTAAATCATTTTTATGTGAAATTGACATAACACATACCATTTTAAAGTGAACAACTCAATGTCATTTAATGCATTCACAATGTTGTGCAACCACCATCTCTATTTAGTTCCAAAATATTTTCATCACCCTTAAAGAAAACAAGAACTCATTAAACAGTTCTTTCCATTCCCTCTTCCCCTAGACCCTGGCTGGCAACCACCAGTCCATTTTCTGTTTCAATGAATTTAACTATTCTGGGTATTCAGATATATGGAATAATATAATGCGTGATCTTTTCTTTCTGGCTTCTTTCAGTTAGCATATTTCAGAAATTCGCCCATGTATCCATGTATCAGTACTTTATTCCTGTGTATGTATGTATCAAAACTTGTTTATCTGCTCACCTGTTGACAGATGATTTCATTATAATGTGTCTCAGGTTATATCTGTTTGAGCTTATTCCAGTTGGAGTTTTTGAGCTTCTTGGATGGGTGGAGTCATGGCTTTGTTCAAATTCTAGTTTTCAGCTCTGATTTCTTTCTTCAAGTGCTCTGCTATTTTTCTTCTTTCTTCTCCGTCTTAGACTCCCATTATAGGTATTGTGGTATTCTTGATAGGCTCTGTTCATTTTTATTAATTCTGTTTCTTTTCTGTTCCTCAGAATGGATAATTACATTGCTCTATCTTCAAGTTTGATATATATATATATATAATCTTTTTTTTTTCTTCTGCTTGCTCAGATGTGCTATTGAAACTCTCCAGTGAATTTTTCATTTTGGGTATTGTATTTTCAGCTCCAAAATGTGTGTTTAGTTCCTTTTTATTATTTCTGTCTCTTTACTGATATTCTCTGTTTGTTCATACACTGTTCTCCTGATTTCATTTAATTCTTATCCATGGTTCCCTTTAGCTCTTTGAGCATACTTAAGGCAGTTACTTAAAATCTTTGTCTAGTTAGTCCCATATCTGTGCCTCCTCAGGGACAGTTTCTGACAATTTCTTTTTTCCTGTGCATATGCCATACTTTCCAATTTCTTTGTATACTGTACAATTTAAAAAATCCCACGATATTTCAATATTTTTATATAGTAGCTCTAGAAATTAGATTCTCTGCCTTGGGTGGGTGGGGGGGGCGTTGGCTGCTATTGATAGCTGTGGGCTGAAGCTATACATTTTTAGTGACTTTTCCAAAGTAATTTTTTAAAGGCTGAATTTTTTTGTTATGTGTGGCAACTTAAGTCTCCGTCTTATTATCTTAGCGGTCACCTTGTAACATAACTGAAGTAACTTTAAATGCTTGGAGAGAAAACACCTCTCCTGGTCTTTGCATATTGGGTCTGAATTGATATACTCTTTTAAATTAAGCTAAGATGTCTACAACTCTGTCTCAGCCTACACCTCCTGCTTGTAAAGAGTCCACAAATCAACCAGAGTTGCAAAATCTGGGATCCTCTCAGGTTTCTATTGAGCATGTGTCCTGATCTTGGCATGAGCTTAACACTCCAGCTTCCACAGTATATATGGTAGCCCTACAAAGCCCTATTCCCCCCAGATATCTACCTCCTGACTCCTCCTTCCCAGACTTTTTGGTCTGTCTGCTGTGCATTCTGTCTCTTATTCCTTGCTTTAAGTTATTACAAGTAGAGTATATCATTAAATGCTTTCAAAATATGCTGCCACCCAGAAAGCCTTTCTCTAGCCAAAGGTGGAAATGATTAATATCTTGCTCATTTAAGTGACTCAATATTTTAGATAAGTGATTCTCTCATAGGAAAAAAATGATACATATTGAATGCTCTTTATAGAACTAAAATAATCATTTAGTCGACTATTTAGAATTTTTTTAAAAAACATTTTTATATTAGGAGATAATACAAGCGAGTTGGGCAATCTTCAATTGTAGTATAGATTCCACATGCCTCAATGTTTGGATGATGCAAAACACCAAGAGATTTTAAATGTCTTCTTGATGGTCAGTCCTCATTGGATATTAAACTCAGAAGAACGTCCTTTTGGAGGGTCATCAGTAATGCAATAGCAAGTGGTAGAATAGGAAATACCATGCCATGTCCCACCCTCAGAAACACTAATAAAAGCATATTTTGGACAAAATATTTTTATGAAAATTTCAGAATACAGTTAAGAATTTGTAACACCCCCAGAGGAGCACAGAACTGAAAATAGCCACTTTGCAGGCCAAAAGGGAGTGGAATAATATATTCAAAGTGCCAAAAAAACTGCCAACCAGTAATACTATATCTGGCAAAACTGTCTATTGGAAATAAAGAAGATAAACACTCTTACAAACAAAAAGTGAGAGAGGTCATCACTACTAGACCTACCTTAAAAGAAATACTAAAGAGAGTTATCCAAGTAGAAATGAAAGGACACTAAATAGCAACACAAAATGATATGAAAGTATTAAAGTTATGGATAAAGCTAAATATATATGCAAATAAAAATGCTGGAATACTTTAATGATAGTGTATAAATTACTTTTAATTTTAGTACAAAGGTTAAAAGATAAACGTAGTAAGAATAAATATAATGGTGTCATAATATAAAAATGCAAATTGTGATATCAACTGCACAAAGTGTAAGGGGAAGGAAGTAATGGGGTAGAGTTTCTGTTTGTGATTGAAGTTAAGTTGGTATCAGGATACACCTTCATCTGAACTCACTAGGAAAATAGAGAAAAGACTCAAAGTCAGGAACTAAAGAGCAGACGTCGCAACTGTTACTACAGAAATACAAAAGATCATAAGATAATTATATGCAAGCCAATTGGATAACCAAGAAGAAATGTATAGATATGTGTAGTTCTTTGTATAACACCTACATAAAGATGTTAAAAAATAATTATCTCTCTGGCATACCTAAGAGCTTATCCTATATAATAAAGAGCTAATGTGTAATTGGTCGACACGCCCTCACGCCCTCGCACCAGAACTGCTCAGACACTCAACACTGGGAAGAGAAGAATGGGGACCAGCCAGGCACAAATGAGCTCATGAGAGAGGAATGGGGACCAGCCAGGTTGTGGCCTGGGAGAGGGATAGGCCATAAGTCTTGTGGTCCCAGGTGCCAGTGACTGCGCCTGCGGCTGGGTAGAGGGACAAGCTGCCTGCCCTGCAGTCCCAGGTGCCTGTGGCTGCAGCCCAGGTAAAGCTACCCTCCCACGGTCCCCTGCAGCTGTGGCAGGCCTGGGCAAAGCCAGCCCAGGTCCTGGGTGCCTGCAGCTGGCCAGAGGGAGGGAAGCCCAGGTCTCAGGTGCCTGCGACCAGCCGGAGGAGGGAATCCTGGGTCCTCGGTGCGGGGCGAGGCAGAGGCAGTTAGGGGCGATCAGGCCAGCAGGGGAGCAGTTAAAGCTGACCAGGCTGGTAGGGGAGCAGTTAGGGGCAATCAGGCAGTCAGGCAGAGGTGGTTAGGAGTGATCAGGCAGGCAGGCAGGGGAGTGGTTAGGAGCCAGAGGTCCCGGATTGGGAGAAGCAGTCAGATATCCCCCAAGGGGTCCCGGATTGGAGAGGGTGCAGGCCAAACTGAGGAACCCCTCCCCCTGTGCATGAATTGTGTGCACCAGGCCTCTAGTGTAGCCATAATAAAAAGAAAAGCAGTGGGGGTTTAGATAACTAAGTTATATATTCATTGATAAAGATTAATAAGTTACTTCTAAGAAAGATGCTGCTTAACCATAAATCCTTGCTAAATGGTGATTTTCTTTGATGTTGTTGAAATTTCATTCTGCCTTTCATAGAACATTCCCAAGAATATGAGTTCCCATGTATCACTGGATCCTTGACACAAAGAATTGTTGCTAATTCTGCTGGTTAGAGCCCAGCTCCTTTAGTAATTTTTCTCTACTGAGCCATAATAAATACCAAGCATAAATCTGTGTCCTTGGCTCCCACCTATCTCCACCCATCCATCTTCTGTCCCAAACCAAAAATATCCTATATATTAAAAGCCTAATATGCTAAGTGTCCGACCGTTTGCTATGACGTGCACTGACCACCAGGGGGAAGATGCTAGAACTGATAGGTTAGCTTGCTGCTGGGTTCTGGCCGATCGGGACTGGGTGACAAGGGAGGGACATGCCCTGGAGCCCTCCCTTGGTCCCTCCCTGGCCTCGATCATGCACTGGTGGGGTCTCTTGGCCTGGCCTGTGCCCACTCGCAATCCGGGACCCCTTGAGGGATGTTGGAGAGCTGGTTTCAGCCCGATCCCTGCAGGCCAGGCTAAGGAACCCCACCAGTGCACAAATGCATGCACTGGGCCTCTAGTAAACCTATATATGCTTCTAAATACTTCAAAGTGGACTTTATTTAGGATTCTATACCAGAATGTTAAAACTATTATTTCTCATAAATATTTTCCAATGCCAAAATTGGCAACTTCTCTTAAAACTGGACAGATAACCACTCTTTGTTTTTGAATTATTTTAGTATTACTATATATATGGCTTAACATCATATGTAAAATTATTTAAAATATTGTAGGTTTGTGTTATTGAAGTTGTTCTTAAAGTATCAAAAAGAAAAGGGTCTGCTCCCAACAAGTCAGGATATAAAATGGATGCTATTTACCATGAGTCAGGGAATTTGAGTCACTATATATGCAGACAATAGATAATACTCAGTAGTTCAAATATTTTAGATACCCATCAAGGACAGCATTAAGGGAGAAGCATTAGGAGTACTTGGTCTTCACAGAATAGAGTGAAGTGTTAGGAAAGATATTAACATTATTTCTGTACTGTTAATAGCATTTAGGAGCAATAGAGAACCTATAGGGCCAGAAACTATGAAAAATATTCTGGGGTAACCCCTGCAGGGACAGAAATATTCCAGTTTACAAGATAATAATATAATATAGAGTCAGAACAAATTTTAAAAGAAATAAAGATTCCTAAATCGGTATTGCTCATTTGTCATCTAAGGTATGCTACCAGGCCCTATTGTCTATCTTTTTATATACACCTTCTGCCAAATGGGCATGAATATACACTGTTGTATCTAGTTGAGTGAATGAGGAGATGAAACTCATGGCAAAGTTTTAAAATACATATATTCACAATGAAGTTAAGCAAATCCATGACTCTCAAGCACACATTAGGACCAAAATCAGCAAAGTTAGTCAGATTTTCATTTATGCTCATAGCCATTGGTCAGAGAACAGATTGCGATGTATGTGTTTGAGAGAAATGAGCTCACCTTGACAGGGTGAATGGTGGATGTTTTGTCTCCTTAGAATCCATCACTACTGCACTTGTTGATCTGGGGGAGATGCATACCAGGGTAAGCATGGTTTCTTGTGGATACTTTATTTTCAAATATCATACCATGCCAATTCAATTCAATTACTTGTCTTGGAGATTGTCAGAAAACCACTTTACTTTGTACAGGCTCATTTATATTTTCTCTCTATCTAAACAACAACAGGCAATGTTAAACTAATACTTTTCTTATTAACCCAAGATTACACTGGTAATTTTCCAATTTAACTTTACAGATGTTCTCAGTCCTTAAGTTAATTGCAGAATAGAGTACTTATTAACAAACTAGAATCTACTTATTAACAAAGTAGAATCAAAGTTTAAACTTCTAAGGTGGCTTCGTTGTCTTTGTACCAGAGACATTAATTAAAAGAATTAACACTTCCTTGGAAACTAAGGACCCAACATTCTCTATGTAAGAATGATGAAAAGCCCAAGGTTTATATACCTATCCTGAGGGGAACAAATATCCTCTGGAAGCTGCCCTAAGCAGGCATTGTTTTCATAACCCTGACATTAGATGAACATAGATTGGAAATTTGTTTGTTGTCTTGATGGGTTGAAGATACACATCTATCCCCTAGGTCCCTTCTAGGGTTGTCCTCAAATCAGTATGATTGAAAATTCTTGAAAATGCTGAGAAATACTAAATCTTTAATAATTTTGTCAGTTAGTTGATAAAAGTGGACATTTTGTGACAAGAATGCACTTCAGGGTAAGTGCAGACAGGTAGAGGGAGAAAAAAGCCCATAATCAGAAATGAATTAAAAATGAAAGTTCAAGGTTTTAGTTACTTTAATGGGGATGGTCATCCTATTGATTATTTCAGCATTCATTTTCTCCTGCCAAATCTTTGGTGCATTATTATGTAGAAGAGGATTAAAGCCATCATATAAGACAATGACAAATTCAGCTTCTTTGTACCAAGCCAAATAGCTGCTAAAACCCTTAGATGGTAATACTCTGAAATATTCCTCAGGTTTGAGCAATCTAGAAACTGGTAGGCAAAGTGAAAATAATTTGACTAAATGACATTTTTATTGCCCCAGTGAGAGGGAAACACAAATGACTCAAGTACTTTAATAAGGTTTAAGATTCATTTAAAGAATTTCATGATTCAATTGCATTTATATTTTGCTAACATGAAACCACACACAATCTGTTCCCCAAAGAAGAGGCAGAAATGCTAATAGGAATGATACTAGACTATAAATATTACTACTGGGAAAATGATTGTTTAAAGTAAAGCAGGACATAGATTTTAGCCAGTAAATGGTAGTCTCGGCTTAATGTTTTTGTAAAGAATTTCATTTTATGACAACCATATATGTGGGTTGGCTAAAGTCAAATGCATTTCTTAACTTTCAAGATGGTAATTACCTCTGCAACAACCTGTAGTTTCTTATAAATAGAACCATTGTAAAATGTTTTTAAAGTTGAGAAATAAAGTGTTTTTCTTTAATTCAGTTAGTAAACAAAAGATACTGAAGATACTGTTTTCACTTATTCTCTCTTCTATTTTTTTTGGTCATGTCATTGGACCAGAAACACTGATCTATTTATTAGCATCTAATAACTGTGGTGGCTGCAAAGTACCTCACTTAACTATTTGCCTCAACATATTTATTTGCAAGCAGAGAATATAGTATATTGGTGAGATGCTGACTTTCAATGTTGCCTGTAAGAGACCTTGACAAAAATGGTCATTTCCTCCTGGACATCAAAATCCAGCAGTGGAAACTCCTGCTCATGGATGCTTCAAGTATACCTCTCCCGCAAATAGTGCTGAAAATGACCAACCCCTCCTAAAATTTTCTGTGTTAATTATACAAACAAAATAAGTGGTTAATCATCTTTGACAAGGAAAACACTGGAAATTATTCTAGCACCAGTAAATTAAAAATAATTAAATACATTTTATATAGGCTGCATTTTTTTTACAATTATATTTTTCCAATGTATTCAATATTTTTACTATCCATTTGGATACTCTCCAAAAGCAAATTTCCCAATGTGGCATAGCAACAGTGGGTATGGAAACAAGTAGAAAAGAACTGGTATGGTATGCCCAGACTGAATCTATGTTTTCCCAATTATCAGACCACTTTTCACCTCCTCAAATTCTTCTATATCCATAAAAAAATGTTTGAGGGTTTCACATTGCTCAGGAGCACAGCTGGCATTTGGCAGTGTGTTCATCCAATAAAACAGAGCAGAAGTGCCAGATTACATTGGTTTTGTCTGTGTTCTTCATCCTGTTATTCTCTTTTTTTTTTTCTGGCCCATTCTTTTGTCCTGCCTATTGTGTCTTACATTTCCAATCAGGCTCCTTTTGAAATCCTCCTATCCCTTCTCCACCACTTTTCAATTTTTTAAAAAATATGTTTTATTGATTCCAGGGAGAGAAAGGGAAAGGGAGAGAGTGATAGAAACATCAATGATGAGAATCATTGATTGGCTGCCTTCTGCATGCCCCCCACTGGGAATCAAGCCTGGGATCGAACCCACAAGCAGGGCACATGCCCTGACCAGGAATCAAACTGTGACCTCCTGGTTCATGGGTCAACGCTCAACCACAAAGCCACACAGGCCAGTCCCACTTTTCAATTTTAACCGCCATTCATATTCTGCCCAACACATGATCCAGATGCTTGCTCCTCATCTCCTTGTCTGGACAACACAGGGATGAGTGATTGCATTCTGCTGGTTGTTCTGTTTTCAATTTTCCAGCTCAGAGATTTCAGTTCTGATCTAACCTGTGAGACAGGGAGGCTGGCTGGAGTCTTGCCATGCAAGTGTGGTCTGAGAACTAGCAGCATTGGCTTCTCCCGGGAGCTTGTTAGGAATGCAGAATCTCAGTGCTCACTCCAGACCTGCTGAATGAGCCTCTGCTCATCTGCATTTTAGCAAGACTCCCAAAGTGGTTCTCTCTGTACATTAAGTATGAGAAGCACAGGGCTACATCATGGGTCTCCAAACTTAATTTTCCAGCTTTCTAGAGATATAATTGACATATAATATTGTGTAAGTTTAAGGTGTACAGTGTGATGATTTGATACATGTTTATATTGTGAGATGTTTGCCATAATAAAGTTAGTGAACTCATCCTTCACCTCACATAATTATCATTTCTTGTTGTTATGATGAGAACATTAATGTTCTCCTCTCAGGCATGTGCAGCTGTGCAGACCAATGACATATGTCATGGCCAGATCCAGGCCTATGAGCAGCTGTGGGAGCCTGGGCTGTCAGTGTGCACTCATGTGGCTACAGGGGCTATCCATGGGCACATACACACCAGAGAGTCCACACTGGGGGCCTTGGTTGCATCTTGCATGTGTATAGCTGCAGGTACCGAGACCAGTGTGGATCCCAGGCTCTGGCATGAGAGATGGGGAGGAAATAGGGGACTCAGGCAGCTGGCAACTGCAAATGCCAACATTTGTGAGGTGAAAACCTCAGTGGTGAAATATGCAGGCGGTCCACAATGGCTGTCTTGGCTGTTGGTCTCCTCAGTGGCAAAAAGCTGGGGGTCCATGAGGAGGTCTTCAGTGATGATGGAGCATCGGCAATATCGGTTGAGGTCCTTAGGAGGAAGGCTGCTGGGGTCCTCTACAGAGCAGGCCACTGGGAACTGAAGTCTTGAAGTCACTCTCACCACATGGCTGATACTGGTAGCCCCTGCCCTTCCTCCTCATTCCTAGCTGTCTCATCTATGCTACTCCCTGGGTGGGGTGAAACCAAAGGGGACCTTCATGCAGTGTCCCATAAGGCTGGGAATCCTGGTCATTCACCCCATTTGCTCTGTTTTTCCTGATGAGGAGAATAGAACTCTCTTGGGCTGGGGAGTTCTGCCTTGGTGTGGAGGAGTGCTGGCCTGGACGATGGGATGATGCAGACGTTATTCACCTGTTCCTCCGAACTTCTTTGTGTGTGGTAATTCTCAGGGTTTTTATTTTTTAGCTTTATTGCTGAAGCTTTTTAAGTAGACTCCTGAGCTCTCTTACAGCTATTTGTATTCACGAATAGCTGTCTAATTGTTGCATTTGGGGGGGGGATTAGCATCTGGGGTCTCCTACTCTGTAATCTTAGTGACTCAATTTTTTTATTTTAAAAGTAAGTATAGTCTAAAGAATAGAAAGTACATAAAAGGGTTATAAAGAGTGTTGAGATCACTCATAATATTACCATCCAGAAATAATCCTTGTTAACATTTTAGGAATTGTCCTTGCAGACCATTACCTGTATACAGACAGGTTCTCATTTAACATTGTCGATAGAGTGGGGGGGAAAAGGGACTGCATGCTAACCTGACTAGCTCAGGAAAGGCTGTATGGTGGCCTTACAAGCTCAGAGACCTAAAATAACCAGAAAGGATGGTCTGAAATTAAAACTTTTTAATTTAAAAGCAGTCTATGGTGGGTAGTAATGTCCTAGGTTGGTATCTTTCCTGACAAAGATCAACTTTGATCTTAACTGAGCCTCTTGTCTTTTTGCATTTAGATAACCTTTGGAATGTCAAAGTAACTTGTAACTTGTAACTTTTAGATAACCTTTGGAATATCAAGGTAACTTGTAACTTCCCTTTTTTCAGATCACTCAGAGCATAACCAGTGCACCAGGGTGCCATGGAGGAGACTACAAATTCCCTCTTTGTTATTGTTATACTGTTAATTGTTGACTATTAACTATTCTATGCTCACCTATGTAAAAGAAGCATGTGTCTATCATTTTACTTTTTATCCAATCCTGGAGGTTCTCCCTACCCCCCACTCCCACTTTGCTTTCTGCCACCTCCCTAATCTATCACCAATGGATTCAGGTAACCCACTTAAGTTTCCTCTTTTGATGGTAATTTATAAGACTAGGGTAAAAACCACCGTTGTCCAGAGCATTGTCTCAATACGTTGAGATTCTGCTTCCCAGAAATTGTCAACAGTTTGGCTCAAATAAACCCACAAAAATTCTTCACAGGTTTCAATGTTTATTATGTTAACAACAGGTTCTTGGAAATGGTCACTTTAACTGAAAGGACATAAAATAAAACCAATTTTAGCACAAGCGAGTTCACATAAACAAGAGTTAAGTTCCTGTGGCATATTTCTGGTCACATAAACATTACCAAACTTCTAAATTAAGACCCAAAACATTTCTAATATTAAACACTGAAGTAAAGATGAGCTATACATACAGTTAAGAAAGATGAATAAAAACAAGTAAGAGAACTCTTTTCCTACCGATTTATTCCAGTTCAGGGTGCAGGTAGCCAGAGCCTATCACAGAGCTCAGGGCAACAAGTGGGCACCCACCCTGGACAGGATGCCCCTGCATTGCAGGGAGTATCACACACCCACACTCTCTCAGACTCTGATTTACCTCCTATTCATAGTTTTGGAATGTGGGAGGAAACCGGACTCCCTAGAGAAAACCCATGCAGACATGGGGAGAACATGCAAACTGCACCTACAGTGGACCCAGCTGTAAAATTGTAAAGTAGTTACTATTTGTGATTGACTGTTTTCACTCAGCAGAGTTCTCTGGAGATTCATCTTTCTAGGTAGTGGCATCACTACTTCCTTTTTATTGCTGAGAAGTATTTGATGGTATGGATGTATCACAGTGTGTTCATGCATTAACCCATTAAAGGATATCTGAGTTGTTTCTAGTTTTGGACTATTATTGAAAAAAAATGCCCAAACATTTACATACAGTTTTGTGTGTGTGTGAACAGAAGTTTTCATTTCTCTGGGATAAATTCCCAGATGTACAAATGTTGGGTCTATGATATTCTCGTGTTACTTAAAAAAAAAAAAAAGCTGAATCTTTTTCCAGAGTGGCTGTACTATTTTACGAATTTTCAAGAATTTGAGAACATTTAAATTCTCATTTGTGATGTATGAGCAATCCAGGTTGATGTTGTCACTATTATTTATTTTGATGATTACCAATTTATTCTTTTATCAACCGTGCCTTGGTGTCAAGTCTAAGAACTCTCTACCTAACCTTCAGTCTAGAAGAATTTCTGCTGTTTTCTTTTAAAGTATTGAAAAGTTTTTCATTTAAATTTGTGATGTATTTTGAATTATTTTTTACATAATATGTATATATAGGCAGATGTTCTTTTTATAAAATTGAAATTAAATTCTCATGACATAAAGTTAACCTTTTAAAATGGATGTTTTGCAACCACCATCTCTATTAGTTCCAACACATTTTAACTACCCCCAAAGCAAATGCAATACCCATAAGAAATTATTCCCCATGCACACCTCCCTTTAGGCCCTGATGATCACCAATCTGCTTTCTGACTTTATGGATTTACCTTTCTGGGTATTTTATATAGATGAAATCATACAATATGTGACATTTGTGTCTGGTTTCTTTCACTTAGCATGATGATTTTGAGGTTCATCCACCTTAAAGTGTTGGTTATCAGTATTTCATTTCTTTTCATGACTAAATAGTATTACATTGTCTTGCTATACCATTTTTTTTGTTTATGGAGACATTAATTGATAGACATTTGGTTTATTTACATTTTTCGCTAGCGTGAATAATGCTTTTCTTTATTGGAGACTTTGGTTACCAATTTTAAGTCTATTCTGATTTCTAATAATTTGAATCCTCTTTTTTTTTAGTCACTATAGCTGAAGATTTCACATTTTTGTTGGTATGTAAAGGATATTTTAGTTTTGTTGATTCTATTACTCTCATATGTATTTCATTTATTCTCAATCTGATCTTGATCATTTCCTTCTTTCTGCTAGTTTTGGGTTTGACTTGCTCTTTTCAATCTCTTAAGATATAAAGTTAGGCATTTTTCCCCTTTTTGATTTGAGCATTTGCTGCTTTAAATTTCTATATCAGTAATGCTTTTGCTGCATCTGTTAGGCTTTAGTATGTTTTGTTTTCTTTCCATTCATCCAAATTATTTTTAAATTTCCCTTGTGAATTCTTCTGTACTGTTACACTGATTGTTTAAGAGTCCATTGTTGAATTTCCACATATTTGTGATGTTTTTCAGTTTTGTTCAGTTATTAATTTTCAGTTCCATTGTGGTAGGAGAAGATACCTTGTATGACTGAAATATTTTTAAATGTATTAAGACTTTTTTGTGGCACAACATATGGTATATACTGGGTAATGGTGTTGTGAGGTTATATATGTCGGTTAGGGCTAGTTGATTCATTGTGTTGTTGAGGTGTTCTTTTTCCTTATTGATATTACATCTAGTTTTTCTATCCATTATTGAAAATGTGGCATTAAATTCTTCAACTTTATTGTAGAACTGTCTATTTTTACATTCAATTCTGTCAGTTTAGCTTCATATATCTTAGGGCTGTGTTGTTAGGCATATATATGTTATTACTGTTATATCTTTTCAATGGATTCACCCTTTTATAAATATAAAATGACCTTCTTTGTATCTTATAATAATTTTTTACTTTAAGTCTATTTTTCTGATATTAACCAGAAGTCTTTTGGTTAATATATGCCTGTGCATAGAGAATATAGTCAATAATATTGTAATAACTATGATCTCCAACTATAAGAGTGGATTAATCTATATCTCCTTGAAGTTCCATCAGTTCTGCCTCAAGTGTTTTGATGCTCTGCTGTTGGATGCATACACAATAAAGATCTTTATTTCTTTTTGGAGACTTAACCTCTTTGTTATTATGTGATACCCCTCTTTATCCTTTATCATTTTCCTTGCTCTAAATTCTGCTTCATCTAAAATTAACATAATAAACTCAGCTTTCTTTCGATGAGTAGTTAGTATAGAATATCTTTCTCTGTTCCTTTACCTTTAATCTATCTGTGTCTTTTTATTAAAAGTGGATTTCTTATAGACAACATATAGTTGGATAGGTCTTGTTTTTCCCCCCACTGTGACAGTATTTATTTTTTAATTGGTGTATTTAGACCATTGATGTTGAAGTGAGTATTGTTAAGTTGGCTTAATATCTACTGTATTTATTAGTGTATTCTGTTCATTGCCCTTGTGTGTGTGTGTTCCATTCTTTTCCTGCTTTTTCTGTTCTTAATTTAGCATTCTATATAATTCCATATTATTCTCTTTTAAAATATCAATTATGTTAGTCTTTCTACATTTTTAGTGGTTGTACTTGAGTTTGCATTACATGTGTATAATTAATCAAACTCCTTTTACAAATAACACTACACCACTTCACAGGTACTGCAAGTAGCTTATAACAAAGTATTTTCAATTCATCCCTCCTGTCCATTATATCAATGTTATCATTCATGTCACTTATCTATAGGCCATAGTCCGTAAATACAGTGTTGCTATTTTTATTTGAACAAACTTTTATCCATTGGATCAAATAAGAATAAAATAATTATCTAAGAAAAGTCTCCTCTGTTGTCTTGGGGTTCCCTACAGACTACTTCTTAGATAAGGTCTGAGACATGCACTTCTTTCAGTTGTGTTCCTGTTATTATGCAGGAGCCCTATTGATGAGCTGCTAACATGTGAAAGGAGAGGAAGCATTCTATGGTCCTATGATTAGTTCTCAGTCTTTAGGTTAGCTTAAAAAAATCTTTATTATTGAAAGTACTACAGATATCCTCCATTCTTCCCCCCCCCCCCGCCCCCCCGCCAGCTGCCCCTTGCTGCTTGCCTTAGAGAGGGCCTCTTTAGCAAGCTCTGTTTGCTTCTTGGATTCAAGGACCTAGCCCTTTCAATAGGCTTGGGAAGTTCTCATCCACTATTTGCTCAAATAGACTCTCCATTCCCTTCTTCCCTCTTTTCCTCTTCTGGAATGCCTATTATCCAAATATTGCTTTTTCTGATGAAGTCACATAGTTCTTGTAGAGCTCCTCCATTTTTCTTTATGCTCAGGTCTGTCTCTTCTTCCCTCTGTGCCATTTTTAGATTCTTATCTTCTGTATCACTAATTCTTTCCACCATCTGGTTGGCTCTGATTTATATTTTCAGTAGTTCACTCTTTTATTTTTAAAAAGCTCTCTATTTTTGAAAGCATTACACATGTCCCACTTTTTTTCCCATTGACCCCTTCTACCTGCTCCCACCTCTGATCCCAGGCCTTCCCTACACTATTTTCTATGCCTATGGGTTATGCATATATGCATACAAGTTCTTTGGTTGATCTTTTCCTACCACCCACCCACACCTGCCCCGCACCTTCCCTCTGAGATTGTACAGTCTGTTCCATGCTTCTATGTCTCTAGATCTATTTTGTTCATCAGTTTATTTTGTTCATTAGGTTCCACATATGTGTGAGATCATGTGATACTTGTCTTTCTCTGACTGGTTTATTTCACTTAGATTAATACTTTTCAGGCCCCTGCATGCTGTCTCAAAGGTTAAGAGATCCTTCTTTTTACAGCTGCATAGTATTCCATAGTGTAAATGTACCACAGGTTTTTTTTTTATCCACTCATCTAATGATGGACGCTTAGGGTATTTCCAGATCTTACCTATCATAAATTGTGCTGCTATGAACATAGGGATGCATATATCCTTTTTGACTGATTTTTCAGGTTTCTTAGGATATATTCCTAGAAGTGGGATCACTGGGCCAAGTGGCAGTTCCTTATTTAATTTTTTGAGGAGACGTCCTACTGTTTTCCATAGTGGCTGCACCAGTCTGCATTCCCACCAGCAGTGAAACAGGGCTCCTTTTTCTCTACCTGGGGCTCAGTCACAGAGGGAAACATTGGTTCTACTGCAATACCTCTGGGTTTACAAATGATATGCTCTTTGCCCTGACGCAAAGGTCAACGGGAAGCAAGTTTTGGTTGTTCGAGTGGCAGCAGGACTCTCTGGTTCCAGTTCCTTATCTGAACCACCACTACCTGGCCCTATAGGGGAGAGCAGCACTCTATCAGGCATCTGCTGGCTCAGACACTAGTAGCTTCGCTCACCCTACTGGACGGCCCTCTAAAGCTCTCTGTTGCTCCTGGCTTGTGGAAGTGCCTGCTACGACATGCCTTTTCCTCTAGAACTCTGGCTGCAGGGCTGTGTCTGAGGGCTGTCTGAGCTTCCCTCAATTCTGATCTCTCCATTTATTCCCAGGTGCTCAAGGTTAGATGTTTCGATGTGCTGGTCTCTCAGTCACACCTCTGTATTGAGTAGAGAATTCATTGTTGAATTATAGAGTTGGTTAACTTGTTGAAATTTCATGGAGAGAGGACATGGGGATCGCTCAAGTTATCACTCCTCTGACCTCACTTCCATCTAAATTTTTAAGTAAACTTCATAGTTCTACAAAGATAACTTGTCAGGATATTTATTAAAATAATTTTGAAATTATACATTGATATGATGAACAACTGACAGTTGCAAATATTATGTAATTTCCTTATTTGTTTTCTAATTATGCTAAAAACATTTATGAAATGTAGTTTTAGATTTTCCTATAGTATTTACTGAAAAAAAGATTTAAGAAATTCATATTATTGTCTTGAAACAAGTTTTCAAAAATACAAAATCAACTGTCCCTCAATCATATAGTGCTGTTTGTGTTTTTTTCCATACAATAACACATGTTCAAAAAACAACATTGCACCATTGGTTTGGCATTGGGAGAGGATGATGGTGGTAGGGGTGATGGGAAAAAGGGTGTTGTGCAGGGTTGGCAGTGTATAATAATGAATCTGATTTCCATTTAACATGGTAGACTATGGAATACTGTTAAAATATTGAAAGGATTGTAAGGTGAAGATCTGAAGTTTTATTCCACAACTGGTACAGTTTTTCCTTGAATAACTTGGACTATAACCACATTGTTGGATATTGGAGATATTAGAAAACTGAGGTGTCACTCAACTGTTTCCCTGATGGTTCACTTCATGTTACACTTGCACCATAGCAAAGAAATATATTAGAAATAAGGGAAATTGGGAATGGGGTAATGGGTATTATCATCACAATTTTCTGAAAATCTGAAACTATTCTAAAAAAAATTCATTAAAACAACACAAAAAATACTAGGTAATGATAATATCTGGGACATATTGGAACGGACCAATAAAAAGATGGGGGACTATGGGAAGTGGCTTAGAGGAAACACCACCTCCCTACCATATGCTGGACTATATTGAACTAGAGGAAAAGAGAGACAGAGAGAGGGGTCAGATTTGCAAAAATTTTAGGAGGTATGAGGAAGGATTCTTTTTTATAACCAGAGCACCTAAGATTTATGCATCCTATCCCACCTTTCCCCACACATAGCTGGTCAAGCTGAGGCTTTGTGATGTTAAGACACACCATGGCAACCACTGATTTTGTGAAATCAGAGCTGAAGGATGAGGCTCCTCATTGTCTTAGAGAGTATATACAGAGGCCAGGAAACTTTGAGTAGGGTCTGTTGCCTCAAGAAAGACAAAATTAATAAGAAGATGGATGAAGAAACTTCAAGTACTGATGTGAATTGGAAGTCAGTTACTCAACTGGATGACCAAGAAATGGATAAGGTCAGAATAACTTATTCAGATGCTTCCCCTTCCCCAATAATTCCTCACCCAAGACTCTGGCCTTGTGCTTTTTGGCCACAGACACTTTATCATTCAATCCAATGTCATTCAATTACAAGACCATTTCCTAATCATTTTCCAATTTCTTCCCCAAAACATATGTCTGTCTGTGTTTAACTTGTTTCCAAATTTCATAACGAAAATAATGGCGATGGTAAATTTGGTCCTGAAGCTGAATGAAGACAAGAAGGAGAAAGACAGAAAAAATCAGATAATTGTCTTTTACTACAGGAAGGGGGAAAACCTCCCGTAAGCAAGCCAACACAGGCAGAAGAAGAAGTGCTGGAGTGTTCATCTACCACAGGTGATGCCCAGGGTCTCCCAGAGGAAGACATTAATAATGTGTATCCCTCTATAAAAACTGCTTCAGAAATGGGCATTATGAGGAGATGAAAACATTAATGGTCTCCTTGAATAAATAGCAGCAAGGGTATATAGGAAATGTGTATGTATGTTTGCGTGTTTTGAGATGACGGGGAGGGAGCAAAGGAGGGGAAATTCATGTGAGGAGGGAGAAATGCAGAATTCTTCAATTGGGGCACCAGACAAGTCATTCCATACTGAGCCAGACACTTAGAATAAGGACAACATGAAGACGGAAGGGCAATTACTTCCTTAACAGTTTATCATACTGGAAAGGAAGAAAAGAAGCTGATGTTTAATTTTTGTTTATATTGGAAGGAGGGATAGATGGTGGTGGTAGCAGTGATGAGGAACAGAGTGTAGGTTTTGGGTTGGCAGTGTATAATAATGAATTTAATTTCCTTTTTACATGGTAGTAGACTATTGAATATTGTTAACTATTGAAAGGATGGTCAAATCAGGATATAAAGGTTTATTCAACAACTCATACAGTTTTTCCTTGAAAACTTGGTCTACAAAAGCATGTATGGATATTGAGGATAATAGAGAAGTGCGGTTTCACTCTTAACGTTTCACTGTGGTTCACTTCATGTTACAGTTGTACCATACCAAAGTAAGATATTAGTAATAAGGGAAGTTGGGTATGGGGTATATGGGTAATATCTTCACATATTTTCCATAAATCAGAAACTACTCTAAAATAAAACATCCATTAAAACAACATAAAAATACTAGGAAATGGTAATATCTGGTACATAGTGGAATAAACCTCTTGAAAGACAGGGGAGCATGGGACGTGGCTAAGAGGAAAGACCACCTCCGTGACATATGCCGGACTATAATTGAACTAGGGGAAATGAAAGAGTGAGAGAGAGGTCAGTCTGGGAGAAATTGAGGAGGTAAGAGGAAGGTCTCCTTTCTATAACCAGAGCCTCTGAGACTTCTGTATCCTGTCCCACCCCCGCCCTCCTGGATTGTCAAGCTGAGGCTTTGTGATGTCAAGCAACCCCATGGCAACCACTGATTTTGGGAAATCAGGGCTGAAGGGTGTGGCTCCTCATTGTCCTAGAGAGTATATATAGAGGCCAGGACAGTTTGAGTAGGGTCTGTTACCTCAGGAAAGCCAAACTCACTAAGAAGATATTGTAGACTAGTTGAGATAAGGAATAAGACTCCAAACCCAAAGATAGATGAAGAAACTGCAAGTACGAATGTGAATTGGAAGTAAGTTTCTCAACTGGATGACCAAGAAATGGATAAGGTCAGAATACCTTATTCAAATGTTACCCTTTCCAAAATAATTCCTCACCCAAGACTCTGGCCTTGTGCTTTTTGGCCACAGACACTTTTCTCATTCAATCCATATTCATTAATTACAAGACCATTTCCTAATCATTTTCCAATTTCTTCCCCCAAACCAATGTGTGTCTGTGTTTAACTTGTTTCCAAACTACATAACCAAGATAATGGCGATGGTAAATTTGGTCCTGAAGCTGAATGAAAACAAGAAGGAGAAAGGCAGAAAGAATCAGATAATTGTCTTTTACTACAGGAAGGGGGAAAACCTGCAGTATGCAAGCAAACAATAGCTGAAGAAGTCCTGGAGTGTTCATCTACCACAGGAGATGCCCAGGGTCTCCCAGAGGAAGACATTAATAATGTGTATCCCTCTATAAAAACTGCTTCAGAAATGGGCATTATGAGGAGATGAAAACATTAATGGTCTCCTTGAATAAATAATAGCAAGGGTATATAGGAAATGTGCATGTATTTTTGCGTGTTTTGAGATGACAGGGAGGGAGCAAAGGAGGGGAAAGGCATGTGAGGAGGGAGAAATGTAGAATTCTTCAATTGGGGCACCAGACAAACCATTCCATACTGAGCCAGACACTTAGAATAAGGACAATGTGAAGACTGAAGGGCAATTATTTCCTTCACAGTTTCTCATACTAGAAAGGAAGAAAAGAAGCTAATGTTTAATTTCTGTATGTATTGAAAGGAGGTGTAGATGGTGGTGGTAGCAGTGATGAGGAACAGGGTATAGGTTTCATGTTGGCAGTGTATAATAATGAATTTAATTTCCGTTTTTACATGGTAGACAATTGAATATTGTTAAACTGTTGAAAGGTTAGTCAGGTAAAAATCTGAACTTTCATTCCACAACTGGTATAGTTTTTCCTTGAACAACTTGGTCTACAACCGCAGAGTTGGATATTGGCAATGCTAGAGAAGTGAGTTTTCACTCAAAAGATTTCACTGATGGTTCCCTTCATGTTACAGTTACACAATACCCAAGTAAGATATTAGAGATAAGGGAAGTTGTGTATGGGGTATATGGGTATTATCTTCACAATTTTTCTGTAAATCTGAAACAATTCAAACATAAAACATCCATTGAAACAACATAAAAATACTAGGAAATGGTAATATCTGGTACATAGTGGAATAAACCTCTTGAGAGACGGGGGGGCATGGGAGGTGGCTTAGAGGAAAGACCACCCCCGAGACATATGCCGGACTATAATTGAAATCGGGGAAATGAAAGAGTGAGAGAGAGGTCAGTCTGGGAGAAATTTAGGAGGTAAGAGGAAGGTCTCCTTTCTATAACCAGAGCCTCTGAGACTACTGTATCCTCTCCCACCCGGTCCCTCCTGGATGGTCAAGCTGAGGCTTTGTGATGTCAAGCCACCCCATGGCAACCACTGATTTTGGGAAATCAGTGTGGAAGGGTGTGGCTCCTCATTGTCCTAGAGAGTATATATAGAGGCCAGGACAGTTTGAGTAGGGTCTGTTACCTCAGGAAAGCCAAACTCACTAAGAAGATATTGTAGACTAGCTGAGATAAAGAATAAGACTCCAAACCCAAAGATAGATGAAGAAACTGCAAGTACGAATGTGAATTGGAAGTCAGTTTCTCAACTGGATGACCAAGAAATGGATAAGGTCAGAATACCTTATTGAAATGCTTCCCCTTCCCCAATAATTCCTCACCCAAGACTCTGGCCTTGTGCTTTTTGGCCACAGACACTTTCTCATTCAATCCATTGTCATTCAATTACAAGACCATTTCCTAATCATTTTCCAATTTCTTCCCCAAAACCAATGTGTGTCTGTGTTTAACTTGTTTCCAAACTACATAACCAAGATAATGGCGATGGTAAATTTGGTCCTGAAGCTGAATGAAAACAAGAAGGAGAAAGGCAGAAAGAATCAGATGATTGTCTTTTACTACAGGAAGGGGGAAAACCTCCAGTATGCAAGCCAACAATTGCAGAAGAAGTCCTGGAGTGTTCATCTACCACAGGTGATGCCCAGGGTCTCCCAGAGGAAGACATTAATAATGTGTATCCCTCTATAAAATCTGCTTCAGAAATGGGCATTATGAGGATATGAAAACATTAATGGTCTCCTTGAATAAATACCAGCAAGGGTATATAGGAAATGTGTATGTATGTTTGCGTGTTTTGAGATGACGGGGAGGGAGCAAAGGAGGGAAAAGGCATGTGAGGAGGGAGAATTGTAGAATTCTTTAATAGGGGCACCAGACAAGCCATTCCATACTGAGACAGACACTTAGAATAAGGACAACGTGAAGACTGAAGGGCGATTATTTCCTTCACATTTTCTCATACTGGAAAAGAAGAAAAGAAGCTGATGTTTAATTTCTGTTTCTATTGGAAAGAGGGGTAGATGGTGGTGGTAGCAGTGATGAAGAACAGTGTATAGGTTTCATGTTGGCAGTGTATAATAATGAATATAATTTCCTTTTTACATGGTAGACAATTGAATATTGTTAAACTATTGAAAGTATGGTCAGGTAAAGATCTGAAGTTTTATTCCACTACTGGTACAGTTTTTCCTTGAACAGCTTGGACTACAACAGCCGAGTTGGATATTGGGGATGCTAGCGAAGTGAGGTTTCACTCTAAAGGTTTCACTGATGGTTCGCTTCATGTTACAGTTGCACAATACCAAAGTAAGATATTAGTGATAAGGGAAGTTGGGTATTACCTTCACAATTTTTCTGTAAATCTGAAACTATTCTAACATAAAACATCCATTGAAACAACATAAAAATACTAGGAAATGGTAATATCTGGTACATAGTGGAAGAAACCACTTGAAAGACGGGGGAGCGTGGGACGTGGCTTAGGAAACACCACCTCCTGTGACATATGCAGGACTATAATTGAAGTAGGGGAAATGAAAGAGTGAGAGAGAGGTCAGTCCGGGAGAAATTGAGGAGGTAAGAGGAAGGTCTCCTTTCTATAACCAGAGGCTCTGAGACTTCTGTATCCTCTCCCACCCCCGCCCTCCTGGATGGTCAAGCTGAGGCTTTGTGATGTCAAGCCACCCCATGGCAACCACTGATTTTGGGAAATCAGTGCTGAAGGGTGTGGCTCCTCATTGTCCTAGAGAGTATATATAGAGGCCAGGACAGTTTGAGTAGGGTCTGTTACCTCAGGAAAGCCAAACTCACTAAGAAGATATTGTAGACTAGTTGAGATAAGGAATAAGACTCCAAACCCAAAGATAGATGAAGAAACTGCAAGTACTAATGTGAATTGGAAGTCAGTTTCTCAAGTGGATGACCAAGAAATGGATAAGGTCAGAATACCATATTCAAATGCTTCCCTCTCCCAATAATTCCTCACCCAAGACTCTGGCCTTGTGCTTTTTGGCCACAGACACTTTCTCATTCAATCCATTGTCATTCAATTACAAGACCATTTCCTAATCATTTTCCAATTTCTTCCCCAAAACCAATGTGTGTCTGTGTTTAACTTGTTTCCAAACTACATAACCAAGATAATGGCGATGGTAAATTTGGTCCTGAAGCTGAATGAAAACAAGAAGGAGAAAGGCAGAAAGAATCAGATGATTGTCTTTTACTACAGGAAGGGGGAAAACCTCCAGTATGCAAGCCAACAATTGCAGAAGAAGTCCTGGAGTGTTCATCTACCACAGGTGATGCCCAGGTTCTCCCAGAGGAAGACA
Organism: Myotis lucifugus; assembly: GCF_000147115.1. Taxonomy (NCBI): domain Eukaryota; kingdom Metazoa; phylum Chordata; class Mammalia; order Chiroptera; family Vespertilionidae; genus Myotis; species Myotis lucifugus. The sequence continues at coordinate 2,080,327 of NW_005871240.1, read as the reverse complement.
TTAATAATGTGTATCCCTCTAAAAAACCTGCTTCAGAAATGGGCATTATGAGGATATGAAAACATTAATGGTCTCCTTGAATAAATACCAGCAAGGGTATATAGGAAATGTGTATGTATGTTTGCGTGTTTTGAGATGACGGGGAGGGAGCAAAGGAGGGAAAAGGCATGTGAGGAGGGAGAAATGTAGAATTCTTTAATAGGGGCACCAGACAAGCCATTCCATACTGAGACAGACACTTAGAATAAGGACAACGTGAAGACTGAAGGGCGATTATTTCCTTCACAGTTTCTCATACTGGAAAAGAAGAAAAGAAGCTGATGTTTAATTTCTGTTTCTATTGGAAAGAGGGGTAGATGGTGGTGGTAGCAGTGATGAAGAACAGTGTATAGGTTTCATGTTGGCAGTGTATAATAATGAATATAATTTCCTTTTTACATGGTAGACAATTGAATATTGTTAAACTATTGAAAGTATGGTCAGGTAAAGATCTGAAGTTTTATTCCACTACTGGTACAGTTTTTCCTTGAACAGCTTGGTCTACAACAGCCGAGTTGGATATTGGGGATGCTAGAGAAGTGAGGTTTCACTCTAAAGGTTTCACTGATGATTCACTTCATGTTACAGTTGCACAATACCAAAGTAAGATATTAGTGATAAGGGAAGTTGGGTATGGGGTATATAGGTATTACCTTCACAATTTTTCTGTAAATCTGAAACTATTCTAACATAAAACATCCATTGAAACAACATAAAAATACTAGGAAATGGTAATATCTGGTACATAGTGGAAGAAACCACTTGAAAGACAGGGGAGCGTGGGACGTGGCTTAGGAAACACCACCTCTGTGACATATGCAGGACTATAATTGAAGTAGGGGAAATGAAAGAGTGAGAGAGAGGTCAGTCCGGGAGAAATTGAGGAGGTAAGAGGAAGGTCTCCTTTCTATAACCAGAGGCTCTGAGACTTCTGTATCCTCTCCCACCCCCGCCCTCCTGGATGGTCAAGCTGAGGCTTTGTGATGTCAAGCCACCCCATGGCAACCACTGATTTTGGGAAATCAGTGCTGAAGGGTGTGGCTCCTCATTGTCCTAGAGAGTATATATAGAGGCCAGGACAGTTTGAGTAGGGTCTGTTACCTCAGGAAAGCCAAACTCACTAAGAAGATATTGTAGACTAGCTGAGATAAAGAATAAGACTCCAAACCCAAAGATAGATGAAGAAACTGCAAGTACGAATGTGAATTGGAAGTCAGTTTCTCAACTGGATGACCAAGAAATGGATAAGGTCAGAATACCTTATTCAAATGCTTCCCCTTCCCCAATAATTCCTCACCCAAGACTCTGGCCTTGTGCTTTTTGGCCACAGACACTTTCTCATTCAATCCATTGTCATTCAATTACAAGACCATTTCCTAATCATTTTCCAATTTCTTCCCCAAAACCAATGTGTGTCTGTGTTTAACTTGTTTCCAAACTACATAACCAAGATAATGGCGATGGTAAATTTGGTCCTGAAGCTGAATGAAAACAAGAAGGAGAAAGGCAGAAAGAATCAGATGATTGTCTTTTACCACAGGAAGGGGGAAAACCTCCAGTATGCAAGCCAACAATTGCAGAAGAAGTCCTGGAGTGTTCATCGACCACAGGTGATGCCCAGGGTCTCCCAGAGGAAGACATTAATAATATGTATCCCTCTAAAAAACCTGCTTCAGAAATGGGCATTATGAGGATATGAAAACATTAATGGTCTCCTTGAATAAATACCAGCAAGGGTATATAGGAAATGTGTATGTATGTTTGCGTGTTTTGAGATGACGGGGAGGGAGCAAAGGAGGGAAAAGGCATGTGAGGAGGGAGAAATGTAGAATTCTTCAATGGGGGCACCAGACAAGCCATTCCATATTGAGCCAGACACTTAGAATAAGGACAACGTGAAGACTGAAGGCCGATTATTTCCTTCACAGTTTCTCATACTGGAAAAGAAGAAAAGAAGCTGATGTTTAATTTCTGTTTCTATTGGAAAGAGGGGTAGATGGTGGTGGTAGCAGTGATGAAGAACAGCGTATAGGTTTCATGTTGGCAGTGTATAATAATGAATATAATTTCCTTTTTACATGGTAGACAATTGAATATTGTTAAACTATTGAAAGTAAGGTCAGGTAAAGATCTGAAGTTTTATTCCACTACTGGAACAGTTTTTCCTTGAACAACTTGGTCTACAACAGCAGAGTTGGATATTGGGGATGCTAGAGAAGTGAGGTTTCACTCTAAAAGTTTCACTGATGATTCACTTCATGTTACAGTTGCACAATACCAAAGTAAGATATTAGTGATAAGGGAAGTTGGGTATGGGGTATATGGGTATTACCTTCACAATTTTTCTGTAAATCTGAAACTATTCTAACATAAAACATCCATTGAAACAACATAAAAATACTAGGAAATGGTAATATCTGGTACATAGTGGAAGAAACCACTTGAAAGACAGGGGAGCCTGGGACTTGGCTTAGGAAACACCACCTCTGTGACATATGCAGGACTATAATTGAAGTAGGGGAAATGAAAGAGTGAGAGAGAGGTCAGTCTGGGAGAAATTGAGGAGGTAAGAGGAAGGTCTCCTTTCTATAACCAGAGGCTCTGAGACTTCTGTATCCTCTCCCACCCCCGCCCTCCTGGATGGTCAAGCTGAGGCTTTGTGATGTCAAGCCACCCCATGGCAACCACTGATTTTGGGAAATCAGTGCTGAAGGGTGTGGCTCCTCATTGTCCTAGAGAGTATATATAGAGGCCAGGACAGTTTGAGTAGGGTCTGTTACCTCAGGAAAGCCAAACTCACTAAGAAGATATTGTAGACTAGTTGAGATAAGGAATAAGACTCCAAACCCAAAGATAGATGAAGAAACTGCAAGTACTACTGTGAATTGGAAGTCAGTTTCTCAACTGGATGACCAAGAAATGGATAAGGTCAGAATACCTTATTCAAATGCTTCCCCTTCCCCAATAATTCCTCACCCAAGACTCTGCCCTTGTGCTTTTTGGCCACAGACACTTTCTCATTCAATCCATTGTCATTCAATTACAAGACCATTTCCTAATCATTTTCCAATTTCTTCCCCAAAAGGAATGTGTGTCTGTGTTTAACTTGTTTCCAAACTACATAACCAAGATAATGGCGATGGTAAATTTGGTCCTGAAGCTGAATGAAAACAAGAAGGAGAAAGGCAGAAAGAATCAGATAATTGTCTTTTACTACAGGAAGGGGGAAAACCTCCAGTATGCAAGCCAACAATTGCAGATGAAGTCCTGAGGTGTTCATCTACCACAGGTGATGCCCAGGGTCTCCCAGAGGAAGACATTAATAATGTGTATCCCTCTATAAAAACTGCTTCAGAAATGGGCATTATGAGGATATGAAAACATTAATGGTCTCCTTGAATAAATACCAGCAAGGGTATATAGGAAATGTGTATGTATGTTTGCGTGTTTTGAGATGACGGGGAGGGAGCAAAGGAGGGAAAAGGCATGTGAGGAGGGAGAAATGTAGAATTCTTCAATGGGGGCACCAGACAAGCCATTCCATACTGAGCCAGACACTTAGAATAAGGACAACGTGAAGACTGAAGGCCGATTATTTCCTTCACAGTTTCTCATACTGGAAAAGAAGAAAAGAAGCTGATGTTTAATTTCTGTTTCTATTGGAAAGAGGGGTAGATGGTGGTGGTAGCAGTGATGAAGAACAGTGTATAGGTTTCATGTTGGCAGTGTATAATTATGAATTTAATTTCCTTTTTACATGGTAGACAATTGAATACTGTTAAACTATTGAAAGGATGGTCAGGTAAAGATCTGAAGTTTTATTCCACAACTGGTACAGTTTTTCCTTGAACAACTTGGTCTACAACAGCAGAGTTGGATATTGGGGATGCTAGAGAATGAGGTTTCACTCTAAAGGTTTCACTGATGGTTCCCTTCATGTTACACTTGCACAATACCAAAGTAAGATATTTTGATAAGGGAAGTTGGGTATGGGGTATATGGGTATTATCTTCACAATTTTTCTGTAAATCTGAAACTATTCTAACATAAAACATCCATTAAAACTACACAAAAATACTAGGAATTGGGAATATCTGGTACATAGTGGAATAAACCACTTGAAAGACGGGGGAGCATGGGACGTGGCTTAGAGGGGAGACCACCTCCGTGACAAATGCCGGACTATAATTGAACTAGGGGAAATGAAAGAGTGAGAGTGAGGTCAGTCTGGGAGAAATTGAGGAGGTAAGAGGAAGGTCTCCATTCTATAACCAGAGCCTCTGAGACTTCTGTATCCTCTCCCACCCCCGCCCTCCTGGATGGTCAAGCTGAGGCTTTGTGATGTCAAGCCACCCCATGGCAACCATGATTTTGGGAAATCAGTGCTGAAGGGTGTGGCTCCTCATTGTCCTAGAGAGTATATATAGAGGCCAGGACAATTTGAATAGGGTCTGTTATCTCAGGAAAACCTAACTCACTAAGAAGATATTGTAGACTAGTTGAGATAAGGAATAAGACTCCAAACCCAAAGATAGATGAAGAAACTGCAAGTACTAATGTGAATTGGAAGTCAGTTTCTCAAGTGGATGACCAAGAAATGGATAAGGTCAGAATACCATATTCAAATGCTTCCCTCTCCCAATAATTCCTCACCCAAGACTCTGGCCTTGTGCTTTTTGGCCACAGACACTTTCTCATTCAATCCATTGTCATTCAATTACAAGACCATTTCCTAATCATTTTCCAATTTCTTCCCCAAAACCAATGTGTGTCTGTGTTTAACTTGTTTCCAAACTACATAACCAAGATAATGGCGATGGTAAATTTGGTCCTGAAGCTGAATGAAAACAAGAAGGAGAAAGGCAGAAAGAATCAGATAATTGTCTTTTACTACAGGAAGGGGGAAAACCTCCAGTATGCAAGCCAACAATTGCAGAAGAAGTCCTGGAGTGTTCATCTACCGCAGGTGATGCCCAGGGCCTCCCAGAGGAAGACATTCATAATGTGTATTCCTCTATAAAAACTGCTTCAGAAATGGGCTTTATGAGGAGATGAAAACATTAATGGTCTCCTTGAATAAATACCAGCAAGGTTATATAGGAAATGTGTATGTATTTTTGCGTGTTTTGAGATGACGGGGAGGGAGCAAAGGAGGGGAGAGGCATGTGAGGAGGGAGAAATGTAGAATTCTTCAATTGGGGCACCAGACAAGCCATTCCATACTGAGCCAGACACTTAGAATAAGGACAACGTGAAGACTGAAGGGCGATTATTTCCTTCACAGTTTCTCATACTGGAAAGGAAGAAAAGAAGCAGATGTTTAATTTCTGTTTGTACTGGAAGGATGCGTAGATGGTGGTGGTAGCAGTGATGAGGAACAGGGTATAGGTTTCATGTTGGCAGTGTATAATTATGAATTTAATTTCCTTTTTACATGGTAGACAATTGAATACTGTTAAACTATTGAAAGGATGGTCAGGTAAAGATCTGAAGTTTTATTCCACAACTGGTACAGTTTTTCCTTGAACAACTTGGTCTACAACAGCAGAGTTGGATATTGGGGATGCTAGAGAATGAGGTTTCACTCTAAAGGTTTCACTGATGGTTCCCTTCATGTTACACTTGCACAATACCAAAGTAAGATATTTTGATAAGGGAAGTTGGGTATGGGGTATATGGGTATTATCTTCACAATTTTTCTGTAAATCTGAAACTATTCTAACATAAAACATCCATTAAAACTACACAAAAATACTAGGAATTGGTAATATCTGGTACATAGTGGAATAAACTACTTGAAAGACGGGGGAGCATGGGACGTGGCTTAGAGGGGAGACCACCTCCGTGACATATGCCGGACTATAATTGAACTAGGGGAAATGAAAGAGTGAGAGTGAGGTCAGTCTGGGAGAAATTGAGGAGGTAAGAGGAAGGTCTCCATTCTATAACCAGAGCCTCTGAGACTTCTGTATCCTCTCCCACCCCCGCCCTCCTGGATGGTCAAGCTGAGGCTTTGTGATGTCAAGCCACCCCATGGCAACCAATGATTTTGGGAAATCAGTGCTGAAGGGTGTGGCTCCTCATTGTCCTAGAGAGTATATATAGAGGCCAGGACAATTTGAATAGGGTCTGTTATCTCAGGAAAACCTAACTCACTAAGAAGATATTGTAGACTAGTTGATATAAGGAATAAGACTCCAAACCCAAAGATAGATGAAGAAACTGCAAGTACTAATGTGAATTGGAAGTCAGTTTCTCAAGTGGATGACCAAGAAATGGATAAGGTCAGAATACCATATTCAAATGCTTCCCTCTCCCAATAATTCCTCACCCAAGACTCTGGCCTTGTGCTTTTTGGCCACAGACACTTTCTCATTCAATCCATTGTCATTCAATTACAAGACCATTTCCTATTCATTTTCCAATTTCTTCGCCAAAACCATTGTCTGTCTGTGTTTAACTTGTTTCCAAACTACATAACCAAGATAATGGCGATGGTAAATTTGGTCCTGAAGCTGAATGAAAACAAGAAGGAGAAAAGCTGAAAGAATCAGATAATAGTCTTTTACTACAGGAAGGGGGAAAACCTCCAGTATGCAAGCCAACAATTGCAGAAGAAGTCCTGGAGTGTTCATCTACCACAGGTGATGCCCAGGGTCTCCCAGAGGAAGACATTAATAATGTGTATCCCTCTATAAAAACTGCTTCAGAAATGGGCATTATGAGGATATGAAAACATTAATGGTCTCCTTGAATAAATACCAGCAAGGGTATATAGGAAATGTGTATGTATGTTTGCGTGTTTTGAGATGACGGGGAGGGAGCAAAGGAGGGAAAAGGCATGTGAGGAGGGAGAAATGTAGAATTCTTCAATGGGGGCACCAGACAAGCCATTCCATATTGAGCCAGACACTTAGAATAAGGACAACGTGAAGACTGAAGGCCGATTATTTCCTTCACAGTTTCTCATACTGGAAAAGAAGAAAAGAAGCTGATGTTTAATTTCTGTTTCTATTGGAAAGAGGGGTAGATGGTGGTGGTAGCAGTGATGAAGAACAGTGTATAGGTTTCATGTTGGCAGTGTATAATAATGAATATAATTTCCTTTTTACATGGTAGACAATTGAATATTGTTAAACTATTGAAAGTATGGTCAGGTAAAGATCTGAAGTTTTATTCCACTACTGGTACAGTTTTTCCTTGAACAGCTTGGTCTACAACAGCCGAGTTGGATATTGGGGATGCTAGCGAAGTGAGGTTTCACTCTAAAGGTTTCACTGATGGTTCGCTTCATGTTACAGTTGCACAATACCAAAGTAAGATATTAGTGATAAGGGAAGTTGGGTATGGGGTATATAGGTATTACCTTCACAATTTTTCTGTAAATCTGAAACTATTCTAACATAAAACATCCATTGAAACAACATAAAAATACTAGGAAATGGTAATATCTGGTACATAGTGGAAGAAACCACTTGAAAGACAGGGGAGCCTGGGACTTGGCTTAGGAAACACCACCTCTGTGACATATGCAGGACTATAATTGAAGTAGGGGAAATGAAAGAGTGAGAGAGAGGTCAGTCTGGGAGAAATTGAGGAGGTAAGAGGAAGGTCTCCTTTCTATAACCAGAGGCTCTGAGACTTCTGTATCCTCTCCCACCCCCGCCCTCCTGGATGGTCAAGCTGAGGCTTTGTGATGTCAAGCCACCCCATGGCAACCACTGATTTTGGGAAATCAGTGCTGAAGGGTGTGGCTCCTCATTGTCCTAGAGAGTATATATAGAGGCCAGGACAATTTGAATAGGGTCTGTTATCTCAGGAAAACCTAACTCACTAAGAAGATATTGTAGACTAGTTGAGATAAGGAATAAGACTCCAAACCCAAAGATAGATGAAGAAACTGCAAGTACTAATGTGAATTTGAAGTCAGTTTCTCAAGTGGATGACCAAGAAATGGATAAGGTCAGAATACCATATTCAAATGCTTCCCTCTCCCAATAATTCCTCACCCAAGACTCTGGCCTTGTGCTTTTTGGCCACAGACACTTTCTCATTCAATCCATTGTCATTCAATTACAAGACCATTTCCTAATCATTTTCCAATTTCTTCCCCAAAACCAATGTGTGTCTGTGTTTAACTTGTTTCCAAACTACATAACCAAGATAATGGCGATGGTAAATTTGGTCCTGAAGCTGAATGAAAACAAGAAGGAGAAAGGCAGAAAGAATCAGATAATTGTCTTTTACTACAGGAAGGGGGAAAACCTCCAGTATGCAAGCCAACAATTGCAGAAGAAGTCCTGGAGTGTTCATCTACCGCAGGTGATGCCCAGGGCCTCCCAGAGGAAGACATTCATAATGTGTATTCCTCTATAAAAACTGCTTCAGAAATGGGCTTTATGAGGAGATGAAAACATTAATGGTCTCCTTGAATAAATACCAGCAAGGTTATATAGGAAATGTGTATGTATTTTTGCGTGTTTTGAGATGACGGGGAGGGAGCAAAGGAGGGGAGAGGCATGTGAGGAGGGAGAAATGTAGAATTCTTCAATTGGGGCACCAGACAAGCCATTCCATACTGAGCCAGACACTTAGAATAAGGACAACGTGAAGACTGAAGGGCGATTATTTCCTTCACAGTTTCTCATACTGGAAAGGAAGAAAAGAAGCAGATGTTTAATTTCTGTTTGTACTGGAAGGATGGGTAGATGGTGGTGGTAGCAGTGATGAGGAACAGGGTATAGGTTTCATGTTGGCAGTGTATAATTATGAATTTAATTTCCTTTTTACATGGTAGACAATTGAATACTGTTAAACTATTGAAAGGATGGTCAGGTAAAGATCTGAAGTTTTATTCCACAACTGGTACAGTTTTTCCTTGAACAACTTGGTCTACAACAGCAGAGTTGGATATTGGGGATGCTAGAGAATGAGGTTTCACTCTAAAGGTTTCACTGATGGTTCCCTTCATGTTACACTTGCACAATACCAAAGTAAGATATTTTGATAAGGGAAGTTGGGTATGGGGTATATGGGTATTATCTTCACAATTTTTCTATAAATCTGAAACTATTCTAACAAAAAACATCCATTAAAACTACATAAAAATACTAGGAAATGATAATATCTGGTACATAGTGGAATAAACCACTTGAAAGACGGAGGAGCATGGGACGTGGCTTAGAGGAAAGACCACCTCCGTGACATATGCTGGACTATAATTGAACTAGGGGAAATGAAAGAGTGAGAGAAAGGTCAGTCTGGGAGAAATTTAGGAGGTAAGAGGAAGGTCTCCTTTCTATAACCAGAGCCTCTGAGACTTCTGTATCCTCTCCCACTCCCACCCTCCTGGATGGTCAAGCTGAGGCTTTGTGATGTCAAGCCACCCCATGGCAACCACTGATTTAGGGAAATCAGTGCTGAAGGGTGTGGCTCCTCATTGTCCTAGAGAGTATATATAGAGGCTAGGACAATTTGAGTAGGGTCTGTTACCTCAGGAAAGCCAAACTCACTAAGAAGATATTGTAGACTAGTTGAGATTAGGAATAAGAATCCAAACCCAAAGATAGATGAAGAAACTGCAAGTACTAATGTGAATTGGAAGTCAGTTTCTCAACTGGATGACCAAGAAATGGATAAGGTCACAATACCTTATTCAAATGCTTCCCCTTCCCCAATAATTCCTCACCCAAGACTCTGGCCTTGTGCTTTTTGGCCACAGACACTTTCTCATTCAATCCATTGTCATTCAATTACAGGACCATTTCCTAATCATTTTCCAATTTCTTCCCCAAAACGAATGTGTGTCTGTGTTTAACTTGTTTCCAAACTACATAACCAAGATAATGGCGATGGTAAATTTGGTCCTGAAGCTGAATGAAAACAAGAAGGAGAAAGGCAGAAAGAATCAGATAATTGTCTTTTACTACAGGAAAGGGGAAAACCTCCAGTATGCAAGCCAACAATTGCAGAAGAAGTCCTGGAGTGTTCATCTACCACAGGTGATGCCCAGGGTCTACCAGAGTAAGACATTAATAATGTGTATCCCTCTATAAAAACTGCTTCAGAAATGGGCATTATGAGGAGATGAAAACATTAATGGTCTCCTTGAATAAATACCAACAAGGTTATAAAGGAAATGTGTATGTATTTTTGCGTGTTTTGAGATGACGGGGAGGGAGCAAAGGAGGGGAAAGCCATGTGAGGAGGGAGAAATGTAGAATTCTTCGATTGGGGCACCAGACAAGCCATTCCATACTGAGCCAGACACTAAGAATAAGGACAATGTGAAGACTGCAGGGCGCTTATTTCCTTCACAGTTTCTCATACTGGAAAGGAAGAAAAGAAGCTGATGTTTAATTTCTGTTTGTATTGGAAGGAGGGGTAAATGGTGGTGGTAGCAGTGATGAGGAACAGGGTATAGGTTTCATATTGGCAGTGTATAATAATGAATTTAATTTCCTTTTTACATGGTAGACAATTGAATATTGTTAAACTATTGAAAGGATGGTCAGGTAAAGATCTGAAGTTTTATTCCACAACTGGTACTGTTTTTCCTTGAACAACTTGGTCTACAACAGTAGAGTTGGATATTGGGGATGCTAGAGAAGTGAGGTTTCACTCTAAAGGTTTCACTGATGGTTCACTTCATGTTAAAGTTGCACAATACCAAAGTAAGATATTTTGATAAGGAAGTTGGGTATGGGGTATATGGGTATTAACTTCACAATTTTTCTATAAATCTGAAACTATTCTAACAAAAAACATCCATTAAAACTACATAAAAATACTAGGAAATGGTAATATCTGGTACATAGTGGAATAAACCACTTGAAATACGGGAGAGCATGGGACATGGCTTAGAGGGGAGACCACCTCCGTGACATATGCCGGACTATAATTGAACTAGGGGAAATGAAAGAGTGAGAGTGAGGTCAGTCTGGGAGAAATTGAGGAGGTAAGAGGAAGGTATCCTTTCTATAACCAGAGCCTCTGAGACTTCTGTATCCTCTCCCACCCCCGCCCTCCTGGATGGTCAAGCTGAGGCTTTGTGATGTCAAGCCACCCCATGGCAACCACTGATTTTGGGAAATCAGTGCTGAAGGGTGTGGCTCCTCATTGTCCTAGAGAGTATATATAGAGGCCAGGACAATTTGAAAAGGGTCTGTTATCTCAGGAAAACCTAACTCACTAAGAAGATATTGTAGACTAGTTGAGATAAGGAATGACTCCAAACCCAAAGATAGATGAAGAAACTGCAAGTACTAATGTGAATTGGATGTCAGTTTCTCAACTGGATGACCAAGAAATGGATAAGGTCAGAATACCTTATTCAAATGCTTCCCCCTCCCAATAATTCCACACCCAAAACTATGGCCTTGTGCTTTTTAGCCACAGACACTTTCTCATTCAATCCATTGTCATTCAATTACAAGACCATTTCCGATTCATTTTCCAATTTCTTCCCCAAAACCAATGTCTGTCTGTGTTTAACTTGTTTCCTAACTACATAACCAAGATAATGGCGATGGTAAATTTGGTCCTGAAGCTGAATGAAAATAAGAAGGAGAAAGGCAGAAAGAATCAGATAATTGTCTTTTACTACAGAAAGGGGGAAATCCTCCAGTATGCAAGCCAACAATTGCAGAAGAAGTCCTGGAGTGTTCATCTACCACAGGTGATGCCCAGTGTCTCCCAGAGGAAGACATTCATAATGTGTATCCCTCTATAAAAACTGCTTCAGAAATGGGCATTATGAGGAGATGAAAACATTAATGGTCTCCTTGAATAAATACCAGCAAGGTTATATAGGAAATGTGTATGTATTTTTGCTTGTTTTGAGATGACGGGGAGGGAGCAAAGGAGGGGGCAGTCATGTGAGAAGGGAGGAATGTAGAATTCTTCAATTGGGGCACCAGACAAGCCATTCCATACTGAGCCAGACACTTAGAATAAGGACAACGTGTAGCCTGAAGGAGAATTTTTTCCTTTACAGTTTCTCATACTGGAAATTAAGAAAAGAAGCTGATGTTTAATTTCTGTTTGTATTTAAAGGATGGGTAGATTCAAATGCTTCCCTTTCCCCAATAATTCCTCACCCAAGGATCTTGTCTTGTGCTTTTTGGCCACAGACACTTTCTCAGTCAATCCATTGTCATTCATTTACAAGCCCATTTCTTAATCATTTTTCAATTTATTCCCCAAAACCAATGTCTTTCTGTGTAACTTGTTTCTAAACTATATAACCAAGATAATGGCGATGGTAAATTTGGTCCTGAAGCTGTGTGAAGACTAGAAGGAGAAAATCAGATAGAATATGATAATTGTATTTTACTACTGGAATGACTGAAAACCTCCAGTAAGCAATTCAACAAACGAAGAACAAGAATTGCGGGAGAGTTCTTTTACCACAAGTGATGCTCAGTGTCTCCCAGGAAATTTGTTTAATAATATGTAGCCTCTCTATAAAAATTGCTTAAGAAATGAGCATTGTCAGGAGATGAAAATTAGAACAGAAAAAAGAGCTAATTCATGTGTAACTCTGATATTTTGTGTGCTAGCAATTGAAATTTATGCCCGTAAGTTCTGTGTGCTTTCTTGATGACTTATAATTAAGGTAATTGCCCTCTTCCCAGAAACTGGTATTGTAAGGCATGTCAGGCATAATGAACTGCTCTGTGGTTGGGGGGGGGGGGGCGTGGCCGGGGAAAGGGGTTTTAGGCTTTAATAGCACAAAATATCAAAACCATCTCGGGGCCTTCTTGCAGGGCCACGAAGGGGGCAGGGGTCATTATCTGCAAGCCAAAGACCCCAGAAGTTTATCAAACCTAAGCCTTCTGCATGCTACTTGGAAATTATTCCCGGAGTCTGCTAGTGTAATTAAAACAGTGTTTCTCCACTTCTTCAAAGCTTTGCTTGTATTATTTTGGGTCTTCTGCAACAAAAGCCTAAATGTTCTCATTGAATAAATACCAGCATGTGTATAAAGGAAATGTGTTTGGTTTTTTGTGTGCTCTCTGATGATGGGGAGGGAGCAAAAGAGGGGGCAGTCTTGAGAGAAGAAAGGAACGTAGAATACTGCAATTTGGGCACCAGACCATTCATTCCATTGTTAGCCAGACACTGAGAATAAGGACAAGGTGAAGACAGAAGAAGAATTTTTCCTTAACACTTTATCATACTGTCAAGGAAGAAAAGAAGTAGTTGTTTCTCCCTGTGTTTGGCACTGGGGAAAGACGGATGATGGTGGTAGGGGTGATGGGGACCAGGTGTTGGCTAAGGGTTCGAATTGTATAATAATGAATCTGATTTCCATTTTACATGGTAGAATATTGAATATTGTTAAATATTGAAAGGATTATAAGGTCAAGCACTGAAGTTATATTCCACAACTGGTATAGTTATTCCTTGAACAACTTGGTCTACACTGCATTGTTGGATATTGGAGATATTAGAGAACTGAGGTTTCACCGTAAGTGTTACACTGATGGTTCACTACATGTTACAGTTGTACCATACCAAGGTAAGATATTAGTATTAAGGGAAATTGGGTATGGGGTATATGGGTATTATCTTCACAATTTTTCTGTAAATCTGAAACTATTCTAAAATAAAACATCCATTTAAACAACACACAAAATACTAAGTAATGGTAATATCTAGAACATAGAAGAATGGACCACTGAAAGTATGGGGGCATATGGGAAGTGGCTTAGAGGAATCCCCACCACCCTGCTAGTTGCTGGATGATAATTGAACTAGAGGAAATGAGGGAGAGAGAGGTCAGTCTGGGAAAATTTTAGGAGGTATGAGAAAGTTCTCATTTCTCTAACCAGAGCATCTGAGTCTTCTGCATCCTCTCCCACCTCCCCTTCTGGATGGTCAAACTGAGTCTTTGTGATGTCAACTCACACCATGGCAACCACGGACTGTTGGGCAACAAGAACTGAAGAGCGTGGCTCCTCATTGTCCTACAGAGTATATATAGAGGCCAGAAACCTTGGAATAGGGTCTGTTGCCTCAAGAAAGCCAAACTTATAAGAAGATATTGTAGACTAGTTGAGATAAATCAGACTCCAACCACAAGGATGGAGGAAGAAACTTCAAGGCTAAATTGATTGGAAGTCTGTTTCCCAACTCGATGACCAAGAAAAGGATAAGGTCAGAATACCTTATTCAAATGCTTCCCCTTCCCCAAAAATTCCTCACCCAAGATTCTGGCCTTGCGCTTTTTTGCCACAGACACTTTCTCACTCAATCCATTGTCATTCAATTAAAAGCCCTTTTCCTAACCATTTCCCAGTTTCTTCCCCAAAACCATTATCTTTCTGTGTTTAACTTGTTTTCCAACTAGATAACCAAGATAATGGCAATGGTAAATTAGGTCCTTAAGGGGAGTGAAGAGGAGAAGGAAAAAGACAGAAAGAATCAGATAATTTTATTTTACTACTGGAAGGGGTAAAAACCTCCAAAGAGCAAGCCAACAAAGAAGAAGCAGAAGTGCTGAAGTGTTCTTCTATCACAAGTCATGTCCATGTTCTCCCAGAAGAAGACCCTTAATAATGTGTAGCCCCTCTATTAAAAATGCCTAAGATATGGTCATTATGAAGAGATGAAAACATAAATGGTCTTAATTAAATACCAGCATGTGTATAAAGAAAATGTGTTTGTGTTTTTGTGTGTTCTCTAATGAGGGGAGGGAGCAAAGCAGGGAGCCGATATGTGAGAAGAAAGGAACATAGAATTCTGCAATTTGGGCACCAGACCAGCCATTCCATAGTTAGCCAGGCATTGAGAATAAGGACAATGTGAAGACTGAAGGTGAATTTTTTCCTTAATACTTCATCATACTGGCAAGGAAAAAAGAGACAGTTATTTCTGATTTTGTTTGTCATTGGGTTGGGGGATGGTTGTGGTAGCAGTGTTGAGGAAAAGGTTGTTTTGTTAGTGTTGGCAGTGTATAATAATGAATCTGATTTCCATTTTACATGTTAGTCTATTGAATATTGTTAAACTATTGAAAGGATTGCCAGGTCAAGAACTGAAGTTTTATTCCACAACTGGTACAGTTTTTCCTTGAACAACTTGGTCTACAACCACATTGTTTGATATTGGAGATTTTAGAGAACTGAGTTTTCACTGTAAGTGTTTCACTGGTGGTTCACTACATGTTACAGTTGCACCATACCATGGTAGATGTTAGTAAAAAGGGAAATTTGGTATGGGGTATATGGTTATTATCTTCACAATTTTTCTGTAACTGAAACTGTTCTAAAATAAAGCATCCATTAAAACAACTTACAAAATACTATGTAATGGTAATATCTGGGCGATAGTAGAATGGATCATGAAATGATGGGGGTATGTGGGAAGTGGCCTAGTGGAAACACCATCTCCCTGCCATATGCTGAACTATTATTGAACTAGAGGAAATGAGGGAGAGAGAGGTCAATCTGGGAAAATTTTAGGAAGTATGAGCATGGTCTTCTTTCTCTAACCAGAGCATGATTCTTCTGCATCCTCTCCCACCCCCCCTCCTGGATGATCAACCTGAGGCTTTGTGATGTCCAGCCACACTACGGCAACCACTGAAAATATTTTCAGAGCTGCAGGGTGTGGCTCCTCATTGTCCTAGAGAGTATATATAGAGACCAGAACCCTTAGAGTAAGAAAGCCAAACTTACTAAGAAAATACTGTAGACTAGTTGAGATAATGAATCAGACTCCAACCCCAAGGATGGATGAAGAAACTTCAACTACTAAAGTTAATTGGTAGTCCGTTTCCCAACTTGACCAAGAAAAGGATAAAGTCAGACTACCCCACTCATATGCTTCCTCTTTTCCAATAATTCCTCACCCAAGATTCTGGCCTTGTGCTTTTTGGCTACAGACACTTCCTCATTCAATCTATTGTCATTCAGTTACAAGCCCTTTCCTACCCATTTCCCAATTTCTTCCACAAAACCAATGTCTTTCTGTGCTTAACTTGTTTGCTAACTAGATAACCAAGATAATGGAGATGTTAAATTTGGTTCTTAAGCTGAATGAAGACAAGAAGGAGAAAAAGAGAAAGAATCAGATAATTGTATTTTACTACAGGAAGGGGCAAAAACCTCCAGTAAGCAAGCCAACAATCGAAGAAGCAGAAATTCTGGGGTGCTCTTCTACCACAATAATGTCCTGGGTATCCCAGAAGAAAATCTTTAATAATGTGTAGCCCCTCTATAAAAAATGCCTAAGAAATGGTCATTATGAGATGAATACATAAATGGTCTCCTTGAATAAATACCAGCATGTGTATAAAGGAAATGTATATGTATTTTTGTGTGTTCTCTGATGATGTGGAGGGAGAAAAGGAGGGGGCATGTATGTATGTAGGGAGGAATGTAGAATTCTGCAATTTGGGCACCAGAACAGCCATTCCATATTTAGCCAGACACTGAGAATAAGGACAAGGATTAGACTGAAGATGAATTTTTTCCTTAACACTTTATCGTACTGGCAAGGAAGAAAAGAAGTAGTTGTTTCTGCTTGTGTTTGGCATTGGGGAAAGATTGTGGTAGGGGTGATGGGGACCCGGGTGTTGTGTGATAGTTGGAAGTGTATAATAATGAATCTGATTTCTATTGTAGATGTTAGACTATTGACAGCTTTAAGCCTCATTCCTTTCTCTTCCCTTTGTAGTCAACATTTGGAAAAATTTATGAAAAAGTAGTTTCTGATCATAAAATACATTGATACCAATATGTCTAATCTTAACCATTACAACTGTTGTATTGCCTCAATTTTCCATAGTCAAAGCACCAATTGTCCTAAAATATTTTCTAATGCATAATGGCAATCTGAACTATATAATAGCAAAATAAATCTTTTGCCTTTATAATCAGCTTGAAAAAATGTTACCCTGTTGATCTTCCTCTCTTCTTTTTAACTAGCACCTTTCACCCTTGTTCTAAAAGGACCCAATGTAAATGAAAACAGGACCTTCACAGACAGACATGCATTATACTGTAGTTGTGCTATTTTCACAAACCAACTTCTTATTTCCAAAGAATAACTTATTTTTCACTGCCGACCCAGACCCGGTGCTAGGTACAAGCAAGGCACCGTTTTGCCCCACCTGTTCCTAACTTTGCATTTGGTGAAATTGGTGAGGTCCCAGGAGACAAAGAACTTTAAAGATCATTGACTGCCACCTAGAAATTTTATTGGAAAGGACATCAAATAAGAGACACTCTCCAGCCTCATTGGAAGGGACCTTATCAGGCGCCTAACCACGAATGGACATCTCCTACCTACAAAGACTTTCTGAGGGCAAGAAGCCAGGGACACCAGAGGTACATAGCTATCCCAAGACATTGACAAGGCCTGTACTGTATACTTACAGATAGATATTGAACTCAGAATCCTTTTTGTTTAATTGTCATTACCTGTCTACTAATTAGTCATAAGAATACTTGTTCTTTGAGCTTTTCTATATAGTCTAACTATTTATGATTACTCAATATGTATAAGATAAATATTAATACTCTTCATGGATCATGCAAGTGTTATACTAGATGCCAAATGCAGAAAAATAAGACAGAAGGTACAACTCAGGTCATGATAGTTGAAAGGACAGAAATAATCCAGAGTGGGTTTTTGTTGTTGTTGTGCTTTGGGTTTTTTGTTTTTTGTTTTTTTTAGAATGAAGGTCACAAGATCCAACTGTCTTCTATTTACCTGCCCTTTCTTTGTGGGACAATATAGCCTCAAATCACATTCCATTATGGATGAATAAAATGGTTTCTATGGAAAATAACCTCACTGGGTGAACTGATCATAAATTCCTAACTGGGAAGGTCATGGTGGATAGTCATGCCCTTTGCTTTAAGCAAGCCCTATTGTTTCTGTGCATCTAAGTCAATGTACCTTTGAAATGCTCCCTTACACACCCCTTCTTTC
>NW_005871240.1:2040680-2061895 GCF_000147115.1 Myotis lucifugus | reverse complement strand
GCTGAAAAAAAAAAAGAAAAAAAAAGATTGGCTTGGAGCTGGGGTCGCTGGGGGACTTGGCAGTCTGCAAACAGCCATCAGCCCCTCACCCAGGCTGGCCAGGCACCCCAGTGGGAACCCCCACACTGAAGGGACTGTGGCCAGACTGCAAACAGCCATCAGCCCCTCACCCACGCTGGCCAAGCACCCCAGCCATACCCCCCACCCTGAAGGGGGTGTGGCCAGCCTGAAAACAGCCCTCAGCCCCTCACCCAGGCTGGCCACACCCCTTGGGGTGAGGGTCACTGCTGGGGGGTTTGACCAGTCTACAAACAGCCATCAGCCACTCACTCCGGCTGGCCAGGCACCCCAGTGGGAACCTTCACCCTGAAGGGGGTGTGGTCAGCCTGAAAATGACCCTCAACCCCTTACCCAGGCTGGCCATGCCCCCAAGGAGTAAGAGTCACCGCTGGGGGGTGTGGCCAGCCTGAAAACAGCCATCAGCCCCTCACCCAGGCTGGCAAGGCATCCCAGCAGGACCCCCCACCCTGAAGGGGTTGTGGCCAGCCTGAAAACGGCCCTCAGCTCCTTACCCAGGCTGGCCATGCCCCCATGGAGTAAGAGTCCTCGCTGGGGGGCATAGCCAGCATGTTAACAGCCATCAGCCTCTCACCCAGGCTGGCCACACCCTCATGGGGTGAGGGTCCCCACTGGGGGGCTTGACCAGCTGGCAAATAGCCCTCAGCCCCTCACCCAGACTGGTGAGAGGGATGTCCGACTGCTGGTTTAGGCCCAATCCCTGTAAACTGGCAGTAGGACATCCTTCGAGGGTTCCCAGATTGGAGAGGGTGCATGCCAGGCTAAGGGACACCCCCACCCCTCCGTGCACGAATTTTGTGCACCGGGCCACTAGTATAAAATAAAATATAAACTAAAAAAAGAATATATTATGTTTATATTGAGCTCTGGCTCTGCTTAATTCATCCTTCTTCAACAAATCAATAACACCTTGCAATTGTTCTTACTCCTCCTATAGTCAACTTAATTATTGGCATAGTTGCATCCTTAAAGGTAAAGTTTTCTGCTGGGCTAAGGAAGTGAGCTAATTTAAAACAACCATCCTGTGCCAAGGGATTTACATAGTCTCATTTAATCCTCTCCATGTTTCAGTAAACTAAGCAATACTATCTCCATTTAACATTCGAAGATATGAAAAGTTGTTTTTTTCTATATTTTTTATGTTCCTGAAATTTACTATTTCTTCAATGGAATTAATTAGCCAAGTATAGTGGTTATGTATACCTCAAGTATGTACAAGACTAAAAGAAATTTAGTTATGTCATTTAATTCTGCCAGTGGGTAACATTTTTTCATTTATACATCACTATTTGCTATTTAGTTAATACTACCCTAATTAATTTATTTCAAAACTACTTATAGTTTTTTAAACCATCTTTAAGTTTCTTCCTAAATATTGACATTTCTTTCTTATAAGGGTATTCAGAGTTCACTTGAGGGACTTGAGAACCTCAACAACTTGTGGTATACTTCTATTTCTATCTATAACCATATACACGTCTTGATCTATCTATACAATATCTATAAATGTCTATATATCCATATTTATGTTTCTATGCATTTATCTATCTCATTTATTTGAATTAGAATAATTTCATCCTATGAAACTACCTATATCTATAGAGATTACTTACTGCATAATAAAATAAAGCATGTATTTTCACATGCCATGTGTGTATACTGTTTTTTATCATAATCTGTACCTCAATCTAAACAATAATTCATAAAATACCAGTCAGAACTATCTGCTTTCTATCCTCATCTTAATCTACTATCATCGTCCTGATATTTTCATCTTCTGTGGTCCTCCTCTGGGTCCCATACTTAAAACAAAAAACATGGTATATTATGCAAATTGATCAACTCCTTGAAATTTGGCAAAAATTCTCAATTTCTTGCATAGGCTCAAATTTCAGATTTTAATGTACACAGTATTAAAAGCTGGAGTTATGCATGTCTTGCTGTATATTCCCATTTGTTACAATACGGAGTATTAAAATATAGACCCTAACAAAGTTGTGTTTCCTCTGATGTGTTAGCACTGAAGTTTGCCTACTATCGTTTCTTCTTAATAGGTTAGATTTTTTTCTTTTCTCTGCTTTGACTTTTAACTAAGGACAAAACCTTCCAGGCTTAGATCTACCTCAAATTCCTCAACCTCTACATTTCAATATTCTAATGTTAATTTCTATGTCATACTGTTAAATGTTCCATTAAGAGTTTGCCACTGGGATCGGTGGAGGGCTGTTATGTTTACTTGTGGTGAGTCATCCTCTGATTATGCTATATTTAAATGTTTACATATCTGTCCATCTCATCAGACCATGAGTTTCTCAAGGGTAAGGGTCATGTCCTGTTTATCTCTGTGTCCTCAAGAATAAATATGATGATGCAAAGTATATGCCAAGTTGATTGATAGAACTGATGTAGAGGAAAAGGCCAATAACCATGAGGAAGTAACCTAAGTTCCCAAGTCCACCACCAAATTCTATAACTTAGAACAAGTCAGTTGTAGGCTCTATGCTCCATTCCCTCAACTAGAAAGGAGGTCAAGATACTAGATACTACCTATATACTTTTCTTTTAAAAATATCCTACATTGTATTTCACAGAACCAGAACAAATATTCCAAAAATGTATATGGAACCAAAAAGACCCAGAATAGCCACATCAATCTTAAGAAAGAAGAACAAAGTTGGAGGGATCACTCTACCTATCAAACTTCACTAGAAGGCCATAGTAATCAAAACAGCATGGTACTGGCATAAAAACAGACATATAGATCAATGGAACAAAATAGAGCCAAGAAATAATCCCACAGCTTTATGGTTACTTAATATTTGACAAAGAAGGTAAGATAGTCCATTCAATAAATGCTGTAGAAAAATTTGACAGATACATGTAAGAAAATAATACTAGACCACCTTCTACACCACACACAAGAATAAACTGAAAATGGATTAAATGCTTAAATGTTAGACTTGAAATCATAAAAATCCTAGAAGAAAACATAGGCAGTAAAACCTCAGACACTTCTTATAGCAATATATTTTTTTTCTGAAATGTTTCCATGGGCAAGGAAAACAAAATAAGAAATAAACACATGGGACTACATCAAACTAAAAAGTTTTTACACAGCAAATGGAACCATCAACAAAATGAAAAGACAGCCCACTCTATGGGAGAACATATTTGGCAATAAAACATCTGACAAGGGGTTAATATCTAAAATTTATTTAAAAACATTTAAAACTCAACATTAAAACCCAAATGATCAAATTTAAAAATGGGCAAAGGACCTGAGTAGACATTTCTTCAAAGAGGACATATAGATGTCCAATAGACAATGAAAATATTCTGTGTCAGTAATAATCAGAGAAAGTTGGCGAAGATGTGGAAAAATAGAGAACCCTCACGCATCGTTGGTGGAAATGCACACTGGTGCAGCCAC
Source organism: Myotis lucifugus (assembly GCF_000147115.1). Taxonomy (NCBI): domain Eukaryota; kingdom Metazoa; phylum Chordata; class Mammalia; order Chiroptera; family Vespertilionidae; genus Myotis; species Myotis lucifugus. Next base: position 2,058,387 of record NW_005871240.1, on the reverse strand, counting down.
TGTGGACAGCAGTATAGAGTTACCTCAAAATATTAAAAATAGAGCCATCTTATGATCCAGCAATTTCACTTCAGGAAATATATCCAAATAATTGCAAAACACTATTTTGAAAGAATATGTGCACCCCTATGTTCATTGCAATATTGCTTACACGAGCCAAGTTTTGGAAACAGCCCAAGTGCCCATCAATAGATGAGTGGATAAAAAGCGGTGGTATATTTACACAATGGAATACTACTCAGCTGTAAGAAAAGAAGGAAATCTTACCTTTTGCAACAGCATGGATGGACCTGGAGAATATTATTCTAAGTGAAATAAGCCAGTCAGAGGAAGACAAGTATCACATGATCTCACCAATATGTGGAAGCTAAAAAAACAAAATAAACTAACACAAAAAATAGAAACAGACTCATATATATAGAGAGAACAGACTCATAGCTGTCAGAAAGGAGGAGGTTTGGAATTGGGTGAAAGGGTGAAGGGACTAAGCAAAGAAAATAAACTCATTGATACAGGCAACAAAATTGTGATTACAAGAGAGAAAAGGGGTGGGAGGATGTAGAAGATAAAGGAGAATAAATAGTGATGGAAGGAGACTTGACTTGGGATGGTGAACATACATTACAATATACAGGTGATGCATTATAGAATTGTACACCTGAAACCTATATAATTTTAGTAACCAATATCACCCCAATAAATTTAATTTAAATTTTTAAAAATATATTTTTATTGATTTCAGGGAGAAAGGGAGAGAAAGAGAGAGAAACATCAATGATGAGAGAGAGAGAGAATCATTAATCAGCTGCTTCCTGCCCTCCCTCCATGGGGATCAAGCCCACAACCTGGGCATGTACCCTGACTGGGAATCGAACCTTATCCTCCTAGTTCATAGGTTGATAATCAACCACTGAGCCATGCCATCCAAGCTCAATACAAATTGTAAAATATCTCCTACAATATTGAGCTCTACAGGTGTTCAATGAACATTTCTTGATGTATACATCATTACTTTGGTCTTCAAATTTCTCCTGGGTAGGGAAACCATTGGTTATAAATTATCCATAATTGACACCTATATTTACAATGTCACTCATGAGCAGAATGCCATTCTTGAGCAGAATGGAATACATTTTCTGACTTCTTGAAATGATATCTGCAATTTAAATTCTTTAGTTGGTACAGACAAGGTGAGTATGCCAATCTTGCCTTTATAGTGTGTAGCCATGGCATATGTAAAATTGAGTTCAGAAATTCTAAAAAAAAGAGCTTACATAGAATTGCGTATGATGCACTAGTATTAGAAGGGAACTTCACATAATTTTCTTATTTTTCCAGGATGATGTTCATATAATATTCTTATTATCAATTAACAAACTCACTGGAGGCAACAAAATTGCCCCATTAGCCAAAAGTATTTGCACCAAACAATACATATTCCAAATAGGCTACTCTAAGATGGTCATTTTTCCTGTCTAATTATTTGAACATTATGCTTGAAATATTGAACGATAACACATTTCTGTCTCATGATTATGAGTACTTTAGCAAAAAAGAGGCCAAAAACTCTTTTCAATTGTACCCCTGCCTATTTTACAGAATAACATGGAGAAAACATCTTACTTGATGAAGTAAACACTCTGCTCTAGAGACCTTCCTATACCATTTGTAGTTTCATAAAGTTTAATTATACTTTCTTTCCAAGACTTACTATATTAAATTTAGTGTTGGATATATTTTTCATAATTAACTCCCAATTTTAGGGTTTATAGATTCACCTTGAGAAATAGCTTAGATTGGGAATTTTCAACTCAATATATTTCAGTATGCTTATCTCAACTTAGCATGTAGATGCTTTTATAACATCCTATCTAATAAAAGACAAAAAGGGTAATTAACTGTACCTCCGCTACACTTCCCATTGGCTAATCAGGGCAATATGCAAATTAACCGCCAACAAAGATGGCGGCTAATTTGCATACTGAAGGCAGGGTGGGACAGTGCCAACTGCCAGCTCGCCGCCATCTAGGGCTGGCACCCCACGGTCCCCACCCTCATCCGGCCCTCCCTCAGGGAATCTGGAGTTGGCGGGTGGGACCACCGTGTTCCGGCATCCCCCGCCTCATCCAGCCCTCCCACGGGGGACCTGGGCTGTGGGCGGGACTGTGGATTTCAGGCACCCGCCCCACCCTCATCCGGCCCTCCAGCCAGGGACCTGGGGCTGGCGGGGGGGACCGCAGTATCCCCTGTGCGACCGGACCCAGGAAGCAGCAGCGATCGGCCGGCCCGCCCATGCATCCCGTGTGCAACCCAACCCAGGGCGGGTAGGTCACGGGCATGCCCAGCAGCCTTCATCAGTGCCTCAAGCCCCAGTAGTAGCAGCAGCAGCAGCAGCAGCGGCAGTGGCAGTAGGGGTGGTGGCAGTGCCCACGACCTGCCTGCCCAGGTGTGAGCGGCCCCAAGCGGGCAGTGCATTCCATCAGTCACCCCGCCGGGAGCACATGCATGCAGGTGAAGTCACTGGCGCCTACTTTCCCACAGGCGCCATGAGCTGGTGATCCCAACTGCTTGATAGCCCGCCAGTGGAGGCAGTGTTGGGACTGGGGACTGGTGAGCGGGCAGAACATGGCCCTGATTGGGCCAGTCGCTATGACACCCACTGTAGCCAGCAAACTGCCTGATCAGGGGGTGGGGCCAGCAGCCAATCTCGCAGCCCCTCCCCCCTGCAGGCCTTCCCCTGATCAGACTCTCCCATCCACATCAAGAGCAGGGCACACAGAGCCTGGACCCTTCCTGGCAGCCCCGAGTCCCTGTGGTTAAGAATTCTGATGGCCCTGCCCAGAGAGTAGAGGTGCCTGAGGGGCAGGGACAGGGACCACAGGCCTCCAGGGAGCACTGCAGAGTTGGCAATGAGAGGAGAGGGCCTGTGAAGGGGGAGAAGGTGAAGCCAGTGGACATCAGTCCAGCCTTTCCCCTCCAGAGGCAGCAGGACCTAAACCCAAAACCCCAGCCCAAATTGGAAGAGCCTGAGGGAGCTTCAGGAAGCTCTACCCAAAGCTGCACATTGAGAATGAGAGACTTTGTGAGGCCCTGACCCAGACCACGCTGCAGCTGGAGCAGCTCAAGGTGGAGCTGGAGTGCGCCATGCAGAGGCAAGAGCACTTTGCAGAGAAGCTGGCCATCCTGGAGCTGGTGAGATTTGAGCTCAGGGCCCTGGAGTGCAAGGCCGCTGAACTGGAGCTGAAGGGCCTGTCCAACCTCTGAGCTGACAACCAGTGCCTCAAGGATGAGCATGTGGCCCTGATCTGCGTCATCAGCAAACTGTCAAAGTGACCCCGGAGGACTTGCTCCTGCACCCGCATTTATACAGCTGCTTTTGCCACACGCACCCCTTCCTTGTGTGAACATGAGTGACAGGGCTGTCGAGGAGTCTCTGAGAAGCCATAACCTCCCCTTGGGACCTCCAGGTTAGGAGGGGAGGACAGAGCCCCCAGAAGCCAAGGGGGCCATCTGAGGCCAGGATGGAGATGGGAGCCTGAGCCAGGTAGGGTGACCAGGGCTGCAGGCAGGACCAGGAAGGAACTGAGGACCAGGAAGTGCCAGGACCAGTAGCCAGGACCAGAGTGGTCACCCAAAGGTCCCCTCTCACCTGTGCTGCCACCAGTGACCCCTCCAGCCCCTGAGCAGGGATCCTAGAATGTGCCAAGCATCCCACCGGCCTGGGCCAGGTGAGCCTGTATATAGGGTTTGTGTGCAATAGGGAGGGATGGCTTCTATTTTTTGCTGCCCCCTCCCCATCACTGTCCCGGGCAGGGGGAGAAGGTATTTTTCAGACATAGCACAGGCACCACAAGTAAAAGTTGTGAAGTTGCCAAAAAAAAAGAGCAGGCCGGCCAGCCAAATACCCCCTCTCTTCCCACCACCCCCGTGCCAGCCCCACCCTTGATGAACCTGCCCCACCACAATAGGCCCACAGCCCCTCCCTGTGGCTGTCTTCCCCAGATTGCACCCCTCCAACCCCAAGAGGAGGCAGAGCTGGGAAGCCAACCTCCTGCAGCCCCTCCCCAGGCTAGCCCCACCCCTGATCCCCCCCACCCCAATAGGGGGCAGAGCTGGCCAGCCAATCTCCTGCAGCCTCTCCCCTTGCCCAGCCTCACCCCATATTGCCCCCCCACCCCAATCAGGGGCGGGGCAACCACCCATGGCTCTTCCCCCAGGCCACTGGCCTGATCGCCACTCCCCACCCCATTTGGGGGGTGGCCGCCCAGTCCACCAACCACAGCCCCTCCCCATGGCCAGCCCCACCCCCAATCGGCCCCCCAACCCCAATCAGGCTGGCGAGGGGGGGCAGTTGGGAGCAATCAGGCTGATGGCAGTGGGTAGTTGGGGGCAAACAGGCTGGCAGGGGGGCAGTTGGGGGTGATCAGGCCGGCAGTTGGGGGTGATCAGGCTGGCAGACAGAGTGGTTAGGGACAATCAGGAAGGCAGGCAGGCAGGTGAGTGGTTAAGAGCCAGTGGTTAAGGTCCTGAATTGTGAGAGGGATGTCCAACTGCTGGTGCAAGATTGGGCCTAAACAGGCAGTTTGACATCCCCCAAGGAGTCCCAGATTGGAGAGGGTGCAGGCCAGGCTGAGGAACCCCCTCCCCCCAGTGCACGAATTTCTTGCACCAGGCCTCTAGTGTTAAAATAACAAAGAATGCAGAAAAATAAGTAATTTATAAATCCTTATGAGCAGGCAGTGAGTAGAATTTGTTTTTCTGAATGTTATGTAGATGATATAAAATCTTAGAATTGTTTTCATATCTAAGGTACTTGTCTGAGGGTATGCAATTTCATTTTAGGTATTCCTGTCATTTGCTCCTATTCTTATACCCTATGCTTACTCTTACCATAGCACATGGCCTAGTATTTTGATACCAGTTCAAATATCCTCATTGGACCAATTCCTACCCAGGGTACAACTTTCTCATGTTAAGTGGCATGTGCACATTTGCTAACATTCCACTGGGTAAGTCACAGGACTAAGCCCAAAGTTAGTGTGGCAAGGAGGTATATATCACCACAAGTAAAAGAGAGAGAAAAATTCTATTTCTCATACAATATAGAAATGACTTAACTTCTTTGAGTTACTGCTAATTGTGGATACAGTCTATGTTTTATGCAACACTGCATATTCCATACTGTGAAATTATTTCAGTAGGCAGTCAGCTTGTTTGTTTTGGTTTTCTTTCATGAATAAATAGTTACATCAGGTGTTTGATTTAATTAATGTAGCTTTAGAGGTTATCAAATATATATAGATATAGATATAGATATAGATATAGATATAGATATAGATATAGATATAGATATATAGATATAGATATACTAGAGGCCCGGTGCACAAAAATTTGTGCACTCCGGGGGTTCCCTCAGCCTGGCCTGTGCCCTCTCACAGTCTGGGACCCCTCAGGGGATGACCACCTGCTGGCTTAGGCCCACTCCCTGGGGGGACAGGGCCTAAGCTGGCAGTCAGACATCCCTCTGGCAGCCTGGGAGCCCTCAGAGGATGTCCACTTGCCAGGGGGGAGCAGGCCTAAGCTGCAGTCGGACATCCTTAGTGCTGCTGAGGAGGCGGGAGAGGCTCCCACCACCACCACTGTACTGGCAGCCGGCAACCTGGCTTGTGACTGAGCAGAGCTCCTGCTGTGGGAGCGCACTGACAACCATGGGGCAGTGCCTGCATTGTGCGTCTGCCCCCTGGTGGTCAGTGTGTGTCATAGTGACCAGGCATTCCCAGTTGTTCTGCTGTTAGGGTCAATTTGCATATTACCCTTTTATTATATAAGATAGAGGCCTGATGCACGGGAGGGGGCCAGCTGGTTTGCCCTGAAGGGTGTCCTGGATGAGGGTGGGGGTCCCACTTGGGTGCCTGGTCAGCCTGGGTGAGGGGCTGAGGGTCGTTTTCAGACTGGCCACACCCCCTTGAGGGTGGGGGTCCCCGCTGGAGTGCCTGGCCAGCCTGGGTGAGGAGTGAGGGCCATTTTCAGGCTGGCCACACCCCCTTCAGGGTGGAGGGTCCTGCTCGGTTGCCTGGCCCGTCTTGGTGAGGGGCTGATGGCTGTTTTCAGGCTGGCCACAGCCCTTTCAGAGTTGGAGTCCCCACTGGGGTACCTGGCCAGCCTGGGTGAGGGGCTGATGGCTGTTTGCAGGCTAGCCATGGCCCCCAGCCACCCAAGCTCCCAGTGGAGGCTGGCTGGAAGCAGGTATCTGGGATTTATTTATCTTCTATAATTGAAACTTTGTTGCCTTGAGTGGAGGCTACAGCCAGCCAGGGCTAGTGGGAAGCTTGCCTTCCTCCATTGCCAGGAAAACCAAGCCTCCTGTTTGCTCCAGCTCCGAGGCTGCCAGTCTTCATCCTGGTTGGGTTAATTTGCTTATAATCACTCTTATTGGCTGGTGGGCATGGCTTGGGATGTAGCAAAAGTGCGGTCAATTTGCATGTTTCTCTTTTATTAGATTCGATAGAGGCCTGGTGCATGAGTGGGGGGCTTGGCTGGTTTGCCCTGAAGGGTGTCCCAGAATAAGGTGAGGGTCTCGCTGGGGGTGCCTGGCCCGCCTGGGGTGATGGGGCTGATGGCTGTTGCAGGCTGGCCCAACCCCCTCAGCGGGGACCCTCACTCACATGAGTGTGTGGCCATCCTGGGTGAGGGGCTGAAGGCTGTTTACAGGCTGGCCACAGCCCCCAGCAATCCCAAGCTCCCAGTGGAGCCTGGCTTGAAGCATGTACCTTGGATTTATTTATATTCTATAATTGAAACTTTGTTGCCTTGAGTGGAGGCGACAGCTGGCCAGGGCAGATGAGAAGCTTGGCTTCCTCCATCGCCAGGGCAACCAAGCCTCCTGCTTGCTCCAGCTCCTTGGCTGCCCAGCCACCATCTTGGTTGGTTTAATTTGCATATAGTCACTCTGATTGGCTGGTAGGCGTGGCCTGGGGCATAGCAAAGGGTACGGTCAATTTGCATGTTTCTCTTTTTATTATAATATAACTAGAGGGCCCGGGGCACAAAAAATTTGTGCCCTCGGGGGGGAGAGGGGGTCCCTCAGCCTGGCCTGTGCCCTCTCGCTGTATGGGACCCCTCGGGAGATAACAACCTGCTGGCTTAGGCCTGCTCCCGGGTGGCAGAGGGCAGGCCCAATCCCTAGGTGCAGCCCCTGGTCAGGCTCAGAGAAGGGCCGATTGGGGAGTTGGGGCGCCGCCCCCTGTCATGCACAGAGCAGGGCGGACCGGGAGGTTGTGATGCCACCCCTAGTCATGCTCAGGGTAGGGCCAATTGGGGGGTTGGGGCACCGCCCCCTGTCACACTCAAGGCAGGGTTGATGGGGAGGTTGCGGCGCCACCCCCTGTCACACACAGAGCAGGGCCCATCAGGGGGTTGGGGAGCTCCCCCCTGTCACGCACAGAGCAGGGCCGATCAGGGGGTTGAGGAGCTCCCCCCTGTCACGCACAGAGCAGGACCCATCAGGGGGTTGGGGAGCTCCCCCCTGTCATGCACAGAGCAGGGCCGATCAGGGGGTTGAGGAGCTCCCCCCTGTCACTCACAGAGTAGGGCCAATAGAGGAGTTGGGGCACCGCCCCTTGTCACCCACAGAGCAGGGCCGATCAGGGGGTTGGGGCACTGCCACTGTCACACTCAGGGCAGGGCCGATGGGGAGGTTATGGCTCTACCCTGTCACACACAGAGCAGGGCCCGTGAGCGGGGGATTGGGGCGCCGCACCCTGTCACACACAGAGCCACAGGGCGATCAGGGGGTTGGGGAGCTCCCCCCTATCAGGCACAGAGCAGGGCTGATCAGGGGGTTGAGGAGCCTTACCCTGTCACTATCAGGGGGTTGAGGAGCCTTACCCTGTCACTAACAGAGCAAGGCAGATAGGGAGGTTGTGGACCCGCCCCCGTCACACACAGAGCCGCAGGACGATCAGGGGGTTGGGGAGCTCCCCCCTATCAGGCACAGAGCAGGGCGGATAGGGAGGTTGTGGCCCCGCCCCCTGTCACACACAGAGCCGCAGGGTGATTAGGGGGTTTGGGCGCTGCCCCCTGTCATGCTGATCCCGGTGCTGGGAGGCATATTAACCTTTTACTATATAGGATAGAGGCCTGGTTCACGGGTGGGGGCCGGCTGGTTTGCCCTGAAGGGTGTCCTGGATCAGGGTGGGGGTCACCACTGGGGTGCCTGGCCAGCCTGGATGAGGGGATGATGGCTGTTTGCAGCTGGTCACACCCCCTTCAGGGTGGGGGTCCCCACTGGGGTGCCTGGCCAGTCTGGGTGAGGGGCTGAGGGCCGTTTTCAGGCTGGCGGGTGACTGAAGCTCCCAACCACTCCTTTTTTTCTTTTTTTTTAAATTCTGGGCCAGCTTTAGCTCTGAGGCTCGGCTGCTGAAAGCAGGTTTCTGGCCTTTGTTTACCTTCTGTATTTGAAACAATGTTGCGGTCCTGCTGGCTGAAGCCTGGCTGACTGAAAGGAGGTTTCTGGGGTTTTGTTTAGCTTCTATATTTGTTACAATGTTTCTTAGAGAGCAGCTGAGAGGCCGGCAAGGCAGGCGGGGAACCTGATTACTCCGTCACTGGAGCAAGCAAGCCTCCCTGTTCGCGTCAGCTGCGTGGCTGCCGGCCGCCATCTTGGTTGGCAGTTAATTTGCATATCTCAGTGGTTAGCCAATGGGAAGGGTAGTGGCCGTATGGCTAATTACCATGTTTCTCTTTTATTAGATAGGACTAGAGGCCCAGTGCACAAAAGTTTGTGCACTTGCGGGGGCCGGGGGCTGTCCTTTAGCCCGGCCTGTGCCCTCTCAGAGTCTGGGACCCTCAGGGGATGACCCTCTGCTGGCTGAGGCCTGATCCTCAAGGGATTGGGCCTAAGCTGGCAATCAGACATCCCTCTGGCAGCCCGGCAGCCTGGCAGCCCTCAGGGGATGTCCACTTGCCAGTGGGGAGCAGACCTAAACTGTAGTCAGACATCCTTAGCACTGCTGAGGAGGCAGGAGAGGCTCCCACCACCACCGCTGTACTGGCAGCCATCAGCCTGGCTTGTGGCTGAGCAGAGCTCCTCCATGTGGGAGTGCACTGACCACCAGGAGGCAGCTCCTGCATTGAGCATCTGATCCCTGGTGGTCAGTGTGTGTCATAGTGACCAGTCATTCCCAGTCTTTCTGCTGTTAGGGTCAGTTTGCATATTACCTTTTTACTATATAGGATAGAGGCCTGGTGAACGGGCGGGGGCCAGCTGGTTTGCCCTGAAGGGTGTCCTGGATGAGGGTGGGGGTCCCACTTGGGTGCCTGGCCAGCCTGGGTGAGGGGCTGTTGGCTGTTTTTAGGCTGCCCACACCCCCTTCGGGGTGGGGGTCCCCACTGGGGTGCCTGGCCAGTCTGGATGAGGGGCTGAGGGCTGTTTTCAGGCGGGCCAAGCCTGCAACTGAAGCTCCCAGTCTCTCCTTTTTTTCTTTTTTTTTTTTATTCTGGGATTTATTTACCTTCTATAATTGAAACTTTGTTTCGGCTCCAGCTCCGAGGCCGGCTGGCTGAAAGCAGGTTTCTGGTTTTGTTTAGCTTCTATAATTGCAACATTGTTGCTTAGAGTGCAGTTGAGAGCTGGGCTGCGGCAGGCGGGGAACCTTGGCTTCCTCCATCACTGGAGCAACCAAGCCTCATGTCTGCTTCAGCTGCCTGGCTGCCGGCCGCCATCTTGGTTGGCAGTTAATTTGCATATCCTGCTGATTAGCCAATGGGAAGCGTAGCGAAGGTATGGTTAATTACCATGTTTTTCTATTATTAGATAGGATATATATATATATATATATATATATATATATATATATGATTACTACTTCAATTTCTATATAATACTAAAATGACATTATAGGAATGTAGTCCCTGGAGGTAAACTGTCAGTGTTTTAATCCCAAGGCTTCCACTTACATGGGCAAGTTGTTAAGCCTTGATGTACCTCAATTTCTTTATCAACAAAAGGAGTCTAAGTGTATCACCAACCTCATGGAGTGGTTAATGAGCATCAGTTGAGTTAATGAAAAGCACTTAGAACAGGTCTAACACATGTCAAGCGGTATGACTATTGAGTATCATCATTACTAGCCATCTAATTAGGAAAATTACATGTATCAATTCTAATTCTAATAACCTATGAGTTTGCATTATTTCCCTGTTTTTCGTATAAAGTCATCAACTACTAAATTAAATATTTAGAAATTAACTAAAATTTATATCCTTCCAATACCAAAAATCTATTTCATGCAAGCTACAACTTTCAGATCTATACTAAATAGATTTTCAAGGGTGAATTTTGAATATTTGTAAGTGGGAGCTAAATAAGCTTTCAATATTTATTCTCTACCTCAAAATTTAAATATGTTCTTAGAGAATTATTGGGTTCTTTGTCCTCCCCATCTGGGAGAAAGCCACCTCTGAGTTCCTGCCCCAATGCCAATGATAATTATAATAAAGATACTATAATTTAAGAAATAATCAAAAACTACCTCAATGCTTTTGAGGTTTTAATGTATTTTAGTTTAGTGAATATTTACATATACTATATTCACTATATACATATATAGATTATCTTCTCTATTTAAGCAATTCCTTTTTTCCCCTTAAACAATGCATATTTATTTCTCACAGTCCTGTTGTCTGGGAAGAAAAAAATCAAGGTGTTGGCAGAGTCTCTGGAGAGAGTTCACTTACTGATTCACAGATGGCCATCTTTTTGCTGTGTCCTCACATGGTGGAAGGAACAAGAGAGTTTTCTGGGACCTCTTTTTTAAAATATTATTTTTCAATTACAGTTTACATTGAATATTATTTTGTATTAGTTTCAGGTGTACAGCATAGTGATCAGACAATCATATACTTTACAAAGTGTCCCCCCTCAATATTTATGGTACCCACCTGGGATACATAGCTATTACAAATATTATTGATTTTATTATCCACGGTGTACTTTACATCCCTATAACTATTTCATAACCACCAATTTGTGGGCTATCTTTTACAGTTTTCAAAATACTTGAAAATGGATTCTAATTTTGACAATATGGTAATCATCAAGAAAATAGCTTTTTTGTGTGCATTGGACATATTATAGTGCTTGTTTTTCAAGTGTTATCCAGGAATGTTCTTTGTTAGTGGGAATGCCTGTCAGAATTTCAGAATAAAAGCTGTGGAGTGTGGGCTACTACTGGATGACTCAGTTCTAAAATCTGTGATGTTGTTTTTTCCTACTCACCATGTAAACAGATCATAATTTTTTCTCTAAGATCCCTGAGCTCTTTCTTTTTAAAAAAACATTGTTGAGTATTACAGATGTCACTCTTTTTTCTCTCCTTTGCCCCCATCCATTTGGTTTCCGCCCTGCCCCAGGCCTTTACCACCCTATTGTCTGTGTCCATAGGTAATACATATATGCATATAAGATTTTTGGTTAATCTCTTCTAGTTTCCCCCTCCCCTTTCCTCGGAGATTCGTCAGTCTGTTTCGTGTTTCCATGCCTCTGATTGTGTTTTATTCATCAGTTTATTTTGTACATTAGATTTCTTGTTAGTTTATTTTGATTTTAGGATTCAATTGTTGAAAGATATGTCTTCATTGTCTTCTTCTTCTTCTTCTTCTTCTTCTTCTTCTTCTTCTTCTTCTTCTTCTCCTTCTCCTTCTTATTTTTCTTCTGCTGCTGCTTAATCTTCTTAAAAAATACCCTTCAACATTTCATGCAGTACTGGTTTGGTGGTGATGAACTCCTTTAGCTTTTACTTGTCTGTGAAGCTTTGTATCTGACCTTCAATTCTAAACGATAGCTTTGCTGGGTAGCATAATATTGGTTGTAGGTCCTTGCCATTCATCACTTGAATATTTCTTGTCATTCCCTTCTGGCCTGCAAAGTTTCTGTTGAAAAATCAGTTGACAGTCATATGGGTGCCCCCATGTAGATAATTACTTTCTTTTCTCTTGCTGCTTTTAAAATTCTCTCTTTGTCTTTAACCTTTGGCATTTTAATTATGATGCATCTTGATGTGGGCATCTTTGGGTTCATCTTGTTTGGGACTTTCTATGCTTTCTGGACTTGTATGTGTATTTTTTTCAGCAGGAAAGGAGAGTTTTCTGTCATAATTTTTTCAAATAGGCTTTCAATAACTTGCTATCTCTCTTCTCCTTCTGGCACCCACAAAATGCGATTTTGAGTATGCTTGAAGTTGTCCCAGAGGCTCCTTACACTATCTTCATATTTTTTTATTCTTTTTGCTCTTCTGATTGGTTGTTGTTTGCTTCCTTATATTCCAAATTTTTGATTTGATTATCAGATTCCTCTACTGTTGAATCCCTGTAAATTATTCTTTCTTTCAGTTAGTATATGCTTAATTTTTGACTCATCCTTTTTTTGTGTCTTTGAAATTCTCACTAAGATCCTTGACTAAGTCCCTTGATGTTCTCATTAAGTCCCTTGAAGTTCTTATTAAGATCCTTGAGTAACCTTATAGCCATTGTTTTGAACTCTGTATCCAGTAGTTTGCTTGCTTCCATTTCTTTCATTTGTGACATTTTTTTTTATTTCTGCATTTTGGCTGCTTCCCTGTGCTTGTTTTTATGTATTAGGTGGAGCTTCTATGTCTCCTTGAATTGGTAGGGTGGCCTTGTGTAGTAGGTGTCCTATAGGGCCCAGTGGCTTAGCTTCCCCAGTCACCTAAACTGGGCATTCTAGGTGTACCCCTGTGTGGGCTCTTCCAACAATCTTGTTGTAGTTCAGCCTTGATTGCTGTTGGTGTCACTGGGAGGAATTAACCTCTGGACCAATTAGCTATGAGGACCAGCTGTGACTACAGTGGAAGAGCTGCTATGCAGGAGACACCTCTATGGAGCAGGACTTGCTTCAGTGGGGCTTTGGTGCTCACTAAGTCTGCCCCTTGAGTGTGTTGCTTGTGGATGTGTAGAGTTGTAATCTGGTATGATCTGAAGCTGTCCACCAGGTACACTGGCTCTGGAGCCTCCCAGGAGGTACAAAGTCAGCCACTGCCTGGGGCCACCTGGCATGAGCTTCAGAGAGATCTGAAGATCTCTTGAATCATACTTTTATTGGGCTTGGAAATGCCCAGGTGAGGCCCAGCTGTGAAGCAAGGTAGGCTGGTGCTAGTACCAGGTCTTGGGCCTCTTATTGATAGGTTTTGGGCATGCTAATGCCAGCTGCTGCTTGTTTGAGAGATTTTAGGAGAGTCTGAAGCTTGAACCAGGACAGGTTATTTGTATGGAAAAGCCACTGCAAACAGCTTGGGTAGGGCTGCAAATTGGATGGGGTGGGGTCTCAGGGAATCCCCAGGGTGAAGCAAACACTGTGTGCCATGCTGATGGAAACCCAGATATGGCTGCTAGTTAGCTCTGTGAATGGGGGGTTTCAGCATAGGAACAATGACCTCTGTGAGCACACCCTGTCTAGGAAAAAGCCAACTTCAAGTTCCTGCCCCAATGCTAGACAATCCAGTTCTTCCTCATATGTACCTAGATCCCCAAAAGCCGCTGCCTGGTGCTGGAGCTCAGAGGAAGCAGGACCATGTAAGTGCATGCCACAGCCCTTTAAGAAGATCACCTGGGACTCCAGCAGCCTCCATTTACTCAGCCACCCATCCCCACTGGTTTTTCCCATCTGTGGAACCCTGGGCTGGGGGTCTAGTGTGGGGCTGGGACCCCTGCTCCTCACGGGAGGCTTCCTCAGCCACGATATCTCTCCTGGTCTAAAAAAAACACGCCACATGTGGGTATTAGACTAACCTGTTCCATGCCTCCACCCATTCTACAAATTTCCCTGTGTTTTCTTCTTTAATTCTTTAGTTATCTGACTTCCATTCAACCAGCTTTTAGGCAGTTCGGAATGATGGTTGTTCTGTATTTTAGTTATAATTTTGATGTGGTTGTGGGAGGCAGTGAGCACCACGTTTATCTATCTGCCATATTGGTTCTCCTATCCCTGTGATCTTTCTATTGACCTTAATAAATCCTGTCTTCTCACCATACTTCTTTTGCACATCTTTTTAAATGTTAACCTGCCTACCACCCAAAGTCAAGGCTATATCAAGGTTTTGTAACTTAGAAATCCACACATGAAACCTATATGTTCATGTTGACCAATGTCACCTAATAAAATTTAATTAAAAAAATAGCCCTAACTGGTTTGGCTCAGTGGATAGAGTGTCGGCCTGCAGACTGAAATGTCCCAGGTTCGATTCCAGTCAAGGGCATGTACCTTGGTTGCGGGCACATCCCAAGTAGGAGGTGTGCAGGAGGCAGCTGATCAATGTTTCTCTCTCACCGATGTTTCTGACTCTCTGTTCCTCTCCCTTTCTCTCTGTAAAAAAATCAATAAAATGTATTTTAAAAAATAAAAATAAAGTAGTTCACGTTGAAGTCAAACATCGTAGGAAACATCAGCAGATATGGTTTTGCTAAGCAAGCAGAACTGTCTTTATTTGGAAACTTCTACTTGGCCCAAATGACTAAGAAATATAAAAAATATATAAAAAAATGTTAAATATAAAAAATATAGTAAATATAAAAAAAAGTAAATATGCACAAAAGTCTATGTGCTCACACATACAAGCACACACAGAGACATGTTCCTCTACTCTAAATTAAAATCACTCACTCACTCAAAAAATGTTAGTCTGCATTTTATTAGGGTCATTTATGTATACATCTCTCAATTAATAAATTAGTGCCTATGATTATGAACTTCTGTCCAAAAAGTAAGAAGTTCTCCTCCTCCTTCTTTTCATTTCCCTCTTCAATCAGATCATGGAGGTGAGTGGTTAGGAATTTATGCAAGATTGACACCAGCAGAATGTGTGCTTTGGCTGAACCTGGAGAACAATGAAAGAGTTCCAATAATGTGCTGCCATTTGATACATAGCACCCTCTACATCAGTGCTGAAACAAAGTCAGATTTCCTACTACAGCTCCTCAGAACATGCCCATGTATATAATACCTTATACCTTTTTGGTTAGCTAAGCTTAGGTTACTATCTGGGCAGATGTTGGGCAGGAAAATTGGCATAGCTAAGGAAGTTTTTTTTTAAAAAAAAACACACCTTTGGCTTTTAGTATATAAGTTATTCATATATATAATCTTAAAAATTAGAAAATACAGAGAAGGTTGAAAAAAAGTGGTGAGATCACTCATAATATCACCATCCAGAAATAACCAGTTAATATTTTACAGTTTATTCTTCCAGATTTTTTTCTGTCTTAATATGCAAATTATATGGATATAAATACATATAGGTATACATACATAGGTATGGATATAGACTGATATAGATTCTATATGGCATACTATTATATTCATTTTGTTTAATGCCTATATTGTTATTGTAATAATATATTATGTGATTCTTTCTGTCATCATATTTTGAACTGAATAGAGCACAATTTATTTAACCAATGTGCTTATAACTCTATCTGATATAAAACCAAACATCTAAATTTTAGTGAATCAACTCAATAAGACTTTATTTGTGCCTTATGTTTCTGTTGAATGGAAGGCATTTTTTTTTTTACTTGGTGACCCCAGCCCCTACTATCTTCTGACTCTGCTCTTTTTTAGGGTCTTTCAATCTGATGCTGGGCACAGAGCATGAAATATCTCCTTTGGGGGTTATATACTGATCAGACCTTGAAATAGCATTCATCATGTCTTTTTATAGCTAAAACCTTTCCACAATGGGAGAGAGAGATCAAATATGTGACAGACAACTAGCCATCTCTACCACAAAATGGTTCATATTTTGTCACTAAAATAAATACCACCATAAAAACTTTAATCTACTGCACTGCTTTAAATTATCCTTTTGCTTATGATATACTTTGCTTACTATATTGCTGCTTTGTAATTTCAGTCATTATGGTTTTTTAAGAATATATATTTTATGGATTTCAGAGAGGAAGGGAAAAAGAGAGAGCTATAAAGAGAGAGAGCAATTGATCAGCTGCCTCCTGAATATCCCCCACTGGGGATTGAGCCCTCAACCCAGGCACATGTCCTGACCAGGAATAGAACCGTGATCCCCTGGTTCATAGATTGAAGCTCAACCACTGATCCATGCCAGCCAGGCTCATTATATTTTTTATCAACAAAAAATTCCTTTTGATATTTTTACTTAAATTTAACTTTTTTCTGCCATTAATTTCAGCATATTTCCTTTTTATTATAATAAAATCATAATAAATGTGTTCATAATAATTCAAATAATAAAGCTATATATATTACAAATTGTCTCCTTGATCCTGTCACTAATGTATCAAAGATAGTTAATATTCATAATTTACTCTATTTTCTAGTATGATTTTTATTATATTAAGCCTATAAATGTTAACTTTTTTGTTTCTTTATTAAAATTATATTATAGCATCCTTGGTAGTCCAGAGTCTTTTCTTTGCTTAATAAGAAAATAAATAACATCTCAACCCTAAATTTCTGGGTCTAATTCACTCTTTTAATTAGTGAACACAAAGAGTTTATGATATTTTTTGCCTCCAAAAATAATCAAAAACATTTTGTAAGAAACCCCTACTTATTAGTGTAAAATAATAACTCTTTGCTTTGTTTTCATGCTTATTTTTGGAAATTAAGTCTTGGTAGGGGCATGATTTAATTTTTCTCTCCTGTTTACGTCATTTGAACCACTTTCCCCCTGTTTTTGCTCATTTGTATATATTTTATATATTCTGGATTATATTTTTGCTTTATACATTTTGCACATATCTCTTCCTATCTGACACATGTCTTTAATGTTGTAGATTTCTTTTGTCATATACACATTGTACATCTTAATGCACTTGAATTTACAAAAAATGCCTTTCTGGCTTTTACTTTTTAATTCTTCTGTCAGGTGTTGATGTTAATATATTTACATTTCTCTATCCTCATGAGTTGTGATTATTTTGCGTTTAATAAATATTTTCCTAACCCTAAAGGCATGAAATTATTTTACTTTTTAATAATAGTTTTAATTTTTCACATTTAGTTTATTTATCTCTCTGAAATTTATGGAGAACCAGTTGTCTTAGTGTGATTAACTGGATAGTTCATTCTTCTTCATTGATATATTTTCAAATACATATCAAGTTCCCAGATATGCTTGAAACTCTTTCTGAACATCCTATTGTCTTTCACTGATTTATTTGTTTTTCTTGCCAATAACACCTGTTTGGGTTATTATTTGATAACTAGAGGCCAGATGCACGAGATTCGTGCACTGGTTGGGGGCATGGCCTGCAGGAATTGGCCCACTGTGGGAGCGCTGCTCATCCCAGTCATCTGAGCAGCTGCTTCAGCTGCAGGAGCAGCATCTCATCCCAGTCTGCTGAGCAGCTCGCCCACTGTGGGAGTGCACTGACCACCAGGTGGCAGCTCCTGCATTGAGCATCTGCCTCCTGGTGGTCAGTGTGCCTCATAGCAACTTATCCACCTGTCATTCTGGTCGTTCTGCCATTTGGTCGCGGGGCTTTTGTTATATGGGATTAGTAAGGTCAAGTCGGCCTCCTCCTTCTTCTTTAGAGTTTCTTTTGTTTCCTTTAGGATGCTTCCTACTTTCCATCTTAATTTTTGAATCAATTTTATTGTTCTACAAATTAATCTGTTTGGATTTTTATTGGAATAGTATTAAATTTAAAGCAT
>NW_005871240.1:2000769-2040099 GCF_000147115.1 Myotis lucifugus | reverse complement strand
CAAATGAAAAGAGATACATTTGAGAATTCTTATATTGGGGAGGAAAAGAGAGATTATGTATCTACTTAGAAAATACTGGGAGAAAAAAAAATTGCGGAGGTATAGACGGACGTGTCCCGTGCCTTGTCCCGGAGCTGTTAGGGTGAGCAGCTGAAGCTGGTAACATACAGCCCGAATAAACACAGGATATTCAGCTGAGAGACAGTTTGCAGCCGGGAAAGGCGGAGGAATCCTGGAGAAAGCGGATTGAAAGTTGGAGACTGCATCTGAAATCTCACCCGGAGTGCCGGCTCAGCTGTGGAGACCACGCCATCTTGAGTGGCTGTTTTTTGGAAACATATACTGTACACCCAAAGACCTGGCATCCAGAGATCGGCTGCTAACGCGGAGACACCAGATCTGGGACAGCGCGACTACGTGGAGTCCTGCTTCTCACGGAAAGGTCAGGTCTCGCCTGAAGGTGCGGTTGGCAATTCAGGTTGGGGAGAAGAGTGTGTGCAGGAAGGTCTGTGCCCCACAAAGACCGCGGCCTTTGGGGTCAGCGCAGGGGTGGGCAAACTTTTTGACTCGAGGGCCACAATGGGTTCTTAAACTGGACCGGAGGGCCGGAACGAAAGCATGGATGGAGTGTTTGTGTGAACTAATATAAATTCAAAGTAAACATCATTACATAAAAGGGTACGGTCTTTTTTTTTTTTTAGTTTCATTCATTTCAAACGGGCCGGATCCCGGCCGCGGGCCATAGTTTGCCCACGGCTGGGCCAGCGTGATCTGCAAGTGTGGAAGAGCTCCCACAGGGCTGTTGGCAGAAGGGAACGCTTAAAATTAGCCCATAGCTGGACTGGATGCAAAAAGGAAACTTCAGATTTTGCCAGTGTGCAGGCTACTCAATGTAAGGAGAAAGAGGGCGCGCGGAAGAGACTGCGTGGGCTGGAAGGTGCAGGGTTGCGAATTTGTGCAACTCCACAGGCTCTTTTCTTTCTTTCTTTCTTTCATTCTTTCTTTCTTTCTTTCTTTCTCTTCTTAAATCTTGGCGTTTGAATATTAAACCCAGTGCATGGGATTGTCCAGTTGGGGACACTTGCAGAGACTGCAGGGGAAAGTTGTTTTTGTGGAACCTGGGAAACAGAGAGGGATAACAATTAAAGAACCAGCTCTGGACAGTGGACTTCCTCAAACCAGTTTTAAGTGCAATAGAGAAAATAAACCCCAACTATTGGATAGAGAGGCAGTATAGCCTCAGAGGTCAATCCAGAAACACTGCCACCCAGAGGCTGAGCCACAAACTGACTCTTAGGTAAACACAAATTAAGGCAGTCTTGGAAACAAATACGGCCTGCTTTAAAATCAGGACTGTGGTTTACAACACGGAGGAACAGTGCATTGCAGGGAAATTCAACACTCTCCAGAATACCTGGCAGGACTAAGGCGTGCCAGACTGAAGAGTAGAAGAACCGAAGGACCCTCACTACTGCAAATTTTTATTTATTTTTCTTATTCTTTTTCCACCTTTTAACTAAGAAACCAATTTTTTTCTTTTTTTATAACCTGATTTTACCCTTTTAATTACTACATTTTTGTTTTTAACCAGTATTATTACTGCTACCATTTCACCATTTTTTAAAGTGTCATTTTATTTTCTCTTTATTTTATTTTGGTATTAGTGTTCTACATTCTATTTTCATTGTTCCTTTAACATCATTTTTCTCTACCTCAATTTTACCTCTATGCTAAAACCCTCTTCCTCACTTTTCCCCTTTTGTTGTCCTGTTTCTCTTACACTATTCCTGCTTTAGAATTTCCTTATTCCTTCTTTTTACCCCTGTCAAAATTTCACCCTACTTATATATCCTATTTCCAACCCCCTGCTGTAAATCCTTATACACCTGTCCCTTATCTTTCTTCACTATCCAATTTTTTTTCTTTTCTCTCTCTATTGTTTTATTGTTGTTTGCTTGATTGTTGAGTATATTGGGTTTTTTAGGATTGTTTGTGAGGTTGTTTTGCTTTTTCTTTTTATTTTTCTGTTGGTCCCCCCCCGCCCCGGTTATTTTTGTGCTTCTGTTTTCCCTTGGCTCGCTTGATATTATTGGTTGTTTGTAGTTTGCATTCATCTCCAGGGATCTGTTGCTGGCATTTTTTTGGTTTAGTGGCAGTTCTATTGGAGTTTTCTCCTCATATAAATAGTCTCTTCCCCTCTTCGACTTCATTCTCTCTTTTCTCTCTTACTTTTTTTTCCGCCCTTTTCCCAATTTCATTTTTGCACACTTTTTTTTCTTTCTCTTTTTTCTCTTTTATCTTTTTCTCTTCTTCCTTACTTCTAATTCTCTTAGCTCGAGTGATCACCTTTATTTGGGGTTATTAATATCATGAATACATTTGTGTTCAGTGCCTGGTACATGGTGCCTTGTTGTGTTGTATTTTGTGCCTTTAAATCAATGCAGCAGATCCAAGCAACAGCAGCCTCCTGATCACCACACCCCCTGTCTGAGGATCAGCAGCTGCGTGTGAAGCCTCCCCCCACCAGCCAGAAGAGCCACCACAGCTGTGAACAGCACCCACCAGAAGACCTGCTGCTAACTGAGGAGCAGCTGCTACCACAACCACCCAAGGAACAACCACAGCTCAAGGAGCCACTGCCACCCAGGGAGCAGCCACTAAATGACTCAACATCTAGATATGTCGATGAGATCGAACATGGGTAGACAAAGAAACCCCCAAAGGAAAGAAAAGGAGAACTCGCCAGAAAAGCAGCTAAGTTATACAGAGGCATGCAACATGACAGAAAAATAATTCAGATTAAGGGTGCTAGAGTGCATAAACCGGTTGGAGGAAAAAATCAACAACTTATGCAAGAAGCAAGAAGAAAGAGATGAAAAAATCAATACCTTGTGTAAGAATCAAAAAGAAATGGATGAAAAAATCAATAACTTAGGTAAGAACCAAGAAGAATTGAAGAGCGATATAGCTGCAATAAAAAACACCATTGAAAGTTTCAACAGTAGACTAGGAGAAGCGGAGGATAGAATTAGTGAATTAGAAGACAAGGAAGCAAAACACACCCAAACTGAACTGCAATTGGAGAAAAAAATTAAAAGACAGGAGGAGAGCCAAAGGGAGCTTTGGGACAACATGAAACGAAACAACATACGAATAATAGGGGTGCCAGAACAAC
This sequence comes from Myotis lucifugus, assembly GCF_000147115.1. Taxonomy (NCBI): domain Eukaryota; kingdom Metazoa; phylum Chordata; class Mammalia; order Chiroptera; family Vespertilionidae; genus Myotis; species Myotis lucifugus. The sequence continues at coordinate 2,036,924 of NW_005871240.1, read as the reverse complement.
AGAAAGAGGAACAAGACTTAGAAAACCTACTCGAAGAAATAATATCTGAAAACTTCCCTGAGGTAGGGAAGAAAATAGTCACACAAGCACAGAGAGTCCCAAACAAGGTGAACCCGAAAAGACCCACACCAAGACACATCATAATTACCATGGCAAATGTTCAGGACAAAGAGAGAATCTTACAGGCTGCAAGAGAGAGACGGAAAGTTACATACAAGGGATCTCCCATTAGATTATCAAATGATTTCTCAACAGAAACACATCAGGCCAGAAAAGAATGGACGGAAATCTTCAAAGTGATGCAAAGCAAAGGACTGAATCCAAGAATACTCTATCCAGCAAGGCTATCATTCAAAATTGAAGGGGAAATAAGAAGCTTCACAGACAAAAAAAAAGGCTAAGGGAGTTTATCACCACCAAGCCAGCAATGCAAGAAAAGCTAAAGGGACTGGTGTAAAAAGAAGAAATAAAAAGCTCAGAAAGAAAATAGCCACACACAAAAAAGAAATGAAAAAAAAAAGAAGAAATGGGTACAAACAAGTACCTTTCAATAATAACTTTAAACGTAAACAGACTAAATGCTCCAACCAAAAGACATCGAGTGGTTGAATGGATAAAAAAACAGGACCCATACATTTGCTGTCTACAAGAGACCCATCTCAGAAGAAGGGACTCACACAGACTGAAAGTGAAGGGATGGAAAAATATCTTTCAGGCAAATGGAAAGGAAAAGAAAGCTGGGGTAGCAATACTTATATCGGACAAAATAGACCTCAAAGAGAAGGCCATAACAAGAGATAAGGAAGGCCATTTAATAATACTAAAGGGATCAATACAACAGGAAGATATAACCCTGATAAACATCTATGCACCCAATGCAGGAGCACCCAAATACATAAAAAACTTCTAGAAGATATCAAAGGAGAGATCAACAACAATACAATTATAGTAGGGGACTTAATACACCACTGACATCACTGGATAAATCCTCTAGACAAAAAATCAGCAAAGAAAGAGCAATCCTAAATGACTCACTAGATCAGATGGACTTAATTGTCATCTTCAGAACACTTCACTCCAAAGCCACCTAATATACATTCTACTCAAGTGCTCATAGGACATATTCAAAAATAGACCACATATTGGGTCACAAACAAAGTCTCCCCAAATTCAAGAAGATTGAAATCATACCAAGCATCTTCTCAGACCATGATGGCATAATATTAGAAATAAACTACAATAAAAACAGCCCAAAATACTCAAACACTTGGAAGCTGAATAGCATGTTATTAAATATTGACTGGGTTACCAATCAGATCAAAGAAGAAATTAAAAACATCCTGGACACTAATGACAATGAAAACACAACAATCCAAAACCTATGGGACACAATGAAAGCAGTCCTGAGAGGGAAGTTTATAGCTCTATAGGCCTATCTCAAAAAAACAAGAAAAAATGGTAGTAAATCATCTAACTCTTCATCTCAAAGAATTAGAAAGAGAGCAACAAGAAAACCCCAGAGTGAGCAGAAGGAAGGAGATAATAAAGATTAGAGCAGAAATAAATGACATTGAGACCAAAAAACAATACAGAAAATCAATGAAACCAAGAGCTGGTTCTTTGAAAGGATAAACAAGATTGACAAACCTCTAGCCAGGCTCACCAAGAAGCAAAGAGAGAGGACCCAAATAAACAAAATCAGAAATGATAGAGGCGATATAACAACAGACCTCACAGAAATGCAAATGATTGTTAAAAAAATACCATGGACAACTCTACTCCAACAAACTAGACAACCTGGAGGAAATGGAAAAATTCCTAGAAAAATACAACATTCCAAAACTCAATCAGGAAGAATCTAAAAATCTCAATAGGCCAATAACTATGGAAGAAATTGAAGCAGTCATCAAAAAGCTTCCAGCAACAAAAGCCCAGGACCAGATGGCTTCACAGGGGAGTTTTACCAAACATTCAAAGAAGAACTAAAACCTATCCTCCTCAGACTACTACAAAAAATTCAAGAGGAAGGAACACTCCCAAGCTCATTCTATGAAGCCAGCATCACCCTAATCCCAAAACTAGGTAAAGACAACACAATGAAAGAGAATTATAGGCCAATATCCCTCATGAACTTAGATGCCAAAATCCTCAACAAAATCTTAGCAAATCGGATCCAGCAGTACATCAGGAAGATCATACACCATGACCAAGTAGGATTTATCCCAGGGATGCAAGGATGGTACAATATACGCAAATCAATAAACGTGATACATCACATAAACAAATTGAAAGAAAAAAACCACATAGTCATATCAATTGATGCAGAAAAGGCATTTGACAAAATGCAACACCCATTTTTGATAAAAACTCTCAGCAAGGTGGGAATAGAAGGATCATACCTCAACATAATAAAAGCCATATATGACAAGCCCACAGCCAACATCATATTCAATGGACAAAAACTATCACTATTTCCCCTAAGAAGAGGAACAAGACAGGGATGCCCACTCTCACCACTTCTGTTCAACATAGTACTGGAAGTGTTAGCCATTGCAATTAGACAAGAAGAAGAAATAAAAGGCATCCAAATTGGAAAAGAAGAAGTAAAGCTGTCCTTATTTGCAGATGACATGATATTATGCATACAAAACCCTAAAGACTCCATCAAAGAACTACTAGACTTAATACATGAATTTGGCAATGTAGCAGGATACAAAATTAACCCCAAAAAATCTGAGGCATTTCTATACACCAATAGTGAACTTTCAGAAAGAGAGATTAGAAAAACAATCCCATTTACCATCGTACCAAAAAAATTAAGCTACCTAGGAATAAACTTAATTAAAGAGATAAAAGACCTCTACCCAGAAAACTACAGGATGTTGAAAAAAGAGATAGAGGAAGACAAACAGAAGGAAGAACATACTGTGTTCATGGATTGGTAGAATCAACATCATCAAAATGTCCATACTACCCAAAGCAATCTATAAATTCAATGCACTTCCCATTAAAATACCAATGGCACATTTCACAGATCTAGAACGAACTCTCCAAAAATGCATCTGGAATAAAAAAAGACCCCAAATAGCTGCAGCGATCCTGAGAAAGAACAAAGTAGGTGGGATCTCAATACCATATATCAAGCTGTATTACAAAGCCACTGTTCTCAAAACTGCCTGGTACTGGCACAAGAACAGACATATAGATCAATGGAATAGAATAGAGAACCCAGAAATCGACCCAAACCAATATGCTCAATTAATATTTGACAAAGGAGGCAAGAACATACAATGGAGTCAAGATAGTCTCTTCAATAAATGGTGTTGGGAAAACTGGACAGATACATGCAAAAAATGAAACTAGACCACCAACTTACACCATACACAAAAATAAACTCAAAATGGATAAAGGACTTAAATATATGTTGGGAAACTATAAAAATTCTAGAATAATCCAAAGGCAACAAAATTTCAGACACATGTCAAAGCAATTTCTTCACTAATACAGCTCCTAGGGCACTTGAAACTAACAAGAAAATGAACAAATGGGACTTCATCAAAATAAAAAGCTTCTGCACAGCAAAAGAAACCATCAACAAAACAACAAGAAAGCCCACTGCGTGGGAAAACATATTTGCCAATGTCATATCTGATAAGGGCCTAATCTCCAAAATTTATAGGGATCTCATACAACTTAACAAAAGGTAGATAAACAATCCAATCAAAAAATGGACAAAGGATCTAAATAGACACTTTTCAAAAGAGGACATTCAGAAAGCCAAGAGACATGAAAACTTGCTCAAAGTCACTAATCATCCGAGAGATGCAAATCAAAACAACAATGAGGTACCATCTCACACCTGTCAGAATGGCTATCATCAACAAATCCACAAACAGCAAGTGCTATAGAGGATGTGGAGAAAAAGGAACACTTGTGCACTGCTGGTGGGTATGCAGACTGGTGCAGCCACTATGGAAGACAGTATGGAGTTTTCTCAAAAAACTAAAAATGGAACTCCCATTTGACCCTGTGATCTCACTTCTTGGAATATATCCCAAGAAACCAGAAACACCAATCAGAAAGGATATATGCACTCCTATGTTCATGGTAGCACAATTCACCATAGCTAAGATCTGGAAACAGCCTAAGTGCCCATCAGTAGATGAATGGATTAGACAACTGTGGTACATCTACACGATCGAATACTATGCTGCTGTAAAAAAGAAGGAACTCTTACCATTTGCAACGGCATGGATGGAACTGGAGAGCATTATGCTAAGTGAAATAAGCCAGTCAATGAAGGAAAAATACCACATGATCTCACTCTTTCATGGATAATAAAGACCATTATAAACTTATGAACAAAAATAGATACAGAGGCAGAGCTGCCTCAAACAGACTTTCAAACTGCAGCGGGAAGGCTGGGGAGGGTAGGGAGGCAGAAGGGGGAGGGGTAAGAGATCAACAGAAGGACTTATATGCATGCATATAAGCATAACCAATGGACATAAGACACTGTTGGGTAGGGGAGGCCGGGTGATTGTCAAGGGCAGGGGAAAAGGGGAGACATGTGTGGTACCCTTTGTAATACTTTAAGCAATAAAAAAGGAAAAAAAGAAAAGAAAATACTACCTTGTATAGGGTAAATGTGGGATGGAGGAGGAGAATAGGGGCCACACAATTTGGAATAGCTGTATGACACAGGGTTCACTGTCCTGGTGAGGGGTGAGTGCATAACTAATGCGCAGAGAAGGAAATCTGAATAGTGAGAAAGCAAGCTTAGACCTTTTCATATTTGTGTATTGACCATATCAGTCTGTTACAGGAGATAAGGCTCTGGGCAGCTAGGTGGTGTTTATGCATCTGTGGCTTTGGCAAGCACAGGGAGGTGAGGACTGTGGGAGAAGTCCATTGCACACTTGGGAGGAAAGAAGGTAGAAGATGTTCTCAGTACACTCTTCTCACCCAGAATTGCAGAAACATTCCCTCCTCCATGTAGTAAATGCTTACATAGCACTTACTTAGTATTGAAACTGGAGAAGAATTTAAAATCACAGAGCATTTAAGTAGGTTGAACACCAGATCCACAACACGGATGTGAATGTGACACTGGCCTTAACCCTTCTACTCTTGAAAACACATGCTGGGAATTTCAGTCACCACATATCACCAAAATTGATTTCTAATGTTGGCACAAAATCCATTTCTGACTTAGGTGAGCTTGAGGAAAATAGAGCAGTTATTTTGCCCTTTCAACAAGCGAGTGAACTTCATCCCTCTAAGGCTGGGCCCGCCACGAAGCTTGCTGGATTTCCCCTTGGCAGAGGCAATGACTGGGAGAGAGAGGGCAGCAGTTCCTCAACATCATAATGGCAATGTCCCACCAGCAGGCAGCGTGACCTGTGTATATAACATGGCATCGTGTGACATGTTATTTCAATCCTTTCACTTCTGCTGTGTGTTTACTTTTCATAAGCACTGAATGATATTGCAACAATGGGTTTATGTAAACTATAAGTTATTTAAAATATACATCCATTTTAAAACTTGTTTTACCATTTTTCATTTCTAAAGAGACAAGTGAAGGACACAACTCCACTAGGGAGATTTAATTTAATCCCTTTTTATGGGCAGCGGTAAAGAAACTGGCTTTTCCTGGCTCTTGGGCACAGTTTTCCTGGACAACCTGGGTCTGGCAGAGATAAAAGGCCCTGAGGAATGTTGGTAAAATGCAAACACCTGTAGCAGGGTCCTGGTGGTCTCCCTGCAGAGCCCTTGTTTATTTTCTGTGACTCTCCAGGCTGGGGCCCTGAGCAACTTTACCGCCTTTCTTTTGAAGCCCTCACAGATTCCTGAACTCTTCCAGATCCCTGCGTCCTTGGAAAGAAGAACACCATGATGCTGCCTGTCTGACGTAAGCTGTGTGCCGGGGAAGTCATGTGTGGGAGACGAAGAGGGACCGGACCGCTGCAGGGCTACAGATACTGGAAATCAAATTCCCCAGCTTCTCTGTTGTTACAGTGAATTAGATTGTAATTTACTGTGCCTTAGGCACGTTGCTCTGTCCCTAGATAACACATCAGTTGAAATTTTATCTTCCAGGGTAATTTCACATGATTTTAGAGACGCAAGTTAATTCAGATGAGTTGAATGTTATTAAATGATAAGAATTGTATCACAAACAAGGACGGTAGTTTAGCATGCCCGGGCATTATGCTTTCACTGAACCTATATTAGATAATTTCACCTTCACCTGATACAGTGAGGAGGAGATTTATGACTACCATTCCCAAATGACAAATGTACAAACTGAAGGACATGGATGCTAGGAAACTTACCCAAGGTCACATGGCTGGAAAGTCAGGGCCAGAATTTGAATGCAAGGATATGACTCCAGCAACTATACTTCTACCCTCATGTGTGCATCGCAGGGTACATTGACCACGTGAGTTCATCTTACAAACTGTCATAGAACCTGTCACAGATTTCTAATACAGGGTGAACTGAAGAATTTAGGGAGTAAATTGATTCTTTCCTTCAACAGACATTTAATATGGATACTCTGTGCCAGGCCTTGCTCCAAGAGCAGGAGTTTAGAGACATGAGTTAAACAAGACAGAGAAAAAAATCTTCAGCCTTAGAGATTATTCTTGTGGGTGGAAGGAGAAGTGATAAATCTCCAAGTTTCTCTGGTGTTCTTGCTGGCACACTAGTGAATTGTCTTCAAAAATCAATGAGTAATTTGAATACGTTATATTTAGCTACAAGAAACAGTGCTTTAATCATTATCTTTCATTGTCATTGGGGCAAGAGCCATGTCTTATTCATTTATGGGCAACAGTAAAGAAAATGCACTCCCCTGCGCCCCCATTAACTGAGCACAGGACCTTGAAATCTAGCCTCCGGTGGTTCCTCAAAAATTGTTTATGGAATGATGAATTATTAAAGAGTTAAAAAGCATGCATGTTGTTTTTTTATTTTTAAAGGGAAGGTGGCAATTTGTGTCTTGTAATATAAACTAAGGCTGATTCTTAATAATAGACGATACGTTTTTTAGTTATTTTATACCCAGCCCTAATCAGAAATGTAGAATTTCAAAGCAGTGCAATGTAGGAACAAATCTGTAGTAACAGAGGTGTCCAAATACTTTTTATTAACTTGAGTACTTTAGTTTTACCTTTTCAGTGAGAAAGCTACCAGCAAGTATTCATGCCCTGCTTTGCTGTTTTCTGTTTCTCCACTTCTAAGTAGAAGCTTATGGCCTAGTATATCATTCTGCATTTCTCTGGAAAACTTATTCATTGGTAGTTATTACTCTTTGCTTTATTGAACACTAAACACTTTCTTCCAAAGGAGAAAATAATTTTTCCATTATTTATTTCCATTTTACATTTTAGATGTTTTGAGAAGTAATATTGTGTTGTTATCTGTTCTTATCAAATTAAAAAAGACACCAGTCAAACACTTGACAAACTGCCTGCCAGCAATGATGCTGAGGGGACACGATGTCCGAACGAGGTTGTCAAGGAGGCTGGTAGGAGGACACGTGCCCAGAGAAAGGCAGGCTTGCTCCCTGGTCTCTTCAGAGCAGGTGTCAGTGGGTGGGCAGTGAAGTGGACATGAGAACACAGTCTCAGTTTTAGGGATATGGACTTTTAGAGCTGGAAGGAACCTGGAGATGGGTATGCCTCCTTCAGGAATTAGAACACTTTTACTGGCCTTCTAATGAACATGAAAATTGGAGGAGAGGCACTAGAATCCACCCTGAAGCTAGTCAGTTTTTCTTTCAGTTAATGAATTCATTCCTCACTTTCTGCAAGGAGCTGTCCTGGATGTACACAGATGAGCAGTCATAGGCCTTGTCCTGAAAGAGCATATTATCCAGATAAGATGGCCCATTTCCTCTGAGGTAAGAAAGTCTCAGAGCAAATATTACAGAATGCAATGACATAAATGATGAGGAGGGAGCAACTAATTACTTGTGACTGGAACTAATCATGAGGTAAATACAAATCCAAACCACAATAATAAATAATATATCACCTAGCACCTGTCAGAATGGGTATCATAAAACACACACACACACACACACACACACACACACACACACACGAATAACAAGTATTGGTGGGGCTGTGGAAAGAAAGGCAACCATAAACTACTGTAGGTGGGACTTTAAATTAGTGCAGCCACTATGGAAGATATGGAGATTCCTCAAAAAATTAAGTATGACCCAGCAATTCCACTTCAGGGTATTTATTCAAAGATGAAAACACTAACGCAAAAAGATATACGTACCCCAATGTTCACTGAAGCATTACTTACAATAGCCAAGATAATAGGTGTCCATCCATAGATGAATGGATAAAGAAGGTTTGATAGATATATTCAAAAGAATATTACTCAGCTATAAAAAGAATGAAACCTTGCCACTTGCAGCAACATGGATGGACATAGAAAGTATTATGTTAAGTGAAATAAGGTGGACAGAGAAAGACAAATACCATATGATTTCATTTATACATGGAATGTGAAAACAAAACAAACAAACAAAACAGAAACAAACTCATAGATACAGAGAACAAACTTATGGTTTCCAGAGGGGAGAGGTGTGAAACAGAAAAGGGGAAGGATTACGAGGTACAAACTACCAGTTATAAAATTAGTCACAGGGATATAAGGTACAGCATAAGGAACAGAGTCAACACTATCACAACACTATGCTTGGTGACAGATGGGTACTAGACTTACTGTGGTGATCACTTAGTAAGGTGCATGAATGTTGAATCACCATGTTATACACCTGAAACTAATATAATGTTGTGTGTTATATGTTAACTATACATTTAAAAATGTGAGAGATTTTTTAAACCTAATTGAGGCTATGGATTTCTAGAGTTGATTCCTTTCAAATGCATTGCTTATTCTTTTCCTTGTCTTAATATATAACAGATTTAATTACCACACACATTGATTGGGCAAATCTATAACAAGATATAGAAATAGTCTAATCTTCCCTCTCTAGTTCACTGTGTTGGATGTCAGACTGCAAGTCTCTGTGATGACGCCTATAGTGCTATTTCTCACAGGTTCTCCACAGTCTATGAGAAAGTAATCACTGGACTCATTCCAGGCCTTCATGTCACAAAATTTCCTGACAAAGATGACAGAAATTGGCAGGCTTGTTTGCAGCTGGAAATAGGGGCCAGAAGTAGCAGCCCTGCAGTGGAATGATTCTGCTTCATATTAGCCGGTGTGAGGGGAAGGTGTGACAGATGTACTCACTTACTTTAAAAGGACAGGATTCCTGCCCTACTGATTTTCCCATATGAAATTCCTCCTCAAACAGACATATTCTCATCAGGAGTAGAAAGTTGTTTTCTTTAAGGAACATCAGAGCTCTTGTTCCAGGAGCTTTCTAGAAATTCAGCACAGCAAGGGACATGGGTTTGTAGATAGAACACTCTTAGCCCAAAGTCCTGAAATGGATTCACTCTTAGCAGTCACACCGCTATTTGTGTGTCAATGCCTGGTCTAAATTGGTTTCTGTCCTGTGTGGCTAGTGTTGGATTTTCACATTATCTTCTCCACAGTGGCATCGTCTCTTTTACTCTATCTAACTTCACACTTCTGGTGCCACCAAAGAAAGGAGAGGCTGCCTGCCTTCCAGGTTAACATTGGTGATCCCTTATGCCGCATAATGGTAGTAACTGTAGAAATTAAAATGGGAGCTTCATGAGGCATCATGTGTTCAATAAACTTGTGCTCTTATTTCTGCCTGTGATATTCCCCAAACAATAGACCCAGTAAGATTAAATAATTATATTCCCTCCTAAACAACCCCTCCTTTGCATTCTATGATTTGATTAGTGGAAATTGTTTCCCTCCAGGTAAGGATCAGTTTCTAACCATGGCCAACTTTGAATCTCTCTCCTCCCTTGCTTACAAAGTGTCCTTCATAAAACCTCAACAATGTCTTTCAGGATTATTTCTCCTTATTTAAAGGTAAGTCTCCCATGCTGGACTGTGGGATTTTAAAAACAGGCCATTACTTATGTGCTTCAGTGTCTCCAGATCCTAGACCAATGTCTGTGAACTAAAAAGTTATCAATAAATGGCTGGTTGAATGAAGAGCTATCTAGTTCATCATCTGCTGCTATTCTCTCCTTCTATGCATCTTCACTAATGCCATTGTTACAATTCTTAAAGTAGGGCTCAAATCATAAAACTATACTGGTTAAAAGCACTCATTGACACTATTCTGTTGCTTACAAAAATAGGTGCAGGATCCTTAGCCTGATGTTCAAAAGCTTTAATAGTCTGTATGATTTCCCAAATCACAGTACCAGAAAACCCACAGCATAGTTCAATTCCACTACTTGCTTTTCTCCTGTATCAGTGCCTCACCTGTGCTTTGCTCATGATATTTATTTCACCTCAAATAGTTTACCCTTTTATTTTTCCTCAAGTCTCAGCTTAATAACTTTTATAATACAGTTATTGTATCCCTCCAATCCACAGGCATCCAACAGGCTTTTAGGTAATTCCTAACATGTCACCAACATTGTGGGTAGCAGAGGACACACATAAATAGAAGATACACTTATGCTCTAAAGGAACCAAATTCTAGTGGATAAACAGCTGTACAAACTCTTGGCCTACAGTGAAGGCGCCCATGATATTCTAGGATTAGGCAATGCACCTTGCGGGCGCTGTAATATATGGGTTGAGTTTCAAAAATTAACTAGGAATTGGCTAGAAAAAGGAATGGAGTAAGAACATTGAAAGCAGACAGAGCTGGCAGCAGTGAGCTTTGGACATTCTAGCCTGAGCAGCACAACTGAATCTGTGCACAGAATTCCTACAATTTGCACACCTAGCAACTCCCACAGAATCACATCTGTTAGGGACATACTGCTTGTTGCCTTACATGATAGTCATTAACATGGTAATCTAATCGTCATTATCAGATAAGAAAATAATAACTATGCCCCATTCATCTGTTTTATAAAAAAAAAAAAAGATAATTTAAAAATGTATTCCATTTACACAGTCCATGATTGATACATGATTTTTAAATGGATAAATAATTTACATTGAATTGTTCCAAAATTTTGCTTTAGGAATATTGAGCATTCGGACTCTTAGTATTTGGTTCATTACTTTGAATGAGGGCCTCCCCTAGTGTTATCTTTTTTTTTCATTCGATCTACAAGAGAAAAGCTGAGGATCTGTTTAAATTTAAAAGGAAAAATCATTAAGGCTCTGTAAATCACCATGACATATTCTTCTGACATTATGATATTACTAGTGGCCCAGTGCATGAAATTCGTGCACATTAAAAGGGAATTAATTAGAGGAAATATTTTAATATTGCTATTTGCCCTTTCTCTATAATAGAAGTGACAGAAATGAAAGAAAATTAGTAAAATGTATATGAAAAATTTCCTCCTGTCAGAGTCTGGGGTATGCCACAGGACCTAGAGTCAAGTCCCCGCCCACCACCCACCACCCACCCAGCACGCACTTCAAAAATACAGGAAACCCAGACCCGGCCAGCCCCACCCCCATTGGGTGAGAACCAGACCCGGCTGGCCCCACCCCCATCAAGCAAGCCCCTCTGGGTGGGGGGCACAGCCTCAGGTACTCCAGCCCAGAGCCAGGTGGGGGGGTGCAATCTCACGTCCTCCATTAAGCCCCTCTGAATGAGAGGTGCAGCCTCAGGTTCCCCGGCCTGGCACTGGGGCAGGGAGGGGGCATGGCCTGAGGTCCCCATCAAGCCCCACCAGGCAGGGGGTGCGTCCTGAGGCTGCGTCATGTTTTCTTATCCATTCAGCTACCCTATGTCTTTTGAGTTAGAGCATTTAATCCATTTATGTTTAATGTTATTGATAAGTACTTGTTTGTTGCCATTTTTATTATTTATGCTTGTATTCCTTCTTGCCTTTCTATTTCTTCTTTTCACAGCAGTCCCTTTAGCATTTCTTGCATTGCTGGCTTGGTGGTAATAAACTCTCTTAGCCCTTTTTTGTCTGTGAAGCTCCTGATTTTGCCTTCAAGTTTGAATGATAGCCTTACTGTGTATAGTATTCTTGGATTCAGACCCTTGCTTTGCATCACTTTGTATATTTCATTCCATTCCCTCTGGTCTGGTGTGTTTCTGTTGAGAAATATGTTGATATTCTAATGGGAGATCACTTGTAGGTAACTTTTTGTCTCTCTCTGTCAGCCTTTAAGATTCTTACTTTGTCGTTGATGTTTGCCAATTTAATTATGATGTGTCTTGGTGTCAGTCTTTTTTGGTTTAATCTTGTTTGGGACTCTATGTGCTTCTAGGACTTGTGTTTTTGCTTTTTTTTCTTGCCAACATCAGGTAAGTTTTCTGTCATTATTTCTTCAAACAGGTTTTCTATTCCTTACTCTGCTTCCTCTACTTCTGGTACCCCTATTATGAGGATGTTATTTCACTTCATGTTGTCCGAAAGCTCCCTTAGGCTCTCCTCCTGCTTTTTAAGTTTCCTTCCCAGTTTCTGCTGTGTTTGTGTGTTTTTTCCTATCTTGTCTTCTAATTTGCTGATGCAGTCCTCAGCCTCTTCTAGACTACTGTTTAAGCCTTTCATTGTGTTCTTTATTGCAGCTATGTCGTGCTTCATCTCCTCTTGGTTACTTTTCATGTTGGTGACATTCTCATTCAGCTCCTTGTAATTCTTATTGAGTTGTGTGTATTTATCATCCAGCCATTTGGGCATCCTTATAACCATTACTCTGAATTCTTTCTCTGACATGTTACTTGCCTCCATTTTATTTAATTTCCTTTCTGGTGATTCCTTTTTTTCTTTCCTTTGGGGATTGTTTTTTGTCTCCCCATTATTTGCTGTAACGTTTTAATTGTTTCTAGTCTTAGACCCAACTGTTTTGCTACCCAGGTTCTTTTGAGGGCGGTTATATGTAGTTGGTGATTTTGGGGACCCAGTGGTGCGGTCTCTGAAGTCTCCTGGGCTTGGTGATCTAGCAGAGCTCTCTACTTGAGCTATTTGGGTTCTCTTGATGTAGTTGGGTCTTGAATGTTAGTTTCTTATTCGTGGATGAAGTCTCATCATGGATTGGCAATGTGACTCACCCCCAGCTTCGTTGTGTGAGCTATTTTGGATGTGATCATGATTCTGGCTCTTATGGAAAGGGTTGCCTGAAATGTCACTGGTATGTGTTCACTGTGGGTTTCCAGAGTCCACAGCCTAGGAGGAATGAGTTTCGCGGCCTGAGGCTCAGGTACTGTGACTTTGGCCAGTGTTGTGTGACTCTTGCTGGAGTAGCGTCACTCTGCAACTGATTACAAGAGTTGCAAAACCCATGGCAGTGGGGGGAAAGTGTCTTGTAGTCTGTGGTTGAGGCAGTGGGACTCTGGCCAAAGTGATTTCCCTCTCTGAATCACAAGGGGTTCAGGAGCCAGCAGCTGGGGATGTGGGAATCTTGGAGTCTGTGGCTGAAACAATGTGACCTTTTCCATGGAGACAAGTCCTCAGTAACTCACCAAGGTGTCCAGAGGTAGGCAGCTGGGAGGGGGATGTTGTGTATCCTGCAGAGGGAGCTGTGCACACACTCAGTGGTAGCTCACAGCCCAGGAGCCATCTGCCAGGGGTGTGTGCTTGTGGGGCCCACACGCTGGATCGGAGTGCTTGTGGTGTGCCACTGGCCCCATGGAAGGAGAAGTCCCAGTTTCTGCTTTGGGAGATGTGCACCCTTGATTGGATATGCATACCCAGTGGCTGCTTACAGAGGTGCTCAGGAGCTGTCCTCTGGGGCAGTGGGCTCAGGAGGTCTGTGTGCTGGAGCAGCAGTACCATGGGGACTGGATGTCGGCAGCCAGGGTTGTGCCTTGTGGCAGCTCAGAGAGGCACTCAGGGGCTTCCTGCCAGGGCAGCAGGCTCAGAGGGTTTGCATGCTGGATCAGTGCGACTGCAGTGACCAGGGGTTGGCAGCTGAGGAGGGGGAAGTCTGAATTTCCACTGCCAGCACCGTGCACTCTTGTTTGGATATGAACATGCCCATCGGGGACTCAAAGAGGCACCTAGGAGCTGCCTGTAGGGGCAGCGGGCTCAGGAGGCCTGTGTGCTGAAAAGACACAACTGCGGGGTTGGGAGATCAGCAGCCGGGGAGGGGGAAGTCCCAATTTTTGCTGCCTTACATCCTTGGTTGGATTCACGCGCACCCAACGGGGGCTCATGGAGGCACCCAGGAGCCACCTGTCGGGGTGGCGGGGCTCAGGAGGCCTGTGCACTGGAAAGGCACAACTGCTGTGTCCAGTGGTCAGCAGCTGGGGAGGGGGAAGACTCAGTTTTTGCTGCCAGGGCCTTGCATCCTTGGTTGGATTGGTGCGTGCCCAGTGGTGGCTCACAGAGGCACCTGGGAGCCATTTGCCAGGGCAGTGCACTCAGAGGGGCCCATGCACTGAAACTGCATGACCACGGTGTCTGTGTGTGTGCAGGCAGGTGGGGAGGGGGAAGAACAAGTTTCTGTTGCCAGGGCCATGCTTCCTATTTTGGATATGCACATGCCCAGCTGGGGCTCACAGAGGCACCCAAGAGCCGCCTGTGGGGTGGTGGGCTCAGGAAGCCTGCACACTGGAAAGGCATGACTGTGGTGTCTGGTGGTCAGCAGCTGTGGAGGGGAAAGACTCAGCTTTTTCTGCTGGGGCCTTGAACCCTTGGCTGGATTCACTCGCGCCCAATGGCGACTCAGAGACACCCGGGGGCCGTTTGCCAGGGCGGCGCACTCAAAGGGGTCCTCACGCTGAAGCCACATGACCACGGTGTCTGTGTGCAGGCAGGCAGGGAGGGAAAAGACCAAGTTTCTATTGCCGGGGCTGTGCATCCTTGTTTGGATATGAGCACACCCAGCAGGGGCTCACAGATGCACCCAAGAGCCACCTGTGGGGCAGTGGGCTCAGGAGGCCTGCTCACTGGGAAGGCACATCTTACACCTGCGGGAACCGTACATCCTTGGAGGTGGACATCCTAGGGTCTGCAGGTCTGTGGTGGGGCAGCAGGATTTTGGCTAGAGTGGCTGCAGGGTTGTGGGTGGTGCTGGAGCTTTTCAGGCTCAGACAGTGGGTGGTGGTGCTGATGAGTTCCTAGAAGAGGCTGCTCTCCCCTTCAAGATGGCATGGGCTCTGTGTCTAAGCACTGTAGCCCGGGGAGTGCCTGCAGCAGAGGTAGGTGTTCCCTGTACAGGAGAGCCTAGACTGCCAGCCTCTGATACTGCTTCCGGATTTAACTGTCCCTCACTCACTCACACACACACCACACACATCCACATACTCTCCTTTCACCCCCTCACTCATTCACACCCTCTCCCTCACCTCTGTCCTGCTAGCCTCTGGAGATTCTTCTGAATCTCCATTGATTTTAGAGAGAGTGGAGGAGGAGGTAGAGACAGAGAAACATCCATGTGAGAGAGAAACATTGATTGGTTGCTTCCCACATGTGCCCTGACTAGGGCCAGGGATCGAGACTGCAACCCAGGTATGTGCCCTTGATTGGAATTGAACCCAGGACCCTTGAGTCCATGGGCCGACAACCTAACCACTAAGCAAAACCAGCTAGGGAAAATGTGCTTTTTAAACATCAATGTGTGGTAGAACTGTTACATAGCAATATTAATGCTATTTGTTTTAACTCCCTCCTACTGCAATTTATGTCATAGATAAAGGGTATACCCTTCAATAGTGGATCTACTTTTTTCAGCTCAGTAGCAGTTAATTCCTCAAATTTGAAATCTGCAGAACTCTCATTCAGTCATTACAATGACTGATCTGAATCAAGGTGTCATCTTGCTAGTTGTTACTTTCATCTTAACAAGCAATTAGAATAAATTATGCAGTCATTTATTTGATTGTTTGATAACTGAGACTTTCTGTAACTGAAATAATGATCTCAGCTGTGTTGTTGGTCAACTTTGTCATACTGTATAAAAGTCAACATCATTTTAATGAATTTTTATTCCAAAGAGAATTAAAGAGTACATGATTAAAATAAAATAACAAGAAGTAAGCAAAAGGCTTATATTATATTCGTCAATATGTATGTCCTGAGGGGGAAAACGTAAGATTTTGTGTTGGCAAGCATGTTCTTGAAGCATAAATGAATCATCAAATGAAGCAGAGGTTGTTCAAAGGAAGGGGAAATATCCTGTCGGACAGTCAACATGAAGATGAAACAAAGCCACAAACAAACCTGAGTGGATTGTGGACATGCATTAGGACAAGGATTTGAAGGGTATAAGGACAAGTCAGAATTCAGAATGAGATCTGTGAAGTTGGCATACAACTAGACCTTTATGCTGTGTGACATTCATGATGATTACTAGATGTGTAAGAGCCCGGATCCAGCGAAAGCTGTGGAACAAATAAAGACCTTCAACCTCCACTGCTTCTCTTTCACAAACTCTATATATGTTTGTACCACTCTTCAAACCCCTAGTGCCCTTATAGGAGATTTTGGATTCTCAAGGAAGCTTAATGTCTTAAGCTATGATTTATAACTCTGTCTTTTTCCCCTCTCCTTTTTATGAAAACTATTTATTTTAATCTTTTATTAAGAATCTTAACATACACAAATACAGACAAACTCAGATGCCCGTCCTACAGCCCTAAAAACCATCACTTCATGGACAATCCTGCCTCATTTATAACCCACTTTATAATTTCCTTTTACAATCTGTGTAATCTTCAGTTTGCATACTTAAAAGAAAATATTTTAATAAAAATAAGCATAAGACACTGGCCGACTGCATGACTAAGCAAACACCTATAGGACCCTGCACACCTGCAGCAGACACCTGTACGACCCTGTGCATACGGGAACCCAGCCTGGACTCTGTTACACCACCGTGCGACCGCCACTGACCCAGCAGGGCTTTTGCCCTTGCTGTGTACTCACCCACTGTCACTTACTGTGCTGCCACCGCCACCCTAGAGCCCAGCTGCTCAGCTCCACTGCCAAGGCTCAGGGGCAGTATCTGTGCTGGAGGCCGGGAGGTGGATGTAGCCTCCCCTAACCTGGACCTATTGAACTGAAGATCTGAGGAGACAGAAGAGGATGCAGATCTGTAGGTGAGACAGAAGTGCCTGGGACTGAGAGAGGAGGCCCCAAGGGCACTGGCTGTGGAGACTGCGGAGTGGGTACAGCAGTGGAAGCCTGGGGCTGAAGTCCTTAGATAGAGTAGCACTAGCATCCCACTGTCTGAGCCTGGGAAGCTCCTCTGACCAGCATGAAGGGCCACCCAGTGGAGCTCAGGGCCAGCCTACACTAGAGGGGTCTGAAGGACACACCCAACATTGAACCTGGGGGCCCCTCTATTTCTTGGAGAACTGGTGCTGGTGAGCAGAAGGGGGCTGGACAGTAGGTCCAGGAAAGAGGATCAGCCCTGCCCACCTGGAATGTAGGGGAAGCCCCTCTTGCCCACCAGCAAAACAGCTGCTTCTGACTCAACCTGCAGCAACCTAAGGCAAGGGGGAGCAGCCCGAGGCAGGAAATCTGTGCCCCTGCAGGTGAGAGAGAAGAGGTTCCAGCAAACCAGGTAGAGCTGAGGCATTAGAAGGAGAGGAAGGGCCTGGATCCCCTTCCTACAAGCTACTGGCACCACACCCAACACAAGTCTGATCAAAGGATCACAGCCAATTTTGAGGTCTTTTCTTGTTCCATGCAAATTTTTGGAGTGTTTGTTCTAGACCTGTGAAATATGCCATTGGTATTTTAATAGGGATTGCACTGAATCTATCGATTGCTTTGGGCAGTATGGAAATTTTAATGATATTGATTCTACCAATCCATGAAGAGTATATTCTTCCACTTATTTATATCTTCCTCTATCTCTTTTTTGAACATCTTGTAGTTTTCTGAGTACAGGTCTTTTACCTCATTGGTTAAGTTTATTCCTAAGTATCTTAATTTTTTTTTGTTGCAATGGTAAACGGGATAGTGTTTTTAGTTTCTCTTTCTGACAGTTCATTATTGGTGTATAAAAATGTCATTGATTTCTGGGTGTTAATTTTGCATTCTGCTATGTTGCTTAATTCATTTATTAAATCTAGTAGTATTTTGGTGGAGTTTTTAGGATTTTCTATGTACAATATCATGTCATCTATGAATAATGACTGTTTTAAAACCTCCTTTACAATTTGGATGCCTTTTGTTTCTTCTTGTCTGATCACCGTGGCTAGGACTTCCTGTACCATGTTGAATAAGAGTGGTGAAAGAGGACATCCCTGTCTTTTTCCTGTTCTTAGAGGAAATGGTTTTAGTTTTTGCCCATTGAGTGTGATGTTGGCTGTAGGTTTCTCATATATGGCCTTTGTTATGTTGAGGTATGATCCCTATATTCCCACTTTGCTGAAGTTTTTATCAAAAATGGGTGTTGGATTTTGTCGAATGCTTTTTCTGCATTTATTGATATGATCATGTGATTTTTGACTTTCAATTTGTCTATGTGATGTATCACGTTTATTGATTTGCGAATATAGTACCAGACTTGCATCCCCAGAATAAATCCCACTTTGTCATGGGGTATGGATTTTTAATGTATTGCTGGATCTGATTTGCTAATATTTTGATGAGGATTTTAGCATCTATGTTCACCATGGATATTGGCCTGTAATTCTCTTTCTTTGTAGTGTCTTTATCTGGTTTTAGGATTAGGGTAATGCTGGCCTCATTAAAAAAAAAAAGAACTTGGAAGTATTCCTTCCTCTTGAAATTTTTGGAATAGTTTGAGGAGGATAGGTGTTAGTTATTTTAATGCTTGATTTTGGAATAGTTTGACCATCTGGACCAGGGATTTTTTTTTGTGGGGGCTGGAAGTTTTTCTTATTACTGCTTCAATCTCATCAGTAGTTATTAGCCTATTCAGGTTTTCCAGTTTTTCCTGAATGAGCCTTAGAAGTTGTATTTTTTTAGGAATATGTCTATTTCATCCAGGTTGTCCAGTTTGTTGGAATAAAGTCATTCATAGTATATTTTTATGATCCTTTGTATTTCTGTGGTTCTCATTGATATATTGACTCTCAAACCTTTGAGATTGTCCAAGCTCCTTATAGTTTTGGTTTGCCCCGGCCTGTTAGTGTCCCAGGTGGGCGAAACATAGTCAGCACTTAGATGCAGGCTGATTAGAAACTGGACCCATAGGTAGCAACTGGAAGGCATGTAGTTAAGCCTCTTGAAGGGATAAACTGTAATATAAGCATCTTTACCTTATCCTTATGTGCTTTGCCTAGGTTTGCAGCCCAGGAAGAATGCTCCTACATCCATTAAGAGCTGCTGCTTTATTTGCTACAGTTCTGTAGGACTCTTAAATGCAAGGTAATCCAGGGACTCATCCCTTGTGCAGCAGATGCAAAAGCTGGGGTGCAGATATGTGTATAAGCACATTCTAGGGTGGTACTGATGATTTAGCGTGGGCTGAAGGGAGAACGCAGGGGACGTGTCCACCAGTTTCAGCATTCTTTGAGGAAGATTACAACTATTCTCTATATGCAGATAAACCCCTTTAGGAAAAGACTGGGAAATGGGCATTTTTGCCTACTACCTCTGCATTATTATTTTTTTAATTTTGTTTTATTGCTTAAAGTATTACAAAGAGTAGTACATATGTCTCCTTTTTCCCCCCTTGACCTTCCCCCAGCCTCCCCTACCCCCCAGTGTCTTGTGTCCATTGGTTATGCTTATATGCATGCATACAAGTCCTTCGGTTGATCTCTTACCTCCCCCTCCCAACCCTCCCCGGCCTTCCTGCTGTAGTTTGACAGTCTGTTCGATGCTGCTCTGCCTCTTATCTATTTTTGTTCATCAGTTTATAATGGTCTTATTATCCATAAATGAGTGACATCATGTGGTATTTTTCTTTCATTGACTGGGTTATTTCACTTAGCATAATGCTCTCCAGTTCCATTCATGCTGCTGCAAATGGTAAGAATTCCTTCTTTTTCACAACAACATAGTATTCCATTGTGTAGATGTACCACAGTTTTCTAATCCATTCATCTGAACAACAATGAGGTATCACCTCACACCTGTCAGAATGGCTATCATCAACAAATCAACTAAGTACAAGTGCTGGAGAGGATGTGGAGAAAAAGGAACCCTCCTGCACTGCTGGTGGGAATGCAGACTGGGGCAGCCACTATGGAAGACGGTATGAAGTTTCCTCAAAAATTTAAAAATGGAACTCCCATTTGACCCATTGATCCCCCTTCTAGGAATATATCCCAAGAAACCAGAAACACCAATCAGAAAAGATATATGCATCCCTATGTTCATAGCTGCACAATTCACCTTAGCTAAGATTTGGAAATAGCCTAAGTGCCCATCTACCTCTGCATTATTCCCTGTATGGATAACACATTGATGGCAAATATCATACCAAGTTTTATAAAAGTAGAAAAGATTAAAAATAAAACATCATTCAGAGAGGATAGAGAGATATTAATGTGTGCTTTATTCTATTAGGTTTACAGAGAACTTAGGGAAGAAAGTTGTTCTTGTTAGAAAACTAAAATTCCCTTTAGTTTATTTTCCAGAGGATTTTGTATTAAAGTAGAAAAAAAGGAAAGAAAATTATAGCCTTGGGATACAGTTAAACACCAATGCTATAATTTTCCATTTACTTTCCTTTGTCATTGTATATTATGCAGTTTATTTACCCCAATTTGATGCAATTTGCACTTTGTCAGAGAAAGTCTTCCACAGATTCACACTAATCACATTTCTTTTCCAAAAACACACTGTAAAGCGTTTCCTGCCACTCTTCTTTTTATATTGACCATTTCCTCACACAGAACTCAGTTGTCAGATGACTGAAGGCCTGTGTAATTCAGCTCTAATGGATTGTACTAGGCAAGGTTGTTTTAAACCTGCTCTAGTTTAAAAATGCCTTTCCTCAAATAGCTCACATAGCTGAAAGTGCACACACTTCAAATAGAGAAGATCAAATTCCACTGTCATGCTACTGGAATAGCTATCTTGACAGCTTTTTATTTGTAGTTTTTTTGGGGGGAGTGTTTAATTTGAGAAAAGATACATAAATCACAGGTGAGCTGGAGGTTCAGAATGTGAGAGACTAGATGTTGGGTAGTTTGAACAGCAGTTTGGGCTGCACTTTTTTTTTAACAAGCTCACATAATTTCTTTAACACAATTTTTAAAATTTAGTTTATTACTTAAAGATTGTACATTTTCTCTAAAAGATATAAATATATCTTTACTATAATACTGTCTTGGAAGTGGGTTGTTTAATGCATAGTTTATTGTGGCTTTATCTTTCCAAAGGGCCTGATTATCTTATTACAAAATTAATTCACCTCTTGAATAAACAAGAAAAGCATTATTTACTACCCTTCTTGTTTTTGTTCTAAATGTTGATTATGAGAAAACCTGCTATGTTCCACAGCTGAATAGTGCTGAAGCTGAGTCACAAGGACACTTCAGGCTCCACAACTGGACTGAGGTCAGTGAGTTTGCTTCCAGGGGCACTGACAGGCATGTCTCCCACCAGGTCCCTAGTTGGGCAGGAGTGCTCCCAGACCATGACTGGAAGAGACTGGATCCAAGTTACAAGGCTCTTTTGGACTCTGCAATCAGACAAAGTCAGTGGACACACGTCCAGAAGCTCAGTAGGGCATGTTTCTTATTGTGTGGCTATGCAAGTAGGACTGCTCCCTTACAACAGTTGATGAGGCATTTTGGTGGGTCACATGCTACTTCAAGGTCTACAGTCAGTACCAAGGTCTATGGGCCTATTACTTGAGTTATGAGCAGGCATGATTCCTCCAAGGTCTCTTGCTAGATTGTGCCGGAGGCAGGACAAAGGCCAAGAGAACTATAGCGAAGTCCACAGGGGGAGAAGGCTATTTCCAGGTCTGTAACCAGGACCACAGTCAGTGAGCCTGCTACCTGTATATGGGCCTGCCTTCTCAAAATGATCTTCCTTGATCTTGGGTTCCACAAATTACTACTTGGATCCCAAAACTCTCCAGAAGTCACTTTTGTTCATGGACATTTGCCAAATTATTTTTTTAATATATATTTTACTGATTTTTTACAGAGAGGAAGGGAGAGGGATAGAGAGTTAGAAACATCGATGAGAGAGAAACATCAATCAGCTGCCTCCTGCACACCTCCTACTGGGGATGTGCCCACAACCAAGGTACATGCCCTTGACCGGAATCGAACCTGGGACCTTTCAGTCCGCAGGACGACGCTCTATCCACTGAGCCAAACCGGTTAGGGCATTTTTTGACTTTTCAACAAAATGCTTTTTATTTAATTCACTAGAAATCACTTCACTGATTAAATCATCAGGAATTTTCAGCACAAAATTTAACATCTTAATGACCACTGAGCCTGGGCTCTGGGGCTTCTCTGCCTCTCTCAGTCCTGAAAGGGGTTTAGAGGAAGAGGCATCATTAACAGAGACCAGGTCAGATGGCTGCAGGTCTTCCTTTCCCAGGCATTGGACAAGCTGCTCAATTCTTGTCCAGAGCAGGAAAGGGACAGTATTTCAG
Organism: Myotis lucifugus; assembly: GCF_000147115.1. NCBI lineage: Eukaryota > Metazoa > Chordata > Mammalia > Chiroptera > Vespertilionidae > Myotis > Myotis lucifugus. The sequence goes on along the minus strand of NW_005871240.1, from coordinate 2,014,370 downwards.
AAAAGTCTAGTAAAGAACCTGTCATTGCATTATAAGATCTTTCTTAACAATTTACATCAACCGTTTTGGTCCAAATTTAGTTGCATATGTATATGTATTCCCCCCCAATTCTCTCAGATGAAAATTTCCTCACTTTGCTCTTGGAAAGAGGATACAGGTTTTTGTGCTCCTCTTCCAAGCCAAATAAAACCACCCTCCCCGAAGTCCAAAATGATACTTCTGGCCTTGGATGTGCAGCTTCTGATGGGCTGACTCAAATCACCTAGAAAGGGCAACTGTGGAACTACTATGCATGCAGCCTTCTTTGAAAATCTGTTCTTCAAGTCAACTCTTCAGAACCATCCATGATTGGGTACACAGGCTGTAAGGTTCAAACAACTTCTATTCCATCTCAAGAGCTAGGTTCAGAGGAGGCATTGGAATGGTCTGGAGCCAGAGCGGTAGCAGTGGTCCCAGGAGGCAGGACCTCAATAACTTGAGGCTTGTCAATGATGTGGGCCGTCTGGTTCCCCTTTTCCACAATGCCAACGATCCAGGCTTGGTGACCCTCTCCATACTTGGAAGATTTTATCTCAGAGCAAAAGCGAGCAGCCTGTTCCCTTGTCAAACAGATCAGCAACCCCCAGAAGTTTCTGCTGAGGTTCCTTGAAGGAGCCCAAAGCGCCTACGGGCCTTGCTGATGGCGGCCATCTTGGAAATGATGGGCAGATTATGGATGACAAAGGACATCTCATTTCTTTGTTGTTTGGCAAGATTTTGAGCGTGCCCCAGAATGCCAAAGCCTGTGATATCTGTGGCTGCAGGGGCATTAAATATGTGCATCAACCCAGCAGCAGTTCTGTTCAGGGTAGCCATATTGAACATGGCTTCCTGATAGGCCAGCTCTACCTCTTCTCTGGAGACCACCATCTTGATCTTATTCCACCTTTCAGGGTTATCCAGCCACTAGTGGGCATTGACAGCCACCTGGGTTCCTAAGGGCTTGGTTAACACCAGCACGTCCCCGACCACGGCACTGTCGGGCATGATGAACTCATTGGGCTGACACACCACCGTGGCCACCCCACCCAGGATGACCCAAGGGTTTACCACAGTCTGTCCGCCCGTCACTGCCGTCCCGCCTTCCTCAGCAGCATCCCAAAAGCCTCTGACCAGGAGCAGGTGATCTTCTCTCGTTCCTCCTCGGTCATGCTCTGACTGACGCTGAGGAGCATTAACATGTTGTCGCATTCGGTATGCCCATGGCATAGAGGTCGCTCAGCACGTTGGCGCAGGCGATGTGCCCCATCATGCAGGGGTCGTTCACCAAGGGGTAGAAGAAGTCCGTGGTCTGTACCAGCGACAGGCCTCCGTGCCTCAGGGAGATGACGCAGGAGTCCATCCCGATGCCCGGGGCTGGGAAGCTGGGGCTGGGTTCCGCCAGGACCTGCAGGCCGGCTTCCTGGGCCACCTCTTCATGGCCTCCGACCAGGCCCCGCCCAGTGGGGGCAGCTCGTAGGGCCGCGTCAATCCCGCAAGGAGTTTGAGCAGCGTCTCCTGGGGGACCTTGCAGCCTCAGCCCTTGAGGCCGAAGAAGCCCGTCAGCCGCCAGCTCGGGCTCAGCCTCAGGGCCTGCGGCTCGAAGGGCCTGTAGCTCGAGAAGCCGTGACCCAGAGACAAGCCCGCCAGACCTGCCGAACCTGCCGCCGCCGCCTCCCCGCCAGCACCCGTCGCCGCGGGGTCTGCCATCCTGCCTGCCTGCCTGGCCGGGCGGGAGGGGAGGAGAGTCCCCTTTAGTTCCTTCTCCAGTGAACATGGACCAACAGTCAGGTAGGAGCACAGCGACTGCAACCGGCACGACTTGAGCCAGGAACTCGCCAAATTATTGCTGTGCGAGAATATGAGCAGAGCACCTCCTCTCCCATCAATTTGTTGACATCACTCTATAGACCTTAAATATATACAATTTTTATATCTGTATTTGTTTATTATATCTTAATAAAGCCATGACAAAATAAATGGAGATATATCTATCTATCTATCTATCTACCAGTAGATAGATAGATAGATAGATAGATAGATATAGATATAGATAATACTAATAAAAACAAAGTGGGAATAACTATATTCATTTCAGGGAGGGCAGACATCAGACCACAATGAGTTATCACAAATAAAGAGGGGCACTGATAATAATAAAAGGGTCTATTCTCCAAGAAGATATAACAATTCTGAATGTGTAAGCCCTAACAACAGAGCATCAGAATACATGAAGGAAAAAATGAATGAACTGCAAGGAGAAATACACAAAGCTATAATTATAATTAGAAAATTCAACACCCCTCCACCAAACAGAAAAACAGTAAGGACATAGTTAAACTCATTAACACCATCAATTAAATGGATAGGATGAACATCTATAGACTATTTCATTTAACATTCTTCCCAAGTTCACAGGGTACATTCTCCAAGATAGACCACATTCTTGGCCATAAAACACACCTTAACAAATTTAAAAGAATACGAATTATATAATATCTGCGCTCAGACTAAAGTGAAATTAAACCAGAATCAACAAGAGAAAGATAGCTAGATATCTGAAATATATGGACACAACGCACTTCTAGGTAACACGTGAGTCAAAGAAGAAATTGCAAAAGAAATTAGAAAATATTTTAGACTAGATGCAAATGAAAGAACAACTTTTCCATATGTGTGGGATTCAGCAATAACAGTGCTTAGGGAAAAATGTATGATATTGAATACATATACTAGAAAATAGGAAATGAAAGCTCAGTAATCTAAGTTTCTACCTCAGAAAACTAGAAAAAGAAAAGAAAACTATATCTCAATTAGGCAAAAGAAAAGAGATAATAAAAATTAAAAATTAGAGCAGAAATCAATGGAATTAAAAACATTAAATCAATAGAGATAATAAAACCAAAAGCCAATTCATGGAAATGATCCATAAATAGATAAGCCTGTAGCCAGGCTAACTTAAAAAATAGAGTACATGAATTATTAATATCAGAAATAAAAGAAGAATCATCACTGTTGATCTCATGAACATTAAAAGGATAATAAGGAATATTATAAACAACTCTATGTCCATACATTTGATAACCTAGGTGAAAGAGACCAATTCTTTGAAAGACACAATCTGCAAAAATTCACACAAAAAGAAAAGGACCATCTGAATAGGCCTTTATCAATTAAAGAAAGGCCTGAATCAATATTTTAATACCTTTCAAAACAGAAAGTGCTAGACCCACATGTGTTCATTGGTGAATTCTACCAAACACTTACAGAAGAAATTATACCAATTCTCTATAATCTCTTTCAGAAGATAGAAGCAGAAGAAATACTTCATGAATTATTTCTTAGTGAAGCATCACCTTAATACCAAAACCAGACCAAGATGCTACAAGGAGAAAGTACTATAGACCAATATCTCTCATGAAAGTAAATACAAAAATTCCTCAACATAATATTTGCAAACTGAATCCAACAATATACAACTAGAGTTATATATCACAATCAAGTGAGATTTATCACAGAAAAGCAAGGCTGATCTACCATTAGAAAATCAATTAATGTAACCCATCACATCAACAGGTTAAAGAAGAAAAATAATATGCTCATGTCCAATAGATGCAGAAAAAGCATGTAACAAAATCCAACATCCGTTCATGATAAAACTCTCAATAAATAAGGAATAGAAGGAAATTTCTGCAACTTCATTATGAATATGCCAGAAAAAGAACCACCTACAGCTAACATCATACTTTTGGTGAAAAACTCAAAACTTTCCCACTAAGATCAGGAACAAAGCAAAAATTCCTCTGGTCACTGCTTTTCAACATTGTGCTGGGAGTCCTACCTACTGCACTAAGGCATGGAATGGAAACAATTATATCAAGGTTGCAGGGGACCATGTTAAAATAGCTATGAGCCACTTAACAATGAGAATACTTTCTGATAAATGTTCTGTTAAGCCATTTCATTGTGTGAACATCATAGAGTATAATTAGACAAATCTAGATGGCATAGCCTACTACACACCCAGGCTATATAATATAGCAGTGATTTTCAACAACGGTGCTGCAACAAATTTTAAAACATGCAATATATGACCATATAGTCAGGGCACTGAACTCTTTTCCCCTAGATTGTCAAATAAAAAATGATAACAGCCAATACAACAGCCATCTGGTAATTAGTAATTAGTTTATGTGTGCAATGAGATGAAAAAGTTTGAAAATCACTATGATATAGCTTTATTGCTCCTAGGCTACAAGGCTGTACAGCATGCTACTGTATAAGACAACCAAGATTAGGTGACATCAGAGGAATGGTGCTGCAAGGGCGCATCTTTTCCTATCCCCCTGACATTTCAACAAGTTAATCATCTATAATTCAACACAGAAATCCTGCTCAGCACAGACACATGCCTTAGGTGTTTCAGTGCATGGGTCTCTCAGGCATGTGTCTGTAATGAGCAGGATTTTTTAACACCTAAAGGAGGGCATCCATGAATGAATGGGGAAAAGAGACAGGAGGAAAGTGCAGAGAGCCTACAGACACAGCTCTGTAGCCCAGAGCTGGCAGCTCAGCTGGGAGTTGGCAGTTCAGCAGCTCAGCCTGGAGAGAGGAAAGAGCTGGCAGTAGCAGGCACTTCCTTTGTCCAGAAGGAACAGAGAGCTGTGTGTGTGTTTGTGTGTGTTTTGTGTGGCGGGAGGAGGGTGCGGGCAGCCCAGCAGGACAAGTGGCTAGTGGCAAGAGTAGCCCTGGGCAAACTACGGCCCGCGGGCCGGATCTGGCCCGTTTGAAATGAATAAAACTAAAAAAAAAAAAGACCGTACCCTTTTATGTAATGATGTTTACTTTGAATTTATATTAGTTCACACAAACACTCCATCCATGCTTTTGTTCTGGCCCTCTGGTCCAGTTTAAGAACCCATTGTGGCCCTCGAATCAAAAAGTTTGCCCACCCCTGGGCAAGAGTGTGAACAGTGTCTGAGTAAGCAGATGCCTGACAGAGCACAGGGCCTGCAGTGATGTTTCAAACAATGAAATGGAACCACAGAGTCTTGCCACTGCTTGGGTCCAGGAGCATATAACCTGTAAACCAAGAGCTGTTGCAGTAGAATTGCTGTTTCCCCCTGTGACTGATCCCCAGGAGGGGTGCTTAGGACTGGACACCAAGGAGGTCAGGGGTCACCATTATGGTGAGGGCAAAACAAACCACACCCCCAAGCAGCACAGCTATATTGTCTTATGGAAGGTGCAGAGGTTCAAGACTGGGATATCACAGAGGTAAAAAAAATCTTGCTATTCAGCACCATCTACTTGAAAATAGTAGAAAGACCTCTTCAGGGATAAATGCAAAAACAACGGACAGAAAATGTATCAATGACCACCAGAAAGAAAATAAAAAATCCCCACAAAGCAGGCTGGAACACATGGAAATGTGTTATATAAATGACAGAGATTTCAAATTGCAGTTTTGAAAATACTAAAGAAGATGGGAGAAAAAACTGACAGGCAATTCAGTGCACTCAGAAAACAAATCAATGAACAAAAATGAGTATTTTACCAAGAAAATTGAAACTTTAAAAAAGAACCAATCAGAAACCCTGAAAATGAAGCATTCAATTAAGAATATTAAAAGTGAATTACCGAGCATAGAAAACAGAACCAACTAGTTACAGGTAAGAACTAGTGATATCAAAGAGATAGGAATCAATAAATGACACAGAGGAAAGAAGAGTAGAGTGAGACTTGAGACTAAAGAAAAATGAAAGAGCTCTATAAGACCTATCTGACTCCATCAGAAAAAGCAATATTAGAATTATAGGCATTTCAGAGGAGGAAGAGAGGGAGCATGGAACATAGAGTCTATTCAAACAAATAGTGGATAAGAACTTCCAAAATCTATGGAAAGAACTAGATTCTCAAATCCAAGAAGCAAACAGAACACCTAGTTACCTCAATCCAAAGAGGCCCTCTCCAAGGCACTTGGTATTGAAGCTGTCAAAAATTAATGTCAAAGAAAAAATTCTCAATGCAGCCAAGGAAAAGAAGGAAGTGTCCTACAAAGAAAAATCTATCAGAATTTCATCCAACTGCTCATCAGAAAATCTACAAGCCAGAAAAGAGTGTAACCAAATATTCAAACATCTGAGAGAAATTACTAGCCACAAATAATATATCCAGAAAAATGATCTTTTAAATATGATGGAGAAATAAAGACATTCCCAGACATACAAAAGCTGAGGGATTTTATCACCAGAAAACCTCCATTGCAGGAAATACTCAAGGGAGTTCTTCCATCTGAAACGAAGAACATAAGGTCACAACATTATAAGTAAGATCACCAAAAGACTTACATAAACAGGGATAATTTGTAACTACGAAATCATACAAAAGGAAGAGGAAAAGGCCTGAACTGGCAAAGGAAGTTGAATATCAGTTGCACTCAAAAGGGAAAAAAAACTACCATATATATGCAACTTCATTTCTTATAATCCTAATTGTAACCACACACAAAAATCCTCAAACCAGGACATGTACCTTAAAAAAGGGGGGAAAAAAGTAAAGATGTATGGAATACCACCAAACAAAAACAATTTGCAGAAACATAAAGGAAAAGAAACCATGGAGGCACAGAGCTACCAAAACACAAAAGATAAAATGGCTGTAGGAAATCCTTATACATCAATAATTACCCTAAATGTAAATGGTCTGAATTCACCAATAAACGGGCACAGAGTGGCAGAGTGAATCAAAAAACAAAACTCAACCATATGTTGCCTACAAGAGACGTAAACTGCAAAGACAAACGTAGATTCAAAGTAAAAGGGTAAAAAATGATTCTCCAAGCAAATAACATCCACAGAAAAGTAGGTGTAGCCATACTTATATCTGACAAAATAGATTCAAAGATAACAAGAGACAAAGATGGACACTTATAATGATAAAGGGAAGACTACATAAAGAAAACATGACACTTCTGAATATATATGCACCCAATCACGGAGCACAAAAATATATAAAACAACTACTCACAGATCTAAAGGAACACAATCATAGTTGGGACCGTAATACTCCATTGACAGCTCTAGACAGATAAACCAAACAGAAAATCAATAAAGAAATATCGGCCTAGCCCTAGTAGGTTTGGCTCAGTGGATAGAGCGTCAGCTTGCGAACTAAAGGGTTCCAGTTCAATTCCGGTCAAGGGCACATGCCCAGGTTGTGGGCTTGATCCCCAGTAAGAGGCATGCAAGAGGCAGCCAATTAATGATTCTCTCTCATCGTTGATGTTTCTATCTCTCTCTCCCTCTCCCTTCCTCTCTTAAATCAATAAAAATATATTTTTTCAAAAAAGAAATATTGGCCTAAAATGAAACACTAGACCAAATGGACATAATTGACATTTACAGAACCTTTCATCCCAGAACATCAGATTACACATTCTTCTCCAGCACACATGGAACATTCTCAAGGATAGATCATCAACAAGTTCAAGAATATTGAAATTATATCAAGCATATTCTCTGACCATGATGTCTTAAATTAGAAATCAACTGCAAAAATTAAGTAAAGAAACCCAAAAATATGTGGATAGTAAACAATATACTACTAAAAATGATTGGGTCAAAGAAGAAATAAGAGATAAGATAAAAGATATAGAGAGAAACCAATTAAAATGACAGTACAACATATCAAAACCTCTGGGATGCCACAAAAGCCGTAATAAGAGGGAAGTTTATACCTTTACAGGCCTATCTCAAGAAACAAGAGAAATCCTAAATAAACAACCTAACATCACATCTTAAAGTACTAGAAAAATAAGAACAAAACAACCCAAAGTCAACAGAAGAAGGAAATAATAAAAATTAGAACAGAATTAAATGAAATCAAGAACAAAAAGACTATATAAAACATTAATAAAACAAAGAGCTGGTTCTTTGAAAAGATTGATACAATTGTCAAACCCCTGGCTACACTCACTAAAGAAAAAAGGGAAAAGACCCGTATAAACAAAATCAGAAATGAGAGAGGAGAAGTCACCACAGACATCAGATATACAAAGGATCACACTAGACTATTATGAAAGACTATATGCCACCAAATTTAAAAATCTAGAAGAAATGGATGTTTCTAGAAATATATAACCTTCCTAGACTAAATCATGAAGAATTGGAAAATCTAAATAGACTGATTAGCAGTGAGGAAATTAAAACAACCATCAAAATCATCCCCAAAAAATGAAGTCCAGGACCAGATGTTTATACCAGTGAATTCTACCAAATGTTCAAAGATTTAAAACCTATCCTACTCAAGGTCTTCCAAAAAATTGAAGACAAGGCAATACTTCCCACCACATTCTACAGGCCAGGGCCAACATAACCCTGATACCAAAATTTGGCAAAGATAACACAAAAAATAAAACTACTGACCAATATCTCTAATGAATACAGATGAAAAAATCCTAAACAAAATACTAACAAATCAAATACAACAGTATCAAAAAAATAACATCATGATCAAGTTGGGTTCATTTCTGGGGCACAAGGATGCTTCAACATATGCAAGTCAATCAAAGTAATATCTCACATTAACAAAAGAAAGGATAAAAAATCATATAATCTTATCAATAGTACATAAAAAGAATTCAATAAGCTACAACATCCATTAATGATTAAAATACTCAATAAAATAGGAATAGAAGGAATGTACCTCAGGATAATAAAGGCCATATATGATAAATTCTCAGCTAATATCATACTTAATGATGAAAAACTGAAAGCTTTTCCTCTAGGATCAGGAAGACGACAAGGATGTCCACTCTCACCCCTCTTATTCAACATAGTGCTGGAAGTTCTAGCCAGAGCCATATGGCAAGAGAAATAAATAAAAGGAATCCAAATAGGGAAGGAAGAAGTAAAATATCACTTTTTGCGGATGACATGATTCTGTATATAGAAAATCCTAAAGAATCTACCAAAAAACTATTACAGTAAATTTTACTGTATAATTTTACTGTATAAACAAAAACAGTAAAGTTTCAGGATACAAAATCAACATGCAAAAATCCATTGCCTCCCTGTATACTAACAACAACATTTCAGAAAAAAAAAATTCCTTTTGCAATAGCAACCAAAAGACTAAAATACTGAGGAATAAACTTAACAAAGATGTGAGAGACCTATATACTGAAAATTACAAATCATTACTAAAAGAGATTGAAAAAGACAAAGTGGAAAAAATATCCCGTGGTCATGGATTGGAAAATTCAACATAGCTAAAATGGCCATATTACCCAAAGCAAATACACAGACTTAATGCAATCCCCATCAAAATCCCAATGTCAATTTTTAAATAAGTAGGACAAGAAACCAACTCCATTATAATCTTACTAGTGGCCCGGTGCATGGATCCATGCACATTGAAAGGAAATTAATTAGAAGAAATATTTTAATATCATTATTCACCCTTTCTGTATAATAGAAGTGTCAGAGATGAAAGAAAATTAGAGAAAAGAATATGAAAATAACATATAAATTGATTAATAAATAAACAATAACAAAATGATATGACAACAACAAAGACATGATATAAAAACAACAAAAATATGATATAAAAAAACAAAAATATGGTACAAAAACTTGATATAAAAACAACATTGATAAAAACAATGACTGATAAATTGATTAAAATTATTCTAATATCTCCCTGTATACCACATTAAAAGTAAAAACACTTTCAGAGTGCTTGACTAATTTCTCTTGTGATGAAGTATTTACAAATTTAAGTTTAACATCACATGCTCTTTGAACTCGAGAGAAAGCAACATATAACTGACTAGAGTTTGTCCTTGTGATTTATTAATAGTCATCGCAAATGCTGGCATCACAGGAAACTGTCTTCAAATTAATTTAAAAGGGAGGCCAGTGTCAGATGGAGACAAATCAATTCTTGGAATCAGAACAACCTCTCCTTCTGCAGATCCTGTTAAGTGCACATTATATGTACCAGCCGGTCAGTCAGTCAGACTTCGGAGGGACGTATATATGTAGATGATACTACCATCATATATGTAGTCCATCATTGACTAGAACATTATGTGGTTAATAACTGTATGCAAAGTCAACTGTGTTCCTATATTAACTGCAATGAAACAGAATTTGAATTTAAAATCACTATATTACTGCCCTGGCCAGTTTTGCTAAGTGGTTAGACTCTTAGCAGTGGTTCTCAACCTTCCTAATGCCGCGACCCTTTAATACAGTTCCTCATGTTGTGGTGACCCCAACCATAAAATTATTTTCGTTGCTACTTCATAACTGTAATTTTGCTACTGTTATGAATCATAATGTAAATATCTGATATGCAGGATATATTTTTATTGTTACAAATTGAACATAATTAAAGCATAGTGATTAATCACAAAACAATATGTAATTATATATGTGTTTTCCGATGGTCTTATGCAACCCCTGTGAAAGGGTCATTCAATCCCCAAAGGGGCCGCGACCCACAGGTTGAGAACCGCTGGGTTAGAGTATCAGCCTGCACACCGAAAGGATGTGTGTTTGATTCTGGACAAGGGCATGTACCTGGGTTGCAGTTTGATCCCTGGCTCCAGATTGTATGTGGGGGAGGCAACCAATTGATATGTCCTTCTCACATTGATGTTTCTCTCTCTTTCTCCCTCTCTCTTCATATCTCCTTTCCACTTTCTCTGAAAATCAATGGGAAAAATATACTTGGGTGAGGATAAAAAAACACACAAAAAAACCCACTATATTAACATCCTTAAATTAAAATACTTAGGCATAAATATAATAATATATATAATATCTATATTCAGAAAACTATATAACTCTGATACATGAAATCAAACAACTAAATAAATGGAGAGATATTTCATGTGTATGGATAAGAAGGTTCAAGATGTCAGTTCTTCCCAACTTGATGTATAGGTTCAATGCAATGCAATCAAGATCACAGCAAGTTATTTGGTGGATATTGTCAAACTAATACATATAGATAGATAAGTAAGAAAAAGACCCAGAATATTGAAGAAGAACAAAGTCAATTAACTCACACTATCTGAGTTCAAGACTTACTATAAAGCTACAATAATCAAGACAATGTGGTATTGGCAACAGAATAGACAAATAGATCAATGAAACAGAATAGAGCGCCCAGAAATAGACCCTAACAAATACAGTCAACTGATCTTTTATAGTTCCTTGTATAAAGTCCAAAGTCCTCTGAAAATGTTTCTGTAGTATGGACTGTTTGTATCTGTAATTGGACATATAATGGAACTGAATTCCAGTGCAAGAGTGTGAAGGAAGAAGTAACATAAATTACTGAAAGGAATAAAGGGGTGCCATTATGAAACATAGACAGGTGTGAAGATAAACTTCTTACTAATGATGTAGTGTTGCCTGGTCTGAATTTTGTTTAAGTTCCTGAAGATTTGCAGGCCTGAAGAATGGTACTGAGGCAGGTGGTTTAGACTACAACTCCCATCAGTCATTGTTTGAGGGCTGCTTCCCAGGACATGGATCCCCTGGCTGGAAGCTTGCAGTGCAGTTGGAAGTCACCAGGGGACACCATCAGAGTTGGCTGCAGCAGCAAGAACAGGTTTTAACAGAAGTCCACAGGTTAGTGGCAAGTATTTCAGAGGGTCTGGGAGAGTGTGGATCAATGACAGTTGTCAGTAAAACAACATTGAAAGGTGGTCCAGGGCTGGAAAACCTGGATGAAGACAGCCCGTGGGCAGAGAAATGGCCACGCCAGCCTTTGTCTCTGTGGCTAAGCTTCTGTAGCCAGAGAAGAAAATTTCTCTGCCTTGTCTTTCTACCCCAGGTGGTCCTTGGATATAAAAGGCATTATGGGATTGGGTCTTCAGCTCTTGGGTCTAATCTTGTTGTGGAAAATAAGAACGCATGCTCAGGACATAACATTAGGTATTATTTACAAAGAATTGTGTAGTAACAAGAGACAAAAGTAGTGCTCAGAATCCAGTAGCTGGGTGAGGAAACACACCAAATTTCTAATGTACCTGAATTATAGCAAATTATTGTAAAACCAAAGAGCCCATCTGTCTTATTCCATTTGGGCTGCTATAACATAATGTCATAGACTGGGTAGCTTATAAAAATAGTAATGACGCCGAAACCGGTTTGGCTCAGTGGATAGAGCGTCGGCCTGCGGACTGAAGGGTCCTGGGTTCGATTCCGGTCAAGGGCATGTACCTGGGTTGCGGGCAGATCCCCAGTAGGAGATGTGCAAGAGGCAGCTGATCGATGTTTCTCTCTCATCGATGTTTCTGACTCTCTATCTTTCTCCCTTCCTCTCTGTCAAAAATCAATAAAATATATTAAAAAAAAATAGTAATGACTACATCAAAATAAAAAGCTTCTGCAAAGCAAAAAAAAAACACAAAACATCAACAAAACAACAACAAAGCCCACTGAATGGGAAAACATATTTTCCAATGTTATCTCTGATAAGGGTTTAATCTCCAACATTTACAGGGAACTCATACAACTTTAAAAAAGGGAGATAACCCAATCAAAAAATGGGCAATGGACCTAAATAGATACTTTTCAAAAGAAGACATAAGGAAGGCTAAGAGACATATGAAAACATGCTCAAAGTCACTAATCATCTGAGAGATGCAAATCAAAACCACAATGAGGTACCAACTCACACCTGTCAGAATGGCTATCATCAACAAATCAACAAACGGCAAGTGCTGGCAAGGATGCGGAGAAAAAGGAGCCCTCGTGCACTGCTGGTGGGAATGTAGACTGGTGCACCCACTGTGGAGAATAGTATGGCGTTTCCTCAAAAAACTAAAAATGTAACTTAAATTTGACCCAAGAAACTAGAAACACCAATCAGAAAGGATATATGCACCCCTATGTTCACAGCGGCACAATTTACAATAGGGAAGATTTGGAAACAGCTTAAGTGCCCATCAGCAGATGAGTGGATTAAAAAACTGTGGTACACCGACACAAAAGAATACTACGCTGCTGTAAAGAGGAAGGAACTCCTACCATTTGCAACAGCATGGATGGACCTGGAGAGCATTATGCTTAGCGAAATAAGTCAGTCAGAGAAAGATAAATATCACTTGATCTCACTCATTTGTAGAATATAATGAACGACAGAAACTGATGAACAAAAACAGATCTAGAGACAGAGAAGCATTGATCAGACTGTCAAACCTCAGAGGGAAGGCAGAGGAGGGTGGGGGGAAGGGAGAGATATCAACCAAAGGACTTGTATGCATGCACATAAGCCTAACCAATGGACACAGACACTAGGGGGTGAGGGCACGAGCAGGGGGCAATGGGGTGATAAGGACACATATATAATACCTTAATCAATAAAGAAAAATAAATAATTAAAAATTAAAAAATAGTAATGTATTCTCACAATTCTGGAGGCTGGGAAGTCCAGGATTATAGTGCCAGAATAGTTGGTGTTGGGTAAGGGCTTCCTGCTTCATAGATGGCACCTTTCCCCTATGTCCTCACATGGCACAAAGGGCAAGGGATCTTTCTGGCACTTATTTTATAAGACCACTA
>NW_005871240.1:1999563-2000557 GCF_000147115.1 Myotis lucifugus | reverse complement strand
GGCCCCAGCTACGTGAGGCAGTGACCCTAAGAGTCACTGGACCCTGGGGAAAGGGATGAGGGTGGTCCGGGATAAGTGGAAGGGCTTCAGAACACTGAGGCAACTCAGAACAACCTCAGTTTATTACCTAGGGAGGTTCATGACCATGTGACCTAGCTGTTCTGCATCAGGAATTTGCCCTTGGTACCACAGGTCACCAGCAGCTCAGAGCATCGTTGTCTGTATTAAGGGAAAGTTTTCTTGGCTCTCGGCCTGGGTGAGTGAACTGCTGGCCTCGCTGTGAGAAGGGTGGGTTCCCAGTAGGCAGACTGTTAATAAATAAAATGTTTTCCTCTGGGGTGATAAAAAAAAAGGCAGCTCCTCAGAGTGAAAAGGTCTCTAGGAGAATGAACTGGAAAAGCTCCTGCCCCACTCCATGAAAATTATTCCCCCTGTGAGAATAGGACTCAGAAAGAAGTGCTCCCTCTGGCAGACACAGCATGGGAGGTTTGCACGCTGGGGAGGACATGACTGGTTTTTCACCAGCACAAGTGACTGGGCACCGTGCAGTGCTTGAATTGCACACCTGCTCAGGGTGGCCCTGCTGAACCCTGCTGACACTCCTCAAACTGATCTTCCCACTCCATCTCCCAAACTTATTTCCTCTCCTTTCTTCTTCAAGCACAGCATCTCTACCTGTTAAATATTGCCAAAAAGTCTAGAGTATCTACCCATTACAATTGATTTGGCTTATCTTTTTGATTTGTTTTAACTTTGGCACATTTAAAGTAGCACAGCCATATAGGGAGAGAGACAGCTAGCTAACTAGATGGATCCATGGTGAACATGGGACTTCTTTAGAATGTCAGGTCCACAGCCTTGAACTCTAGGCGGCCTCTGCATCCCCAGAGCAGAAGGAGAGGCAGCCAGGAGTGGTGTATGCTCCTGAAAGTCATTCTGCTAGCATCCTGCAGCTCAGTCTGCGGGGATCACTTCCAGAGTAAGAGGATAATTC
>NW_005871240.1:1868907-1997463 GCF_000147115.1 Myotis lucifugus | reverse complement strand
TTCTATTTATATTCTGTGGTTCAGTTACACCAATGTACTGTTTGGGGGTCCCATTATTTGTCTAGTTTGTATCCGCTGTCTAGTTATTCCACTGCACTCATGGGGTGGGAATCCTTCATTTACCATATTCACATCACCTTTCCAGTTACACTAATGCACTGGTGGGGAAGGGTTTGTCTTTGCTCCTTTTACAACCCTTACAACGAAACTGATGGAGTGGGACTGCTCCTGCTTCTATGGTTTATTGGTCCTTTCCTATTGTTGTGTCACCACTGCACTGATGGTGCATGACTCCTATTGGTTCCATTTTCCACCCTGCCCAGGTAACCACTGTGCTGATGTGTGGTCCTCCTCTTCATTGCCTTGTTCACATACCATGCCCAGTTTTACCATAGTACTTAAGGCGAGAGGATCCTCCAGGTTGCCTCTTTCACATCCCCTGAAAACTTTCAGCACTACACTGATGATACCAGGTTGTTTTTCCCTGTACCATTGATATTACCTTTTCATTTAGCACTATTGATAATGTAGAGATAAGGTAATACTATAAAATGCCCCCCCTTTTTTTGCACTATTCACTTCCCTCACCAAGAAAACCACTGTTCTTATGGTGTGGCATCCCTCTTTCTACACCATTCAAATCACCTCTATAGTTAAATTACCTTACTGATGGGGCAGGGATACTCTTACACAGATCAAATACCAGGGCTGTTCCTCTTTGCCTCCATTACAGGACTTGTACATGTTGGGCAGAGCTCCTTTCTTTGCCGCATTCACATGCTCCAGTCAATTACACCAGTGCACTGATTGTACAAGCTCTATTTCTTTTCCCACATTTTCTGCTGAGATATCCCAAGGCACTGATAGCACATGACTCCTCCTTTTCACCTTGTTCATACATATACCCTTCTTTGTTACTCCTCTGCACTCATGGAACAGGTATCCCCATTCTTCATATTCACTTCCAGGATGGATTAATGGATGGTCATTCATTCTCCTTGCTCTGTTCATACCCTGTCCAGTTACTCCACTGCACTGATAGTGTAGGGTTCTTCTTCTTTGTCCCCTTCACATTGCCCACCCAGTTCTTCCACTCAAATGACAAATTCTTCTTCCCCTCTACCCTGCAAAGAAATCACCTGGTGTAGCCTGAATGTCATTAATAACCTTAATAATATTAGGAAACAGTGCCTTGATGGACAGAATTGCACTGAAATGGCAATAATCTACAGTTAGGTGTCACTCTTGTCTGCCTTTAGTTCTAGCCACATAGGGTTCTTAAAAGGCAAGATAGTAGGAATCACAACACCAGCTTTGAAGAGATATGAAATCATGTGCCATACCTTATTGTAGCTTGCATTGAGACATATTGACAACTTTAATGGGATGTCCACAGGCTCCCAATGAGCAAGTCCCACAGCAAGTCTACCAATTTTGGCTTGCTCCAATTTAAGAGATTTCCAAAAAATGATATCCATCCCTATGATTAAAAGGACAAGAGACAGAGGGGGTACCAGCCCTGAATGGGATGAGCCAATATTAGTATACCCTAGATTTTACATGGGTTACCATATTTTTTCAAAAGAAAGGAGTTACCCAGAGTAACTGTGACCTGTACCCCAGTATCTGAAAGGGCCAGGAAAAGTTGGTTATTTTGTAGGCTCCAAAGGACCAGTAGAGTAGCTTATGTGCAATTTTCCCAGGTGGTGGTACAAGTTCCAGCGAGTTTCTATCACCCTAGGGTAAGGGGTTGTGTGATTGCCATTGTTGAAGGTCAGGATAATGCATGAAGCATTAGGACATACTGCATCCCTCTGGCTGAATAGGGCTTCCCCCAATAAAGGCAACTAACTCCCTCCAGCATGACTTCCTAAGGTATCTAGGAATCAAGTTTTTTAGTTGTTGGGGTTTATAGGTGGATTGACCTGAAAATTTTTTAAGAGAGGCCCAGGTCTTTAATTTTGGGATGATGGTTGACAGCCCTGCGGTACCTCAGCAGGGCCTGGTTGTGGATTAGGAAAAAGTCCTAAATTAAGAAATGCTTCCTGATATCATTTTGTTGTTGTTGTTGTTTTTGTTTGTTTTGTTTTGTTTTTTTAGATGATTACCCAGCTATGAGGTCTGTGGGAACTTCCATATCCTGAAGTTCCCTAAAGAGATTTATGTGGGAATCCTTGAGGGAGAGGCTCAAGAGGTAGAGGAAGTTGTATAGGGGAAAACATTAAAAGGTCAAGACAGTGATTGGCTTTGATAAACTAAAACCTGTTTATTGTTGGGTGAGTTGCTCTCACATCAACTAGACATCTATTTCCTTTAGGGCTTCCCTAAATGTGTAGCTGAGCCATTCAGAGAAAAAAAGACAGGTGTATAGTTTGGTGGGACTCGCTTCAGGAAAGTTCCTTGGATTCTGGGGCAAGGAGGGCAGACTCGGAGTTTAAAATGGCTTCATTATATGCAGGGTTGGGGTTTACTACAAAATAATAAACCCACCTAACCATGCCAATTTTGTGTAATAATGTTCTGGCATCCTTCACTGTTTGACATTTAGCATTGACCTTAGCAGTGATCGTGGATATGCTAGGTTGAGCCCATTCCCAGGCCATAAAAGTCCAATGTAATGCTAGAAAGGGCTCACTTGGCATCATACAGCACAGCAATTTTCTGGGGGTTGCTCTGTTCTGGCTCATCAGTGTCACTTTCATCTGTTTGACAGGTAGGCTGAGTACAAGTATGGGTCTAGCTAGCCAGTGTACAGGGAGGAATAAAAATTTATCTCAGATAATGTGAATAAAGCATGTATTTAGGGGTCTCAGGCTATTCCCACTAACTGCCTCATTTTTTGGACCATAAGCCAGAGCAAAGAGCTAATATAGTAAAGACCCTTAGAAGCCAGTATGCCTCCTTTTCCTGAACTCTCTGTACTAAATTCCTTTAAGGTGTTTTTTATTTCCAGCTTGTGAAATTGCCAATGTGGTTTAGTGTCGACCTCTGTGGGTTTGGTTCCAGCTCCAAGAGGGCAATTGTGACACTGCCAGATTTATTCTTATACTTTGTTTCTAAAATAAAATCTCTTGGAGTGCTGATACACTGCAGTGCTGAGGAATACTCAAGAGTGCTATTATGGCATTTTACAGGAATAATTAAATTGAGCACATCAATTTTGGAGATGCTAGAACCCAATGTTTCTTACCCTTACATTTTTTTCATTAAATATTGTGCCAAGGGCCTCTAATAATACAAACTCTTATAACCTACAGGGTTCAAGGACAAAGTGCCACATAGCAGCAAGGCAGACAACAACAGAGGAGTTTGTGACCAAAGCAACAATGTTCGCAGTGGAGCACATTGCTGGTCAACAGGTTCTTTCAGTATGAGGATATCTAGGTGTGTAGTTTCCAGCCACCAGAAGAGACATGCCAATAGGCTCAGCACATATAAGGAAGGGGGTTGCTTTTAGCTGAGGAACGCCTTTGGACTTCAGCCCTAGTGGACATTCAGTGGATCATATTCACCTGTATCAGGAGAGAGGTAACCACTTCTTGTTTCTTTGGGAGCACCTTCACATAGTACCATAGCCAACTACTCTAGGCTCTCCTGGGGACCTTGCCCAGATTAGATACATTGTAACCACTTAAGGAGTCAATTGGGTATGACTTTGCCAAGACTGCAGCACACTAAGCCGGACAGTCCCTCATGGAGGACTCAGCTTTTGGGGCTCTGTTACAATTTAGATTATAATACCTAGGCAACATAACACAGACACAACATAATGCAATGGCCACTAAAGCACAAGCTGGCCAATAGCCTGAAGTACCTTCCCACATAGTCTCTGCTATCTGTTGAACTCAGTTAGAAAACCAAGAGGCATGTCATCTCCATCTGTTACCAAACTACCTTATTCACTGCACCAATTGTTTTAAAATATACTCAAGATTTGTTTTAGTCACATATGGTAAGATAACAGACATGGAGCCAATTGCCTTTTAAAGAAGAGTTTATTACTCACAGCTCCCAAGAGGATGGGAGGCATGGAATGCCACACACAGAGAAGCAGAGAGAGCGAAAGAGGAACCGGGGCCCCTTTATTACTATAATCTTGAGAAGCAGCTAAGTAAGGACATACCCTACTGGGCAGGAAACAAAACATGCTGGAGCTTATGATTGGAGGGTTTGTAAAATTTCTTCATGCTCAAGAAAAAACTGGAATGATGGAGATGTGAACAACCTTGGGCCATTAGTATGGCCCAATGACTCCAAGATGCCAAACAACCAACTAAAGAAAACAAAAAAATAATTAGATTTGTACCGCCCAGTACTCATGACCAACTTCTGAGTACTCCCCTAGACCAGTGGTCGGACAACTGCCCTAGACTGAATGCTCCTACCAGCCATACACTTCCTGTCAGGTCCTCCCCTAGCCTGTCTACACCCTCCACCTTTGCAACTCTTGCTGAATACTCCCTGGCTGCCTGAATCCTCAACTTACGTCATCTTACATGATCTGCCCCTATGGCTCTTTATGTAATCCATGCACCTCTTGTCCAGTCCTCCCACAGACTGGAGGCTACCTTTTTCCATGCACCTCCTTCTGCGCCTTCCCCTAAGGTGGGTGTTCCATCTACCACTTAGATCCTACTGAGTCCTCCCCTAGTCCAAATACTCCTTCTTCCCTTGTACTTCATATCAGGCCTAACCCAAAATTATCTGCACCCTCCACTCAAAGACTTCTTACAGGGTCATCTTCTAGGTTTACTATAGCCCCAACTACTACACCTGTTGTTGAGTACTCTACTAGGCGGGTATCTCTCTACCCATGCATAGCCTAGACATTCTCCTCCAGGTTAGATGCTCCCTCCACCATGCATGGCCTTCCAGGTCTTACTAGAGATTGAATGTTTCCTCCACTCATGTAACTCCTGAAAAAAGCCTTTTCTAAGCTGGTTTCTCCCTTTTCCCACACACTTTCTAATCTATCATCTCCTAGGTTAGTTTCACCTTCCACACATGTACCACCTTCTGATGTCTACCTAGAAGGTTACATCCTCCACTCATGAACTTTCTGATGAGTCCTCATCTAGACAGGACAATTCCAGCACCTATGCACTTCGTGCTAGATTCTCAGGTAGGCTTATTGCATTTCTACCAATGCTCCCTCTGCTAAGACCTTTATTCTGGTAAAAAAGTTCTTGAATTTTTAAATCTCAGCAGATAATTTATTTTAAAACATCTGTGTAGGACTAAAACACCTGCCATCCACATTAGGTCTGTAAGCTACTATTTTATAATTTATACTTTAGGAAATGATGTACTGATATTCATGGAAGGACCCCTCTTTCTTGAATTCTACTTTATGGCTTCAAAGGCCTTCCTAGAAAAGTCAGGTGGTCTCACTATGGCCACATCCTGCAGGATCTGTCAGACACAGCAAAGAGGAGAGCCTGGGTCTTCAAAATGCCTCTGTTCCCAAAGGTTATTCAGTGGGAGGTAAGCCTAGTTCTGAGGCCAACGCCAAGCCAGCCTTACTCTCCAAGTTCCCCTCAGCTCCACTCTTAGGTTCATTTCTTCTCACACATGATGATTTCTCCTATATTGATATGTGTCTGGTGCATGATCCGGGCTTGCCCTAACACTGCCTTTAATCACAGACCTGGTTTGGCTGCCACATCCTCCCCAGCCCCTGTTCCTACTCACTCTGGTTTTAGTTTGATTCCCAGTGGTGTCCTCTTTTCAGGGCCCAAGCTAAAGCAAATTCTTCCTCACTATCCCACCTCCCACCTTCTCAAAATGCACAAAACTCCTAAACTTGGGTGCCTCATTCCTTCCCAAGGGCAATGATTCTCACTTCCTTCCTTCCTCCTCTGAGAGTAGGATTCCTGTACTCCTGTAGAAGGGGGAGTTGGCAGGATGCTGCATTTAGACTGAGGCTATGTTGGCCATGGCCCTTACTAGTTAACTAGTAAATCTAGGCAACAGTTATATATGGTTGTTTACTGGCCAATCCTTTCTTTTATTTTTAATCTTTATTGTTGAAAATATTACATATGGTCCCTTTTTTCCCCATTGACCCCTTATAGCTCATCCCCATCCCCTGCCCAGGCCTTCACACCCTATTGTCTATGTCCATATGTTATACATATATGCATACTAGTTCTTTGCTTCATCTCTTTCCACCCACTTCTGCCTTCCCTCTGTGATTCAAAAGTCTAAGCACAATTCTTAAAAGAATAGAAGTATAGCTCTGCCTGATTTTCCCATGTCTGCAGAGGGCTTCCCAACATGAGGTCATTATAGCTCAACCTCTAAATTCCACCTGGGGCATCAAACAGGGAGTCTGAAAAACCCTAGGAAGATTGGTTCCCTATAGTTGTCACAGTGACCACTGGTGTTGACTACTTCATGGACACTAAGGTGACCACCTGACCACACAGACCTACTAAACTGACATCATTTAACCACCTACTACATGTCTCCAGCCTTTAAATAGTTCTTCAAGTGTGCCTTCCAGTGATGTACCCAGGAGACTATGTTTAGTTCTACAGGAAGCCACAACCACAGCCAAAATCAAGTTTAAAGATCAGACAGGTCTTTAACCAACAAATCAACAGCATGGTTTAATGACTTATTCCCTGGCATTACATACCCTGGAGGCACTCTCTGTTGTAAATCACCTATGCTAAGAGGGTATGAAGTGTCTAAATTGGAATTTTATGGTCATAACACCATTTCAAATAAAGGCAATAAAAGATTATTCTCTGTCCCTTCTAAAGAGTTCACTTGCATGCTTTTTTAATCCTCAAAATATTACATAAAATTAGCAAATTTTGAGACAACAGAGAATATTTTACAATATGAAACCAAAATTTTATATTTTATTTATAAAAAAGATAATTATATGAAGATAGAATTGTCTAGAATTTTTCAAAACTGACTGAAGATACCAAACTACATGATTAAGAACTTCTACAGACCACAAGCAAGATAGATTCAAAGAAAACCACACCTAGAAACATCAGAGTAAAACTATTGAGAAAATGATAAAACTGTCAGTGAAACATAGGTTAAAAAAATCCCTACATAAATGGTAAGATACATTGCTTTCACGAATAAGAAGATTCACTATTACAGTAATATAGATTTCCCCAAATAATCTATCAATTCAAAGCAATTTCAAATAAAACCCAATAGGATATTTCTTGCAATTTGACAACCTATTTCTAAAATGAATATGAAAGCATATAAGGCCATAATATATGAAAATTATGAATGTGAACACTCCTGAAAAAGAATAAAGTGAGATACTAGTCCCAAAATAGATTGAGGCTTTTTATAATATTGTAGTACAGCATGGATATAGACAAATGATCCTACTGTACATAGTCTAAAGTTAGATCCATGCATACATTAAAACCTATTTCATTTCAGTGCTATCCTAGTAGATCATGGAGAAAGGAGGAAATTCTAAATGCTACTGTACAATACATGATCCACATGGGAAAAGGGAAGAAAATGGACTCTCTACCCTAAATTGTACATGGAAACAAATTTCAGATGGATCATATTATGTGAAAAGCTGGACTTAAAGCACAGGAGGTATGGGGGCGGGGTGCTTTTTCTTTTGGCCTGCTCTCCGGGAGAGGCAGGGCTCAGAGAATCAAGCTCAGGTATCAAGGCCTGCCTATCTCTAGGAGCATTAGCCTGGGAGTTGGAGCTCAGATTTAAAAAGTAGTAATAACCATCATCATGGTGGGAGGAAGAGACGCTTAGGACAGAAAACCAATGGAGAAAGAGAGGGGCTCAGGCCAAGAGACCTAAGGAAGGAGGAGAAGTTTTCATCACGTTGCCCAGCAAAATGGAAAGAGAATGTGCTAGGAGACCAGGATGAGAAGGCACTAATGCAGATGGCATTACTGCCAGGCTGGGAGGGAAGGCATAGGTTCCAAGGATCAAGAGAGTTTGAGGAACTCCTAAAGACAAGCCTTCCTAGAGTGAACCTAGGGAGAGAAACAGGACCCAGGCCACCCTACACAGGTGGATGGGGTGGCTGTGGAGTGCAGTTCTTACCTGTGCAGTGCAGTTTGGGAAAATCAGGCCTGGTGTGGGATCATGGCTCTAAAGAGTAGGGCCTGGCTTTGCTGTGCCACTGCCAAAAGCAGGGCTATCAGGGTGATGCAGCTTCCGTAGCGAGGGCCTGGCTCCATAGTGAGGGCCTGGCTGGGATCCGCGCTAGTGGAGAGCAGGGCCTGGCCAGGTGGCATGGCTACAGAGAGCAAGGACGGGTTGTTTGTCATGTGGCTTCAGGGAGCAGAGCCTGGCCAGGATGCTGGACTCTAGACAGAAATCCGAGCATGGCATCTGCTGCCAGGCTGAAACTTTAGAGAAGATGGCTGCAAAAACTCAGATCTAAGTCCTAGAATTTATGGAACAGATGGTACCTGGGAGGATTGTGTGTATGCCGGCTCTTCCAGGTGGGGCTGCTTTTTGGCACAACCCTACACCCCATCCGTCTGAGCACACCCACTGACCTGGCTCCTTATGGGTTTTTCTGGGGCGGCTTTGCTGCCCAGATGCATGGTCTGTATTCTGGCCCTTTCAGCCACCATGCATCTAAAGTCAGAATGGATAGAGATTGAAAATATACTTTTCAGTTGTATTTCTCTTTCACTTTGTTTATTTGGCAAAAAAAGAACTTATTTCAGTTTTATGCACTTTTGTATGTATTTTATGTCTTCTGGGTTTTATGCCATGTTTAGAAAGGACTTCCAAGATTTTAAAAAATTATTTGAGATTTCCAAATTTTATGACTTCAATCTTCATGTTTAAATCTATAGTAAATTTGGAATTTGCTATAATACATATGAGATCTGATCTCTGTTCTCTCTAGGTGTCTGTGAAGTTGTTTTCAACAACTTATTCAACCGTTCATTATTTCCTACTGACTTAAAATAAAACCTTTGAGATTAAAAAAAATAGATACAAATTTCAAAAAACAAAGTTAGAATGGGAACTGCAGCTGCCTCGGAGGTCAGACACCGTTTCACCTATAGTTTATGCAGGCAGGTGTGGGCCCTTAACAATGATCCAAATGGAGGCTCCAGTGGTGGAGCTTTTGTCGTGTTGGATTGCTCAGTGGTGCTGAGACTCTCGAGACTTCAGGAATCTGGGCAGCAGGATCTGGGTTGCCAGTCCTGTGTGCATCGATAGTGACAGGGGGGACCTCTTTCTTAGGCCCTGCCCTTCTGGCCCCCTCACCCTCATGTATTCAAACTTGCTGCTGCTTCTCTCTTCTTAACAGTATGACCGGGCGGCCATAATGCCAGATCCTCAGAAACAGGGGACTACTGCTGCAAAACCATCTCAAGTAGAGCCAGGGCTAAAGGAGCGAGTAGCAGGGCAGACCCTGTTCCAACCTTCACTTCTGATGGTGAGCTGGATGTCACATGACTCTTCCCATCTGCCAAGAGTTGTCCAACCCTGATCCATCTGGTGGCAAACAGGAGGGAGGGTGTGCACCATCCCTTTTGCCCGGTCAATGAAGTGAATTTCCTCATCTGTAAACATAGGCCCTAAAAGTGTGTGAGTGTGTGTAGGACCATGGGCTTTCTATATAAACAATTCAAGTGACCCCAAATCAGCATGTCAGCACTATTCTGGTGGCTCAAGCTCAAGAAATCACTTAAAAGAAATGCTACGCTGCTCAGGAAGAGATAATCCCCCAGCTAAATCGCACTCATGGAATCTAGTCAGGACACTGGGTCCATGGATGATGACACAAGAGGGGACAGTCCTGGGACTTCTCCTGACATCTGGGTCACCTCACGCAGGATTAGGGTTGGTTTAAGGTTTAGAGAGCAGCTGAAAGGGGAGAAATGGGATAGGGACCACACTGCTCTAAATGTTCAGCAGTTCTGCCTCCAATAGTTCCCAAGCACCAGAGCAGGGTTTAGACATTTTCTGGGAAAACTGCTTCTGCCTGCCTGGCCCCCTCAAGCATAGGCAAGGATTGCCTGGGATTAAGAGAGGTACTGTGCTTATGTGCATCAATGCTTATATAGGCTACATAGTAATCTAGTTATGGATGTATGCTCATTTATTTGACCTAGTCTTCATTCTTGGCCGTAGAAGTCAAGTTTCTGATAATATAAATATGTTGTGATGCACAAACTTGACGTTTAATATTTAGACATTTATTTTAAGTCATTATTATAGAAGGGTTGCGTGTTCAGTACCCAAAACAGAAAAGCAAATGTAAGAAAACTTGCCCCTTAATTTCCACACAGCCATAGGTAACTACTGGAAATGTTCAATTATATGTTAGCAGAATGGTCATTAATAGGTATTTTATAGTTTTGATTTGCTTTATAAAATGGAATTCTTTATCCACACATATTTTTGTAACCTGTTTTGCATCCAGGAAACATGTTTTCCATGTTAATACATAAATTTACACAAGGCCATTTTGTAATTAAAAAAATATTCCATTTATCGAGGAAGCCTATATTTTCAAACATTTTTATGTCACCAACATTTATGTTGTTTCCAACTTTTCACCCTCTAACTCATCACTGTGAGATGCAACCTCCTCACTAAAATTTGTTCATATCTTCAGATTGTCTTTGTTATGGATAAATTCTAAGAAGTGGAAACTCTTAGTATAGGCCAAGCACATTTGTAATTCTTTCATAAGATATTGACAGGCTGATCTCCTGAAAGTCATTGTTATAAAAATTTTGGCAAAATAGGATGGAAATTTAATGTAATGGATGGACAATTGGAAACACAACACAAAATAGAATGGACTGGTATTTGGAGTGTTAAATAATATGGAATGGAAAATGGATTTGAAATTTAATGCAGTATGGGATGAAATAGAGACTGCTTGCAGAGGAAAATGGGTGTAATGAAGAGTAGAATATGGATCTGAATAGGATATGGAATGGAAAATTGAATAGGATGGAAATTGAATAAAATGCAATGGGAAAATGGAATGGAAAGGAGAATGGAAATAAATATATAATGGCATACAGAATAAAAGATATAATGTTATGTGAGAAGGAATGGAATGGAATATAGTGATAAAATTTTAAAGAAAAAGAAAATTGAAATTAAATAGGAAGGAATATAGAATTGAACTGAAAATTCAATGGCATGACATAAATGTACTATGAAATATGCACTATAGATTTAAAAATAGCTGATGAACTTAAAAATGGAATGGAGTTTGGAATGAAATATAGACTACCAGGTTTTGAAAGATGGAATAGAAATATAATAAAAATGAATGGAAGACAAAAAAATGTTTATGGATTAGAGGATGGACTAAAATGAGGAATAAATTAATAAAATGTGTTTCAGTTACTACTCCCATTCACTGAATTATCAAAAACGTGTTCAGTAGAGGAACAGACTGCAGAGATAGAGAAATTGGTGATTCTGTACTTACCATGTTGACCACTACAACCTGTGTGATCGTACTAGTCATTTAGAGGAATAAATCCCAACTTACCTGATAAACATTCCATAAACCATAGAGGTCAACTTTCACCAGTTTCATGGATCTAATATTCCTCAAATAATCCTCTGATTTCTTAAGCTTAAGCCACCAGAATAGTGCTGACATGCTGAGTTGGGGTCATTTGAATTGTTTATATAGAAAGTCCATTGTCCTACACACACTCACAAAGTTTAAGGGGCTATCTTTCAATTTACTCTCTGATATATATCCTTTCCTCTTTTCTTGAAATTTTATGGGCCTTAGTTATGATCCCTGAATAATTAATAGCTAAAATGCCTCTATTTATCCTGACCCTTATGTAAATAAATAGATATCCCATATAATAAATAGGTAATATGCAAATTGACCATCACACCCTTGCACAAGATGGCCACCCCCATGTGGTCACAAGATGGCTGCCACAAGATGGTTGGCAGGGGAGGGCAGTTGGGGGCAACTGGGCCTACAAGGGAGGGAAGGCAGTTGGAGGTGACCAGGTCAGCAGGTGAGGGCAATTGGGGGCAAAATCAGGCCAGCAAGGGAGGGCAGTTGGGGGTGATCAGGCTGGGAGGGGAGGGCCGAAGGGGGTGATCGAGCCAGCAGGTGATGGTAGTTATGGGCGATCAGGCTGGTAGGGGAGGGCAGTTGGGGGTGATTGGGCCAGCAGGGGAGGGCAGTTGGGAGTGATCAGGCTGGCAGGGGAGTGATCAGGCAGGCAGGCAGATGAGCAGTTGAGAGCCAGCAGTCCTGGATTGTGAGAAGGAAGTCTGACTGAATGTGGGATCCCTCCTTATCCCTGAGGGGTCCCAGATTAGAGAGTGTTCAGGCTGGGCTGAGAGACACCCTCCCGCCACAATGAACGAATTTCATGAACTGGGTCTCTAGCATTTCTATATATGAATATAGAAATATTTCATCCTCACTCAAGGACATGTTTACTGAGTTTGGGAGAGAGAAGAGAGATTTAGGGAGGGGGGGTGGATAGTGGTGGTAGCAGTGATGAGGAACGGGGTGTTATGTTAGTATTGGCAGTGTATAATAATGAATCTGATTTCCATTTTACATGGTAGACTATTTAATATTGTTAAACTATTGAAAAGATTGTCAGCTCAAGAACTGAGGTATTATTACACAACTGCTAGAGTTTCTCCTTGAACAACTTGGTCTACAACCACGTTGTTGGATATTGGAGATAATAGAGAACTGAGGTTTCACGCTAACTGTTTCCATGATGATTCACTTCATGTTCTAGTTGCATCATACCAAAGTAAGACATTAGTAATGAGGGAAATTGGGTATGGGGTACATGGGTATTATCTTCACAACTTTTCTGTAAATCTGAAATTATTCTAAAATAAAACATCCATAAAAACAACACACAAAATACTAGGTAATGGTAATATCTTGAAGAGAGTAGAATGGACCACTGAAAAGATGGGGGAGTATGGGCAGTGGCTGAGAGGAAACACCTACTCCCTGCCATATGCCAGACTATAATTGAACTAGAAGAAATGAGTGACAGAGAGAGAGGTCAGTCAGGGAAAAATTTTAGGAGGTATGAGGAAGGTCTCCTTTCTATAACCAGAGCATCTGAGACTTCTGCATCCTCTCCCACCACCTCCTCCTTGATGGTCAAGCTGAGGATTTGTGATGTCCAGCCACACTGAGGCAACCACTGACTTTTGGGCAATCTGAGCTGAAGGGCGTGGCTCCTCATTGTCCTGGAGAGTATATATAGAGGCCAGGCCCCTTTGAGTAGAGTCTGTTGCTTCAAGAAAGCCAACCTTACTAACATGATACTGTAGACTTGTTGAGATTAGGAATCAGACTCCAAACACAAGGATGGATGAAGAATCTGCAAGTACTAAAGTGAATTGGAAGTCAGTTTCTCAACTCGATGACCAAGAAATGGATAAGGTCAGACTACCATATTCAAATGCTTCCCTTTCCTCAATAATTCCTCACCCAAGATTCTGGCCTTGTGTTTTTTGGCCACAGACATTTACTCATTCAATCCATTGTCATTCAATTACAAGCCATTTTCTACCCATTTCCTATTTTCTTCCCCACAATCAATGTCTCTCTGTGTTTAACTTGTTTTCCAAACTACATAACCAAGATAATGGCGAAGGTAAATTCAGGCCTTAAGCTGAATGAAGACAAGAAGGAGAAAGACAGAAAGAATCACATAATTGTATTTTACTACAGTAAGGGGCAAAAACCTCCAGGAATCAAGCCAACAAGTGAAGAAGAAGACAGAGTGCTGTAGTCTTCACCTACCACAATTGATGCCCAGGGTCTCCGGAAAGAAGACCCTTAATAGTGTTTACCCACTCTATAAAAAATGATTAAGAAATGGGCATTATAAGGAGATGAAAACATAAATGGTTTCCTTGAAAAAATACCAGTAAGAGTAGAAAGGAAATATGTTTGTATTTTTGCGTGTCTTCAGATGATGGGGAGGAAGTAAAGGAGGGGGCAGGCATGAGAGAAGAAAGGAAAGTAGAATTCTGCAGTTGGGGCACCAGACAAGCCATTCCATAATAAGCCAGACACTAAGAATAAGGACAAGGTGAAGACTGAAGAGGAATTTTTTCCATAATACTTTTCATACAGGCAAGGAAGACAAGAAGCTGATATTTATGCTTGTGTTTGGATTTGGTGGGGGGTGGGGGGGGCGTGTGGATGGTGGTGGTAGCAGTGATGAGGAAAAGGGTGTTCTGTTAGTATTGGGAGTTTATAATAAGGAATCTGATTTCCATTTAACATTGTAGACTATTTAATGTTATTAAACTTTTGAAAGGATTGTCAGCTCAAGAACTGAGGTATTATTACACAACTGCTAGAGTTTCTCCTTGAACAACTTGGTCTACAACCACGTTGTTGGATATTGGAGATAATAGAGAACTGAGGTTTCACGCTAACTGTTTCCATGATGGTTCATTTCATGTTCCAGCTGCAACATACCAAATTAAGACATTAGTGATAAGGGAAATTGGGTATGGGGTACATGGGTATTATCTTCACAACTTTTCTGTAAATCTGAAACTATTCTAAAATAAAACATCCATAAAAACAACACACAAAATACTAGGTAATGGTAATATCTTGAAGATAGTAGAATGGACCACTGAAAAGATGGGGGAGTATGGGAAGTAGCTGAGAGGAAACACCTACTCCCTGCCATATGCTGGAGTATAATTGAACTTGAGGAAATGAGGGAGAGAGAGAAGTCAGTCTGGATAAAATTTTAGGAGGTATGAGGAAGGTCTCCTTTCTATAACCAGAGCATCTGAGACTTTGGCATCCTCTACCACCCCTCCTCCTTGATGGTCAAGCTGAGGCTTTGTGATGTCAGCCACACCATGGCAACCACTGACTTTTGGGCAATCTGAGCTGAAGGGCGTGGCTCCTCATTGTCCTGGAGAGTATATATAGAGGCCAGGCCCCTTTGAGTAGAGTCTGTTGCTTCAAGAAAGCCAACCTTACTAACAAGATACTGTAGACTTGTTGAGATAAGGAATCAGACTCCAAACACAAGGATGGATGAAGAATCTGCAAGTACTAAAGTGAATTGGAAGTCAGTTTCTCAACTCGATGACCAAGAAATGGATAAGGTCAGACTACCATATTCAAATGCTTCCCTTTCCTCAATAATTCCTCACCCAAGATTCTGGCCTTGTGTTTTTTGGCCACAGACATTTACTCATTCAATCCATTGTCATTCAATTACAGGCCATTTCCCTACCAATTTCCTATTTTCTTCCCCACAATCAATGTCTCTCTGTGTTTAACTTGTTTTCCAAACTACATAACCAAGATAATGGCGAAGGTAAATTCAGGCCTTAAGCTGAATGAAGACAGGAAGGAGAAAGACAGAAAGAATCATATAATTGTATTTTACTACAGGAAGGGGCAAAAACCTCCAGGAATCAAGCCAACAAGTGAAGAAGAAGACAGAGTGCTGTAGTCTTCACCTACCACAATTGATGCTCAGGGTCTCCGGAGAGAAGACCCTTAATAGTGTTTACCCACTCTATAAAAAATGATTAAGAAATGGGCATTATGAGGAGATGAAAACATAAATGGTTTCCTTGAAAAAATACCAGTAAGGGTAGAAAGGAAATATGTTTGTATTTTTGCGTGTCTTCAGATGATGGGGAGGAAGTAAAGGAGGGGGCAGGCATGAGAGAAGAAAGGAAAGTAGAATTCTGCAGTTGGGGCACCAGACAAGCCATTCCATAATAAGCCAGACACTAAGAATAAGGACAAGGTGAAGACTGAAGAGGAATTTTTTTCATAATACTTTATCGTACAGGCAAGAAAGACAAGAAGCTGATATTTATGCTTGTGTTTGGATTTGGTGGGGCAGGGGGTGTGGATGGTGGTGGTAGCAGTGATGAGGAAAAGGGTGTTCTGTTAGTATTGGGAGTTTATAATAAGGAATCTGATTTCCATTTAACATTGTAGACTATTTAATGTTATTAAACTTTTGAAAGGATTGTCAGCTCAAGAACTGAGGTATTATTCCACAACTGGTAGAGGTTCTCCTTGAACAACTTGGTCTACAAACAAGTTTTTGGATATTGGAGATACTAGAGAACTGACATTTCACTCTAACATTTCCACTGATGGTTCACTTCATGTTCCAGCTGCAACATACCAAATTAAGACATTAGTAATAAGGGAAATTCAGTAATAAGGGAAATTGGGTATGGGGTACATGGGTATTATCTTCACAACTTTTCTGTAAATCTGAAACTATTCTAAAATAAAACATCCATAAAAACAACACACAATATACTAGGTAATGGTAATATCTTGAAGATAGTAGAATGGACCACTGAAAAGATGGGGGAGTATGGGAAGTAGCTGAGAGGAAACACCTACTCCCTGCCATATGCTGGAGTATAATTGAACTTGAGGAAATGAGGGAGAGAGAGAAGTCAGTCTGGAAAAAATTTTAGGAGGTATGAGGAAGGTCTCCTTTCTATAACCAGAGCATCTGAGACTTCGGCATCCTCTCCCACCCCCTCCTCCTTGATGGTCAAGCTGAGGCTTTGTGATGTCAGCCACACCATGGCAACCAATGACTTTTGGGCAATCTGAGATGTAGGGCGTGGCTCCTCATTGTCCTGGAGAGTATATATAGAGGCCAGGCCCCTTTGAGTAGAGTCTGTTGCTTCAAGAAAGCCAACCTTACTAAGAAGATACTGTAGACTTGTTGAGATAAGGAATCAGACTCCAAACACAGCTTGGATGAAGAAGCAGCAAGTACTACAGTGAATTGGAAGTCAGTTTCTCAACTCGATGACCAAGAAATGGATAAGGTGAGACTACCATATTCAAATGCTTCCCTTTCCTCAATAATTCCTCACCCAAGATTCTGGCCTTGTGCTTTCTGGCCACAGACACTTCCTCATTCAATTCATTGTCCTTCAATTGCAAGCCTTTTTCCTACCCATTTTCCACTTTATTCCCCACATTCAATGTCTCTTTTTGTTTAACTTTTTTTGCAAACTACATAACCATGATAATGGCGAAGGTAAATTCAGGCCTTAAGCTTAATGAAGACAAGAAGGAGAAGAACAGAAAGAATCATATAATTGTATTTTACTACAGGAAGGGGCGAAAACCTCCAGTAAGCAAGCCAACAAATGAAGAAGAAGAATTGCTGGAGTCTTCACCTACCACAAGTGATGCCCAGGGTCTCTGGGATGAAGATCCTTAATAATGTGTACCCACTCTATAAAAAATGATTAAGAAATGGGCATTATGAGGAGATGAAAACATAAATGGTCTCCTTGAAAAAAGACCAGTAAGGTATAAATGAAATATGTTTTTGTATTTGCAACTCTTCATATGATGGGAAGGGAGAAAAGGAGGGGGCAGGCATGAGAGAAGAAAGGAATGTAGAATTCATCAATTGGGGCAACAGACAAGACATTCCATAGTGAGCCAGACACTAAGAATAAGGACAAGGTGAAGACTGAAGAGGAATTTTTTCCTTAATACTTTATTATACAGGCAAGGAAGACAAGAAGCTGATATTTATGCTTGTCTTTGGATTTGGGGGGTGGTGTGGTTGGTGGTGATGGCAGTGATGAGGAAAAGGGTGTTCTGTTAGTGTTGGCAGTTTATAATAATGAATCTAATTTCCATTTAACATTGTAGACTATTTAATGTTGTTAAACTTTTGAAACGATTGTCAGCCCAAGAACTGAGGTATTATTCCACAACTGGTAGAGTTTCTCCTTGAAAAACTTGTTCTACAAACACGTTTTTGGATATTGGAGATACTAGAGAACTGACATTTCACTCTAACAGTTTCACTGATGGTTCACTTCATGTTCCAGTTGCACCATACCAAAGTAAGACATTAGTAATAAGGGAAATTGGGTATGGGGTACATGGGTATTATCTTCACAACTTTTCTGTAAATCTGAAACTATTCTAAAATAAAACATCCATAAAAACAACACACAAAATACTAGGTAATGGTAATATCTTGAAGATAGTAGAATGGACCACTGAAAAGATGGGGGAGTATGGGCAGTGGCTGAGAGGAAACACCTACTCCCTGCCATATGCCGGAGTATAATTGAACTTGAGGAAATGAGGGAGAGAGAGAAGTCAGCTTGGAAAAAATTTTAGGAGGTATGAGGAAGGTCTCCTTTCTATAACCAGAGCATCTGATTCTTCAGCATCATCTCCCACCTCCTCCTCCTTGATGGTCAAGCTTAGGCTTTGTGATGTCAGCCATACCATGGCAACCACTGACTTTTGGGCAATCTGAGCTGAAGGGCGTGGCTCCTCATTGTCCTGGAGAGTATATATAGAGGCCAGGCCCCTTTGAGTAGAGTCTGTTGCTTCAAGAAAGCCAACCGTACTAACAAGATACTGTAGACTTGTTGAGATAAGGAATCAGACTCCAAACACAAGGATGGATGAAGAATCTGCAAGTACTAAAGTGAATTGGAAGTCAGTTTCTCAACTCGATGACCAAGAAATGGATAAGGTCAGACTACCATATTCAAATGCTTCCCTTTCCTCAATAATTCCTCACCCAAGATTCTGGCCTTGTGTTTTTAGGCCACAAACATTTACTCATTCAATCCATTGTCATTTAATTACAAGCCATTTTCCTACCCATTTCCTATTTTCTTCCCCACATTCAATGTCTCTTTGTGTTTAACTTGTTTTCCAAACTACATAACCAAGATAATGGCGAAGGTAAATTCAGGCCTTAAGCTGAATGAAGACAAGAAGGAGAAAAACAGAAAGAATCATATAATTGTATTTTACTACAGGAATGGGCGAAAACCTCCAGTAAGCAAGCCAACAAATGAAGAAGAAGACAGAGTGCTATAGTCTTCACCTAACACAAATGTTGCCCAGGGTCTCCAGGAAGAAGACCTTTAATCATGTGTACCCACTCTATATAAAATGATTAAGAAATGCGCATTATGAGGAGATGAAAACATAAATGGTCTACTTGAAAAATTACCAGTAAGAGTATAAAGGAAATATGTTCGTATTTCTGCGTGTCTTCAGATGATGGGGAGGGAGCAAAGGAGGGGGCAGGCATGAGAGAAGAAAGGAATGTAGAATTCTGCAATTAGGGGACCAGACAAGCCATTCCACAGTGAGCCAGACACTACGAATGAGGACAAGGTGAAGACTAAAAAGGAATTTTTCCTTAACACTTTATCATACAGGCAAGGAAGACAAGAAGTTGATATTTATGCTTGTGTGTTTTTTTTTTGGTGGGGTTGGGTGTGGATGTTGGTGGTAGCCGTGATGAGGAAAAGGGTTTTCTGTTAGTGTTGGCAGTTTATAATAATGAATCTGATTTCCATTTAATATTGTACACTAGTTAATATTGTTAAAATATTGAAAGGATTGTCAGCTCAAGAACTGAGGTATTATTCCACAACTGGTAGAGTTTCTCCTTGAACAGCTTGGTCTACAACCACGTAGTTGGACATTGGAGATACTAGAGAAGTTACATTTCACTCTAACAGTTTCACTGAATATTCACTTCTTGTTCCAGTTGCAACATACCAAAGTAAGACATTAGTAATAAGGGAAATTGGGTATGGGGTACATTGGTATTATCTTCACAACTTTTCTGAAAATCTGAAACTATTCTAAAATAGAACATCCATAAAAACAACACACAAAATACTTGGTAATGGTAATATCTTGAAGATAGTAGAATGGACCACTGAAAAGATGGGGGAGTATGGGTAGTAGCTGAGAGGAAACACCTATTCCCTGCCATGTGCTATACTATAAGTGAACTTGAGGAAATGAGGGAGAGAGAGAAGTCAGCTTGGAAAAAATTTTAGGAGGTATGAAGAAGGTCTCCTTTCTATAACCAGAGCATCTGAGACTTCAGCATATTCTCCCACCCCCCCACCCCCCTTCCTGGATTTTCTAATGAGGGTTTGTAATGTTCAGTCACACCATGGCAACCACTGACTTTGGGCAATCTGAGCTGAAGGGCGTGGCTCCTCATTGTCCTGGAGAGTATATATAGAGGCCAGGCCCCTTTGAGTAGAGTCTGTTGCTTCAAGAAAGCCAACCTTACTAACAAGATACTGTAGACTTGTTGAGATAAGGAATCAGACTCCAAACACAGGATGGATGAAGAATCTGCAAGTACTAAAATGAATTGGAAGTCAGTTTCTCAACTCAATGACCAAGAAATGGATAAGGTCAGACTACCTGATTCCAATTCTTTCCTTTACTCAGTAATTCCTCACCCAAGATTCTGGCTTTGTGCTTTTTGACCACAGACATTTACTCATTCAATTCATTGTCATTCAATTACAAGCCCATTTTCCTACCCATTTCCCATTTTCTTCCCCCAAACCAATGTCTCTCTGTGTTTAACTTGTTTTCCACACTACATAACCAAGATAATGCCGATAGTACATTCGGTCCTTAAGCTGAATGAAGACAAGAAGGAGAAAGACGGAAAGAATCAGATAATTTTATTTCCTATAGGAAGGGGGAAAACCTCCAATAAGTAAGCCAACAAATGAAGAAGATGAAATGCTGGAGTGTTCTCCTACCACAAGTGATGCACACGGTCTCTGGGAAGAAACCCTTAATAATGTGTATCTACTCTATAAAAAAATGATTAAAAAATGGGCATTATGAGGAGATGAATACATAGATGGTCCCCTTGAATAAATACCAGCAAGGGTATAAAGGAAATGTGTTTGTATTTTTGCATTTCTTCAGATCATGTGGAGGAAGCAACGGGACGGGCAGCCATGAGAGAAGGGAGGAATGTAGAATTCTGCAGTTCGGGTACCAGACAAGCCATTCCATAGTGAGCCAGATACTTAGAGTAAGGACAAGGTGAAGACTGAAGAGGAATTTTTTCCTTAACACTTTATCATACTGGCAAGGAAGACAAGCTGATGTGTATGCTTGTGTTTGAATTTGGTGATGGTGGTTGTTGGTGGTAGCAGTGATGAGGAACAGGGTGTTCTGTTAGTTTTGGCAGTTTATAATAATGAATCTGTTTTCCATTTTCCATGGTAAACTATGTAAAATTGTTAAAGTATTGATAGGATTGTCAGCTCAACTAAGGTTTTATTCCACAACTTGTACAGTTTTTCCTTTAACAACTTGTTCTATAACCACATTGTTTGATATTGGAGTTATTAGAGAACTGTGGTTTTACTCTAGCTGTTTCACTGATGGTTCTCTTCATGTTCCAGTTGCAGCATACCAAAGTAATAAGGGAAATTGGGTATGGTGTATACGGGTATTATATTCACAATTTTTCTGTAAATCTGAAACTATTCTAAAATAAAACATCCATTAAAATAACACATAAGAATAAGATGGCGGTGTTATGATGGAGGTGAGGAATAGGTAGTGAGTGAGTGAGGGGATGAATGGAGAGAGTGTGAATGTGTGTGGTGTGTGAATGAATGAGGGACAGTTAAATCTGGCAGGAGCAGGAGAGTCTGACAGACCAGGCTCTCTGGGCCAAGGAGAGACTACCACTGCTGTGGCACTCCCTGGACTGGGGGACCTGGGCAAGGAGCCCTTGCCATCTTAAAGGGGAGAGTGGCCTCTTCTAGGAACGCAGCAGCACCACCACCCAGACAGACCTTGGACACTGCCCGTGACCCGGCAGGCACTCAGGCCAAAATCCTGCAGCCACACCCGCAGACTCTTGGACTCTGTGCCAAAGGAGCAATGCGTCACTGGCAACAGTAAGTGCAGTCTCTCTGCCCTCAGCGGCAGACCTCTGACATTCCCTGCGTGCAAGTTCGCGCATCTCCAGCTTGCAGGTCTCCCAGACACACCACTCCATAGACTTCTCTTAGGAGTCACTGGGAGACTAAGCTGGGTGTGATTTTGTATAGACACAGGCTCACAGCCACCCAGTAGAAATTCTGAATTCCCTCTGCCTGAATAACTGCCCCACACACCCAGCTGCACAACTTAAGCACCAGGACCCCTCAGCGCCAGGGTCCCACAGAGTGCATCAGAGCTCAGCGCTGGGGAACTATGCTTGCGAACTGCACTGCCACAGTTGCTCACTCCCCCTGAGCCCATCTATCCACAAGGCACTTTGGGGAAGCCGTGGTGAGCCTCTGCTGGGTCCGATCTTGGACTAATAGGGACGCACTCCCATGGGCAGTAGAAATTAGGAATTCACCCATCCTGGATACCTGCCCAAAGCATGCCAGGGCCCTTCAGAGTGCTTCAGTGCTCCTGCACTAGCAAACTCACTGCGGGTACTCCTGTGTGCCACTACGGGGAACGGGAGCCTATCCACCTCAAGTGCACCAGCAAAAACTGAGTTTCCCACCCCACAGCTGCAGAACTCTGGACACTACAGGTGCATGCTTTTCCAGCGTGCAGGTCTCTCAAACCACCGCTCCACAGGCAGCCCTGGGGCTCCGCTGTGAGCCCCGCTGGACACGCAATTAAACAAACAGGGGTGCACTGCTGGGCTGTAGAAACGCTGAATTCCCTCTTCTGGGATATCTGCCCACAGACACTGCAATCCAGTGGCTTCAGTGCCAGGGCCCTTCAGAGTGTGTCAGTACACCTTGCTGGCAAACACACCACAGGTGCCTCTGTGAGCTGCTGCTGGAATCGGTGTATCCAACCACGGAGGCAGCAGCAAAAGCTGAGTCTACCCACCCCACAATGACAGAACTCTGGACAACACAGTCACGCCTTTCCAGAAAGCAGGCTTCCTGAGCCCCATCACCCCAATAGACGGTTCCTGGGTGCCACTGTGAGTCCCTGCGGAGCACGCATGATTTCAATCAAGGGCATAACACAGCAAAAATTGGAACACCCCCTCCATAGCTGCTGACTTCTAGACACCTCAGTTGCGCCTTTCCAGCTCGCAGGCCTACATCAAGAGAACCCAAATAGCCCAAGTAGGGACCTACACTAGACTACCAAACCCAGGAGACCTGAGAGGTCACATCAGTAGCACCACACCCTAAAGAAACTGGGTAGCAAAGCAATCAGAACTACAATTAAAGCATTACAGCAAAACATGGGACGACAAAAAAGCAACCCACAAAGGAAAGGAAAAGAGAAGTCACCAGAAAGGGAGTTAAATGAAATTGAGGCTATTAACTTATCAAATAAAGAATTCAGAGTAATGGTTATAAGGATGCTCAAACGGCTGGATGACAAATACAAACAACTCAATGAGAATTATAAGGAGCTGAATGAGAATGTCACCAACATGAAAAGGAACCAAGAGGAAATGAAGAACGACATAGCTGCAATAAAGAACACAATGGAAGGCTTAAACAGCAGACTAGAAGAGGATGAGGACCGTATCAGCGAATTAGAAGACAAGGTAGGAAAAAACACACAAACACAGGAGCAACTAAAAAAAAAACTTAAAAAGCAAGAGGAGAGCCTAAGGGAGCTTTGGCACAATGCAAAATGAAATAACATTCACTTAATAGGGATATCAGAAGGAGAGGAGGAGAAGCAAGGAATAGAAAACCTGTTTGCAGAAATAATGACAGAAAACTTACCTAATACTGGCAAGAAAAAAAGTACACAAGTCCAAGAAGCACATAGAGTTTCAAACAAGATGAACCCCAAAAGACCAACACCAAGACACATCGTAATTAAATTGGCAAACACCAATGACAAAGTAAGAATCTTAAAGCCTGCCAGAGAGAGAGAGAAAGTTATCTACAAGGGATGTCCTATTAGAATATCAGCTGACTTCTCAACAGAAACACACCAGGCAAGAAGGGAATGGAATGAAATATACAAAGTGATGCAAAGCAAGGGAATTAATCCAAGAATACTATACCCAGCAAGGTTATCATTCAAAATTGAAGGTGGAATCAGGAGCTTCACAGACAAAAAAGGACTAAGAGAGTTTATTACCACCAAACCAGCAATGCAAGAAATGCTAAAGGGACTGCTGTAAAAAGAAGAAACAGAAAGACAAGAAGAAACACAAACATTAAGAATAAAAATGACCACAAACAAGTACTTTTCAATAATAACATTAAAAGTAAATGGATTAAATGCTCCAATCAAAAGACACAGGGTAGCTGAATGGATAAGAAAATATGACCCATACATTTGCTGTGTGCAAGAGACCCACCTCAGAACAAAGGATTCACACAGACTGAGAGTGATGGGATGGAAAAAATTTTTTCAGGACAATGGAAATGAGAAAAAAGCTGGGTAGCAATACTTATATCTGAAGAAATAGACCTCAAAGTAAAGGCCATAAGAAGAGATAAGGAAGGCCACTACATAATACTAAAGGGAGCAATTCAACAAGAAGATATAACTCTGGTAAAAATATATGCACCCAATACAGGAGCACCCAAATACATAAAACAGCTTCTGAAAGATATCAAGGGAGAGATCTATAGCAATACACTCATAGTAGGGGACTTTAATTCCCCACTGACACCACTGGATAAATCCTCTAAACAAAGAATCAGCAAAGAAACAGCAATCCTAAATGACTCACAAGATCAGATGGACTTAATTGACATCTTCAGAATATTTCACCCCAAAGCTACAGAATATACATTCTTCTCCAGTGCACATGGGACATTTTCAAAGATAGACCATATATTAGGGCACAGGCAAAGTCTCTTCAAATTCAAGACAATAGAAATCGTAACAAGCATCTTCTCAGAGCACAATGGCATAAAATTAGAAATCAACTACAATAAAAACATTGAAAAAAAAATCAAACACTTGGAGGCTAAATAGCATGCTATTAAGCAATGACTGGGTTACCAGAGAGATCAAATAAGAAATAAAAAGCATCCTGGAAACAAATGACAATGAAACACAACAATCCAAAATCTATGTGACACAATGAAAGCAGTCCTGAGAGGGAAGTTCATAGCTCTAAAGGCCTAACTCAAAAAACAAGAAAAACTGGCAATAAATGATCTAACCCTACAACTCAAAGAGTTAGAAACAGAGCAACAAGAAAAGCCCACAGTATCCAGAAGGAAGGAAATAATAAAGATCAGAGCAGAAATAAACAACATAGAGACCAAAAAAACAATACAAAAGATCAATGAAACCAAAAGCTGGTTCTTGGAAAGGATAAACAAGACTGATGAACCTCTAGCCAGGCTCACCAAGAAACAAAGAGAGAGGACCCAAATAAACAAAATCACAAATGAAAGAGGTGAAGTAACAACTGACCCTACTGATATACAAAGGAGTGTCAAAAAATACTACAAACAACTCTACTCCAACAAACTGGACAACCTCGATGAAACGGACACATTCCTAGAAAAATATAAGCTTCCAAAACTCAACCAGGAAGAATCAAAAAACCTGAATAGGCCAATAACTACTGATCAAATTGAAACAGTAATCAAAAAGCTTCCAGCAAACAAAAGCCCTGGAACAGATGGCTTCACAGGGGAGTTTTACCGAACATTCAAAGAACTAAAGCCAGTCCTTCTCAGACTATTCCAAAAAATTCAAGAGGAAGGCACACTTCCAAGCTCTTTCTATGAACCCAGCATTACCCTAATCCCAAAACCAGATAAAGACACCACAAAGAAAGAGAATTACAGGCCTATATCCCTGATGAACATAGATGCTAAAATCCTCAACAAAATTCTAGCAAACTGGATCCAGCATTACATTAGAAAGATCATACACCATGACCAGGTGGGATTTATTCCAGGAATGCAAGGCTGGTACAATATCATCAAATCAATAAACGTGATACATCACATAAACAAGTTGAGAGACAAAAATCACATAATCATATCGATTGATGCAGAAAAGGCATTTGACAAAGTCCAACACCCTTTTCTGATAAAAACGCTCTGCAAAGTGAGAATAGAGGGATCATACCTCAACATAATAAAAGCCTTATATGAAAAACCTACAGCCAACATCATAATCAATGGGTAAAAACTAAAACCATTTCCCTTAAGAACAGGAACAAGACAAGGATGCCCACTTTCACCACTCCTGTTCTACATAGTACTGGAAGTGCTAGCCAAAGTGATAAGACAAAAAGAAGAAATAAAAGGCATCAAGATTGGAAAAGAAGAAGTAAAATTGTCATTATTCACAGATGACATGATACTGTACTTAGAAAACCCTAAAGACTCCATCAAAAAATTATTAGACGTAATAAATGAATTTGGCAATGTAGCAGGATACAAAATTAACACCAAGAAATCTATGGCATTTTTATACACCAACAGTGAACTTAACAGAAAAAGAAATTAAAAAATCAATCCCATTTACCATTGCACCAAAAAAATTAAGATACCTAGGAATAAACTTAACCAAGGAGGTAAAAGACCTCTACCCAGAAAACTACAGGACATTGAAAAAAGAGATAGAGGAAGACATAAACAGATGGAAGAACATACCGTGTTCATGGATTGGTAGAATCAACATCATCAAAATGTCCATACTACCCAAAGCAATCTATAAATTCAATGCACTCCCCATTAAAATACCAACAGCATATTTCACAGATCTAGAAAGAACGCTCCAAAAATTCATCTGGAATAAAAAAAAAAAAAAAAAAAAACCCGAATAGCTGCTGCGATCCTGAGAAAGAAGAACAAAGTAGGAGGGATCTCAATACCAGATATCAAGCTGTATTACAAAGCCACTGTTCTCAAAACTGCCTGGTACTGGCACAAGAACAGACATATAGACCAATGGAACAGAATAGAGAACCCAGAAATCGACCCAAACCACTATGCTCAACTAATATTTGACAAAGGAGGCAAGAACATACAATGGAGTCAAGACAGTCTAGTCTCTTTAATAAATGGTTCTGGGGAATATGGTCAGACACATGCAAAAAATGAAATTAGACCACTAACTTACACCATACACAAAAATAAACTCAAAATGGATAAAGGACTTAAACGTAAGACAGGAAACCATAAGATTATAAGAGGAATCCACAGGTAGCCAAATCTCAGATATATGCCAAAGGAATTTCTTCACTGACACAGCAGCTAGGGCATTGGAAACTAAAGGGAAAATAAACAAATGGGATTATATCAAAATAAAAAGCTTCTGCACAGCAAAAGAAACCATCAACAAAACAAGAAAACCCACTGCATGGGAGAACATATTTCCAATGATATCTCCGATAAAGGTTTAATCTCCAACATTTATAGGGAACTCATACAACTTAACAAAAGGAAGATAAACAACCCAATCAAAAATGTGCAATGGACCTAAATAGATATTTTTTTAAAGAGGACATACATAAGGCTGAGAGACTGATGAGAACATGCTCAAAGTCACTAATCATCCGATAGATGCAAATCAAAATGACAATGAGGTACCATCTCACACCTGTCAGAATGGCTATCATCAACAAATCAACAAATGACAAGTGCTGGCGAGGATGTGGAGAAAAAGGAACCCGCATTCACTGCTGGTGGGAATGCAGACTGGTACAGCCACTGTGGAGAACAGTATGGAGTTTCCTCAAAAAACTAAAAATGGAACTTCCATTTGACCCAGTGATCCCACTCCTAGGAATATATCCCAAGAAACCAGAAACACCAATCAGAAAGGATATATGCATCCCTATGTTCATAGCAGCACAATTTACAATAGCTAAGATTTGGAATCAGCCTAAGTGCCCATCAGCAGATGAATGGATTAAAAAACTTTGGCACATCTACACAATGGAATACTATGCTGCTGTAAAAAGGAAGGAACTCCTACCATTTACAACAGCATGGATGGAGCTGGAGAGCATTATGCTAAGTGAAATAAGTCATTCGGAGAAAGATAAATATCACATGCCCTCACTCATTTGTGGATTATAATGAACAACATAAACTGATGAACAAAAACAGATGTAGAGACAGAGAAGCATCGATCAGATGCTCAAAACTCAGAGGGAAAGCAGGGGAGGGTGGGGGTGAGGGGGAAAGATCAACCAAAGGACTTGTATTCATGCATATAAGCATAAGTGATGGATGTGGACAACAGGGGGTGAGGGTGAGGGCAGGATTGGAGCCATGAGGGTACATTGGGGGGATAAAGACACATTTGTAATATCTTATTCAATAAAGGAAAAAAATAAATTAAATTAAATGCCTCTATTTATCCTGACCCTTATGTAAATAAATAGATATGCCATATAATAAATAGGTAATGTGCAAATTGACCATCACATGCCGGAGTCCATTCATTGTCTTCACTAGCTAAGTTTAAACAGAGACCCCCAAAAGCTAGTAACCTTTGAAGTCCTAGCAAAGGTCAGAACTGCACCACCCAGTTAATCTAGGAACCACCCAGTTAATTTAGGTGATAATAGCTGAAGCATCCCCACCTTAGTTTCCTTAATTCCCATTTATTATTATGTAAATCCTTGCTGATGGGCTA
This sequence comes from Myotis lucifugus, assembly GCF_000147115.1. NCBI lineage: Eukaryota > Metazoa > Chordata > Mammalia > Chiroptera > Vespertilionidae > Myotis > Myotis lucifugus. The sequence continues at coordinate 1,969,079 of NW_005871240.1, read as the reverse complement.
GTCTGCCTGTTAATGGGGTCACCTGCCTAAGGGCTATGCTATGAGTGCATCCCAGATCAATAAAAGCTTGGTGAGACCTAAGCACAGAGAGGAAGTCCTTCGGGACTTGCCCGCCTGGTCCCCCAATATTGCAAAATTATCTTGTGTCTTTTTCTTTCACTTGTGTGCGGCTCCTCTTTCAGATACCGAACCCTACTCCACGCAGAACGTGGAGGGAGTGTTAATCGACATCCACACCCTCGCACTAGATGGCCAACTGCATGTGGTCACAAGATGGCTGCCACAAGATGGCCGGCAGGGGAGTGCAGTTGGGGGCAACTGGGCCTGCAAGGGAGGGAAGGCAGTTGGAGTTGACCAGGCCAGCAGCGGAGGGCAATTGGGTGCAAAATCAAACCAGCCAGGGAGGGCAGTTAGGGGCGATCGGGCTGGCAGGGGAGGGCAGTTGTGGGTGATCAGGCTGGTAAGGGAGGGCAGTTGGGGGCGATCGGGCTGGCAGGGGAGGGCAGTTGGGGGCAATCGGGCCGGTAGGGGAGGGCAGTTGTGGGTGATCAGGCTGGTAAGGGAGGGCAGTTGGGGGCGATTTGGCCAGCAGGGGAGGGCTGCTGGGAGCAATCAGGCTGGCAGGGGAGTGATCAGGCAGGCAGGCAGATGAGCAGTGAGAAGGATATCTGACTGTATATGGGTTCCCTCCTTATCCCCGAGGGGTCCCAGATTGGAGAGTGTGCAGGCTGGGCTGAGGGACACCCTCCCCTCACAGTGCACAAATTTCATGCACTGGGCCTCTAGCATTTCTATATATGAATATAGAAATATTTCATCCTCACCCAAGTATATGTTTACTGATTTTTGGAGAGAGAAGAAGGGAGAGAGAGAGAGAGAGAGAGAGAGAGAGAGAGAGAGAGAGAGAGAGACTGATGTGAAAGAGAAACATTAATTGGTTGCCTCCCACAACCAGGGATCGAACCTGCAACATTTTGGTGTACTGGATGATGCTCCAAACTATTGAGCCACTGGCCAGGGCTGAATATAGAAATTTTATTTATATATCCCTCTTTTATATTTCTTTATATAAACCTGCCTTATATAAATTTTGACATATAAATATATTTTATATAAAATTATATGTAAAGAAAATTTTATTTTTTTAATAAAATACCTTTTCTTATATTTTAAATAAAACTTTGTTCTAAGGAAGACCCTCTTTTTTACTCCATTGGTGTGTCTTCAATGCCCTCTTATTTCTCTTTTCCTCTGTTCCTGCTTAAACAGTATATATGTATGTTTGTGCTCAAAGAAAAGGAAAAATATGGAAGGATGATTGTTTTCTCTTTAGAGTTGAACTTTCTGAATGTTTTCCATTAATATGCATTACTCATATACAGAAAAAAGCATAGCTATTTGAATGTTGAGAAAATTATAATTTAAAATGTTTAATTAAGTTTCAAGTTGTAACAAGCCAAGCTCTTTCAAGTACTACTAGATAGAGTTTTAAATTCATAGCATATTTGCAGATGGAAATTGGACATATATATTTAAAGTTATAAACATGAAATCCATTTGACACTACAATTCCATTTCTAGGTACTCATTCTAAAGTAATATTCATTTACACCCACAGTTATATGTTCAAAGGTGATTATTATATTGTCAGTTATTTTGAAAAGTCTGAAACAACCTCATTTTTCAGGAGGACACTGGATGTTCATAGAATGAACTCATGAAGTTTCCACATGATGTCTCTGAAGAATGTTTTAAATTTTTTAAAAAAATTTATTTGGCTAAAACATTTTAATAAAATAGAATATCACATAGTCTCCAAATCATTTTGAATGCACATCCAGTAACATTTTTAACATAATGTTCACTCTCTATGCATTCCTTTATAAATGAAATGCATGTACTTCTGAACTAAAAGATACAAAAAATAAGATTTTTTAAAAAGGTTAGATAAAAATAGATAAAATTAGTAATATTTCTTTCATCCATCTAGTAGATTGTCTTATACTTTGTTTTCTTAAATTTATATTTATTATTGAAAATATTACATGCCGAAACCGGTTTGGCTCGGTGCATAGAGCGTCGGCCTGCGGACTGAAGGGTCCCGGGTTCGATTCCGGTCAAGGGCATGTACCTGGGTTGCGGGCACATCCCCGGTAGGAGATGTGCAGGAGGCAGCTGATCGATGTTTCTCTCTCATCGATGTTTCTAACTCTCTGTCTCTCTCCCTTCCTCTCTGTAAAAAATCAATAAAATATATTAAAAAAAAAAAAAAAAGAAAATATTACAGATATCCCCCCTTTTTCCTATTGAGCCTCTCTACCTCAAACCCACCTCCCTCCCAGGCCTTCACCACACTATTGTCTGAGTCCAGTTGTTATATATGAATATAAATTCTTTGGTTTATTTCTTCCCACCCAGCCACACCTTCCCTCTGAGATTCCAGCATTTTTTCTATGCTTCTATGTCTCTGGATCTATTTTGTTCATCAGTTTATTTTGTCCATTAGATTCCACATATGAGTGAGATTATGTGATACTTGTCTTTCTCTGACTGGCTTATTTCACTTAGCATAATACTCTAGATCCCTCCATGCTGTCTCAAAGGGTAATAGATCCTTATTTTTTACAGCTGAATAGTATTCCATGGTGTAAATGTACCACAGCTTTTTTAGCCACTCGTCTACTTGGGCTGTTTCCAGATCTTAGCTATTGTAGAGTGTGTTGCTATGAACCTAGGTGTGTATACATTCTTTCTGGTAGGTGTTTCGGATATATTCCTAAAAGTGGGATCACTGGGTGAAATGGGAGTTCCATATTTTATTTTTTTGAGGAAACTCCATACTGTTTTTCATAGTGGCTGCTCCAGTCTGCATCCTCACCAGCGGTGTAATAGGGTTCCCTTTACTTCACCTCTTCACCAACACTTGTCATTTATTCTGACAGGTGTGAGGTGATAGTTAATTGTTGTTTTAATTTGCATCTCTCTGATGATTAGTGACTTTGAACATTTTTTCATATGTCTCTTGGCCATCTGTATAATCACTTTGGAGAAGTGTCTATTTAGGTCCTTTGCCCATTTTTTTAATTGAATTGTTTGTCTTCCTTTTGTTAAGTTGTATGAGTTCCTTAAAAATTTTAGAAATTAACTGCTTATCAGATGCATCATTGACAAATATGTTCTCCCATACAGTGGGCTCTCTTTTCATTTTGTTGATGGTTTCTTTTGCTGTGCAGCAGTTTTTTATTTTGATGTAGTCCCATTTGTTTATTTTTTCCTTAGTTTTCTTTGCCCTAGGAGATGTATCCTTAAATATATTGCTACCAGAGATGTCTGAGATTTTTCTGCCTATGGTTTCTTATAAGATTTTTATGGTTTCAGAACTTACATTTAAGTCTTTTATCCATTCTTATCCTTGTATATGGTGTAAGTTGGTGGTCTAGTTTCATATTTTTTTGCATGTATCTGTCCAATTTTCCCAACACCATTTATTGAAAAGACTGTCTTTACTCCATTCTATGCTCTTGTTGTACTATTTTTGCTTACCTGACTACCATCCCCCATAGTTTAGCTTTTTCCAGAATGTCATATAGTTGGAATCATATAGTATGTAGCCTTTTCAGATTAGCTTCTTTCACCTAGTAATATGCATTTAAGTTTCCTCCATAGATTCTTTCTTCTTAGCACTGAATAATATCATATTGCATTATCTGATATACCACATAGTTTATTCATCCACCACCTACTGAAGGACATCTTGGTTGCTTCCAAGTTTTAGCAATTATGAATAAACCTTCTATAAACATCCATGTGCAAGTTTAGTGTGGATATAAATGTTCAACTCATTTGGGTAAATACCGAGGAATGTGACTGCTGGGTCTCATGGTAAGAATATGTTTAGTATTGTAGGAAACCACCCTACAGTCTGCTAAAGAGGCTATACTATTTTGCATTCCCACTAGCAATGAATAAGGGTTCCTGTTGGCCTACATCCTCTGCAGCATTTTGTACTGTCACTGCTTTGTAGTGAATCCCAACTCACTTTTAAGTACAGGTTAGTCAGACATCTTTTACTTAAAAATAACTCTTACACAAATGTAATCGAATGTAAAATGAAAAGTAAAATCTGCCAGAGAGCCAGATCAATATTAAACACAGAAACTTGGGTTTGTAGGGCTTTTGTGAAACCCCTTGAAACTATTCACAGCAAAACCACAACCTTGGACCAGGAAAGAGTGAAGTCTTGGAAGAAGAGCCACTTACAACTTGTATTGAAATGTGTTTAAAGCACACTGGGAACAAGTTTGCAATTTTCTTGTTAAAATCAGAAGCAGAACAGGAACGAGGTTGCATAAAATATGAAAGGTGAGAAAAATAAATGCAAGCAGAATACCTAACAGCTCTATAGACTGCAAATATTTGGTAGCCCCTGCTTCTATTTGAAAGCAAACAAAGCTTTTATTAAACCCCTTTTCTTTATTAGAAGAACCCCAATTCTCCAACAATTCATTCAGATTGTTAACTCTTCTTTTATACCTAAAGAGTCCAATCAGGACATTTCTGTGTTTTCACCAGGTAAATCCATGTCTGATGAACAGTTGGATCTATTCGATCTAAGCTGGTTAGCAGTAATAAAGGTCAGTAGGGAATCTTGAGAAAGTTATGGGAGAATAAATATTTGACTTGCCTAACTAAAGGATACAGGAGATATTAACTTGGAGAAACAGGGCTCTCTGAATTTCATCTTTCCTGTCTTTAAAGTGATTGGGCTCCACAAAGAGAACCTCAAGTAGAATTTCAAAACATCTTTCTTCTTCTTTTGTCTGTTGAAGCAGACTCTCTGATTTCAGGTTTCCTGAGTGTTTTAGTTTTACCTTTTAAAAATGCTACTCTGAATTCTGGAAAGACAGACACATGCAGAGTGACAGAGCTGCCAATATTTGCTTACACAATAATGAACTTTCCCTCTAGGAGCCCCACTATGTTCTTAGGGTAAGGAATCAAATTTTATATATTTGTGCATGGGTATGGTCCCTAGGCCTGGCCTATGAACAGGGCCATCTTCCCCAGCTGCCTGCAGATGGCCCTGCCTCCCGTCACCACCCACCCCCAGTTCCCCGTTCACCATCAAGTGATTGGTGCCTGACAGCCACGGGAAGGGACCGAGAGGTCAGCTGTTACCACCCACTTGATGGTTCCGCCCCTGCCACAGGTGGCCATTAGGCAATTGGAGCCTTCCGGCTGGGGAAAGTGTGCCTCATAGTGACTGGTCCAGTGGTTGTTCTGGTCACTCTGCAGTTAGGGTTAATTTGCATATTACCCTTTTATTATATAAGATAGAGGCCTGGTGCATGGGTAGGGGCTAGCTGGCCTGCCCTGAAGGGGGCCCCGGATCAGGGTGGGGGGTCCCTGCTGGGAAGTGGGGCCAGCTTGGGGGAGGGGCCGTGGGTGGTTTATAGGCCGGCCACACCCCTGGCTTTGTCAGGAAGGACTCCTGGAATGACGTCCGGTCTATCCAGTCTAATTAGCATATTACCATTTTATTAGTATAGATCCCTCCTGGCTCTAGCATGGTGCGGGGCAGTCAGGGGGGCGGGGGGGGGGGCGGGAAGTAACCATTACTAAACACTCTTGTGACCTTCTTGTAACAAAGGTCTACTCTCCAGGGTAAAATACTTCACCAGAACATAATTCTGAAATCTTATCCTGGATGGGAAGGGGAATTTGTCCGCAATCATCTCCTACAGCTTTCCTGGCCTCTCACCTAAAGGGATGAGAGAGAGATAATAATCAGAGAACAGGGCTTTAAGGAAATAGATTAGGAATGTTGCAGTCTAGGAAAGGAGTAGCAGGAAAGAAAGAAAATATGCCACTGGAGGGACCAAAGCATTTGTAAAGGCCACAGAACTGAGACACAGACCCTATTAAAGACTGAAACTTAATCAGAAAGTTGTAGAATGCGTCCTGTCCCTCATATCCTACAGCCAAACCAACAAAGCTCCAATCTATATAACAATGGGTAAGAACTAAAAAAGATGCAAGAAACAAGACTCACCTGGCCAGTGTGGCTCAATGGTTGAGCAGTGACTCATGAACCAAGAAGTCCCGGTTCGATTCCTGGTCAGGATACATGCCCTGGTTGCAGGCTCGATCCCAAGTATGGGGCATGCAGGAGGTAGCTGATCAATGTTTCTTTCTCATCGATGTTTCTATATCTCTATCCCTCTCCCTCTCTCTCTAAAATAAATACAAACATATTTTTTTAAAAAAGAAACACTCTCTGAGAAGCCCCAAAGCTAAGATGGGAAATAAAAATAAGGACATGAGACGATTTTGAAGATTCTAGTACCTATAGCTACAATAAACATTTAACACAGCCCACCTCTTATTCAGGTTAACATAAATCCTCACACTCAAAGACTATTTACCCCAATTTTATTACTCAATACAACTACCTTTCAACAACAAAAAAAGTACAAAGCTTACCAGAAGGCAATAAATAGTCTGAAGAGACAAAGCAAACATCAAAACTATACTCAGATATGAGACAGATGTGGAATATCAGACAAATAATTTAATATAACCATGAGTAATATGTCTTTAATGGGTAAAGTATATAACATAAAAGAACAAATGTGTATTGTAAGCAGAGATATAGAAACTCTAAGAAATAATCAAAGAAATTCTAGAAATAAAAAAAATAAAATACAAACAGAAACAGAAGTGCCTTGACTGGCTCATTAGTAGATGCAACACATCTGAAGAAAAACTTGAAGATAGGTCAATAGAAACTTTCCAAAGTGAAATGCAAAGAAAATAAAGAAAAAGCAGAACAGAATATCCAAGAACTGTGGAACAATATAAAAAATGTAACATATATGTAATTAGAATACCAGAAGAAGAAAGAGAGAATCTAGCAGAGAAAACATTTAAAGTAATAATTGTGAAGAACTTTCCAAATTAATGACAGATACATCACAGATTCAGGAATATCAGAGAACACTAACCAACGTAAATTTTGTAAAAGCTATATTTAGAAATAGTATATTCAATCTGCACATAAACAAAGGCAATGAAAAAATCTGGAAGGAAGTCAGGAAAAGAAAATACCTTATTTATAGAGAAATAATGAGAAGAATTACAGTGTGAACTTCTTGGCAGAAAACATGTAGCAATAAGAGAGTGGTATGAAGTATTTAAGTGTTGGAAAAAACTTCTCCAATCTAGAATTCTACATCCAGTGAAGAAACCATCAACAAAACAAGAAAGCCCGCTGCATGGGAGAACATATTTGCCAATGTTATATTCGATAAGGGTTTAATCTCCAAAATTTATAGGGAACTCGTACAACTTAACAAAAAGAAGATAAACAATCCAATCTAAAAATGGGCAAAAGACCTAAATAGACCCCTTATGAAAGAGGATATACAGAAGGCCAAGAGACATATGAAAACATGCTCAAAGTCACTAATTATCCAAGAGTTGCAAATCAAAATGACAATGAGGTACCATCTCACACCTGTCAGAATGGCTATCATCAGCAAATTAACAAAAGACAAGTGCTGGCAAGGATGCGGAGTAAAAGGAACCCTTGTGCACTGCTGGTGGGAATGCCGACTGGTGCAGCCACTGTGGAAAACAGTATGGAGTTTCCTCAAAAAATTAAAAATGGAACTTCCACTTGACCCAGTGATCCCACTTCTAGGAATATATCTCAAGAAACTAGAAACACCAATCAGAAAGGATATATGCACCCCTATGTTCATAGCAGCACAATTTACAATAGCTAAGATTTGGAAACAGCCTAAGTGCCCATCAGCAGATGAGTGGATTAGAAATCTGTTTTACATCTACACAATTGAATACTACTCTGCTATAAAAAAGAAGGGGCTCTTACCATTTGCAACAGCATGGATGGAACTGGAGAGCATTATGCTGAGTGAAATAAATCAGTCGGGGAAAGATAAATATCACATGATCTCACTCATTTGTGGAATATAATGAAAATAAACTGATGAACTAAAATAGGTCCAGATACATAGAAGTATCGAACAGACCATCCAACTTCAGGAGGCATGGGGGAGGGTAGTGGGGGGGGGAGGATAGATCAACCAAAGGACTTGTATGCATGCATATAAGTGTAACCCATGGACACAGTCAATGGGGGGGATGAGGGCATGTGCCAGGGGGGAGGGGGTGGGAACAAGTGGGGAGAGGTCAATGAAGGAAAAAGGATTCATATGTAATACTTTAAACAATAAAGAACTTTTTAAAAACAATGAAGGAGAAATAAAGCCTTTATAAGGGGAAAAAATGAGAAATAATTGCCAGTAAACCTGCCCTAACAGTAAGATCTTTAGGTATAATAAATAACATATAATATATGTTATATATATACATTTATATATATATATATAAATTTATATATAAAAAAACTTCTGATATATATATATATATATATATATATCAGAAGTTTTTTTTGTCACAAATAGGATAAGGTTTATTGGCGACTTGGTGTGTGCTTTAAAAAATGTCTCTATTAATATGTTAACAAGAAAAAAAATTCCAAGCACATTTCTGTTTCGGGTTTTGAATTTTCCAGCAAGAGTTGGTGAAATCAACAGGGTGTTAAAACAAAACCCAGGAAAAATCAGTCAGTTTTTTCCAGTTGCCTGCATTGTTGCTTTCTAGTTACCTTGAATTTGATTCTGAATTAGCTGAGGACAACATGACGGTCAAAGGCCGACTTCCACTGCTCTTGAACTTGAAGCTTCCAGCGCTGCTGGGCATACTCTACCTTGTTCAGCACATTGGCTTGAGTGCGGGAGCGGGCCAGCACATCGTGGGCATTTGCAAATGGCTGGTGATCCCCAACATCATCATCACTCTGTATTAATTGTGAGTGTCCAAACAGGCGTCTCTTCAGTATGGGCTCAACCAGAGTAAGGTACACCATGTACAGAAGTAGAAGACCCAAAATGGACAGGTAAATTATAACGGTAACCTTGATTGTTACAGAGCTTCTTTCCTCATATTTGCATTCACAGCGCAGACAGTATGCTTCTATGTCAGGCTCCCTCACAGACATGAGCTCCACAACATGAAGGCAATCGCAATCTTTTTGGGATATGTTCCTATTATAAATATGTCCAGGAATATCTTTATAGGGAGGACAAATACATTTACACGGAACATCCTTCGAATTCTTGGCGGCGTCGGCCGTCCACACCAGCAGCAGCACCGCCAGCGCCAGGCAGGACAGGCTGAGCAAGGAGCCGAGACGCGGGAGGCCTCCCCACGGAGTCGCCATCGCAGCCACACGGAGCGGCCACACCCAGCGGCCCCACAGCCCTGGGCCCCAGACCGGCTGCGGCTCCGGCTCCGGCTCAGGCCTCCGCCCGCACTTCCCTCCCGGCCTCCGTGTCTATATCAGAAGTTTTAATTTTCACTGGGAAAAAAAGAGTCTGATAAGAAATAATTGAAGATAAAATAAAATCTTTTCTTTTTCTTATTATTAATCCACCTAAAATATAATTGTTTCTTTAAAATATTAATAGCAACACTGTATTGGGTGATTAAAGCATACAGGTAATAAAATAAATAAATTTAAGGTCACAAGGAATTGAGAATATTCTGTTATGACACTTGGAATACTACGTGTGAAACAGTACAGTGTTATCTGAAATGAACTAAGATTAATTTTAAAAATGTATTTTAAACCTAGGATAAGCACTGAAATTTTTAAAAAAGAAGTATAAATATGCTGAGAGAAAATATAAAAAGGAATCAATAAAATGCTTAATTAAATCAGAGAAGGTAGAAAATAATAAGAAAACAGAAACAGTGGAAACTTAAATAGAAATCAGTTACATAGAAGGTAGATATTAATCCAACTATATAAAGAATACTTTACATGTGAGTGGTCTGAACATGCCAACTAAAAACAGATTGTCAGAGTGTATAGAAAAACTAGACCAACTATATGACTATAAAAAATTCAATTTAAAGACTCAAAGAAGTTAAATATAAAGAGATAAAGATACCATGATAACATTAATCAAAAGAAAGCTGGAGTAGTATATTAATGTCAGATAAGCAAACATCAGAATAAGAAAAATTATCAGGGATAAAATTTATATAATGATAAAGGAGTCAATTCATCAAGAAGACATAACCATCATTAATGTGTATGTACCTAAATACAGAGCATCAAAATTCATGAGGAAAAAACTGATAGAAAGGAAAGGACAAATGGAGAAATTTACTATTATTCTTGGAGACTTCAACATGCTTCTGTCAGTAATTTATAGATCATTCAGGCAGAATATTATTAAGGCTATAGATAACCTGAACAACACTATTAATCAACTTTCTCTGGTTGTCAGTTATGGAACACTCCATCCTAAAACAGCAGAATATACATTCTTTTCAAGTTTACATGGGAGTCACCAAGATAGACCATATTTGGGTCATAAAACACATCTTAAATTTAAAATAATATAAATCATACAAAATCTGCCTTTAGATCACAATAAAATTATACTAGAAATAAAGAACAGAAAGATAGCAGAAAATCACAAAATATTTGGAAATTAAATAATGTAATTCTAATTAAACCATGAGTCAAAGAAGAAATGTTAAGAGAGATTTTAAAGTATCATGAATTAGCTACAGCTAAAACACTACATAGAAAAATTTATACCATAAAATGCATATAAGAACAGAAGAAAGATCTAAAATCAATAATGTAAGTTTCCACCTTAGGAAACAAAAGAAAGAAGAGCAAATTAAACTTTAAGCAAGGAGAATAAATGAAATAAATATTAGAGCAGAAATCAACAAAATTGAAAATGATAAAACAATAGAGAAAAACAATAAAATTAAAATGCTGATTCTTTAAAAAGTTGAAAAATATGCTAAGAAACATCAGACAAATCTCAATTGAGGAACATTATAAAAATTCTTAATAAGTAAGTACTCCTAAAAACTATCAAAGTTGTGAAAAACAGGAAGGCAGGGAAGGGTGGAGGTAAGGGAGAGAGATCAACCAAAGGACTTGTATGCATGCATATAAGCATAACCAATGGACACAGACACCATAGGGCTGAGGGCATGAGGCGGGGGATGGGGGATAAGTACACATATGTAATACCTTAATCAATAAAGAGAAAAATTCACATTTAAAAAAGAAGAAACTACCACAGCTAGTGAAGAGTCTAAGGAGACATGGTGACTAAATCTAACATGGCAGCCCAATTGGAATCCTGGAAATAGACAAAGAACATTAGATAAAAACTAAGGAAATCTGGAAAAAGTATGGCTTGTAGATAATAATGCATCAATATTGGTTCATTAATTGTGACAAATATGCCACACTAATGGAAGATATTAACAACAGAGTGAAGTGTATATAGTATAAATATATGGAATGTCTCTGTACTAGCCTCACAACTTTTCTGTAGATATAAAACTCTTATGAAATAAAAATATTAAAGAAATACAAGACTTAAAAAGTATCTATTATTGGAAGTCCACTTGTTACATTTACAGAAAATGTTTTTATTTCAACTTTTGACTTAACATACATCATGGCCATTGACAATTGTGCCTATTGTGTTATTAAAAAGGCCTGCATTAGTGTAACTTAGAATTTTACTCATTTTAAAGTACTCCTGCTTTACTTGTTTTTATCTTTATTGTTGAAAGTATTACAGATCTCCCTTTGTTTGTGTGGGGGTTTTGCCCCTAACCCCTTGACCCCGTATCCGCCCCTCCCAGGCCTTCACCACTCTATGGTCTGTGTCCATGGGTTATGCATGTATGCATATAAGTTTGCGGGTTGATCACTCCCCTCCCACTCCCTCACCCCCGCCTTCCCTCTGAAATTTGTCAGTCTGTTCCATGGTTCTATGTCTTTGGTTATATTTTATTAATCAGTTTATTTTGTTCATTATATTCCACATATGAGTGAGATCATGTGATACTTATCTTTCTCTGACTGGCTTATTTTGCTTAGCATAATAATCTCCAGGTACCTCCATGCTATCTTAAAGGGTAATAGATCCTTCCTTTTTACAGCTGCATAGTATTCCATTATGTAAATGTACCACAGCTTTTTTGATCCACTCATCTACTGATGGGAGCATGGACTGTTTCCAAATCTTAGCTATTGTAAATTGTGCTACTGTGAACATAGGGGTACATATATTCTTTCTGATTGGTGTTTCTGATTTCTTAGGATATATTCCTAGAAGTGGAATCACTAGGTCAAATGGGAGTTTCGTTTTTAATTTTTTTAGGAAACTTCATAGTATTTTCCATAGTGGCTGCACCAGTCTGCATTTCCACCAGCAGTGCACTAAGGTTCCCTTTTCTCCACATCCTCACCAACACTTGTCCTTTGTTGATTTGTTGATTGTAGACATTCTGACAGGTGTGAGGTTATACCTCATTGTCATTTTAATTTGCATCTCTCAGATGAATGGTGACTTTGAGAATTTTTTCATATGTCTCTTGGCCTTCTGAATGTCCACTTTAGAGAAGTATCTATTTCGGTCCTTTGCCCATTTTTTAATTGAATTGTTTGTCTTCCTTTTGTTAAGTTGTATGAGTTCCCTATATATTTTGGAAATTAACCCCTTATCAGATGTATCATTGACAAATATGTTTTCCCATGCAGTGGACTCTCTTTTCAATTTGTTGATGGTTTCTTTTGCTGGGCAGCAGTTGTGCAGAAGCTGTGCAGAATCCTCTTCCGAGGCACCTCGAGTTCTCATCCCCCTCCCTACACCAAAGTCTCGGGTGAGTAGCTGCAAATGAAAACTCCTGTGCTCTGGGTTTAAAAAACAAAATAAAAAAGAAACTGCAGCTTTCTTTCTGGCTCTGGTCTGCTAGCTCCAGACTCCACCGCCACAGCCAGCAGCCCTGCCACCTTTCACAGATGGATGTTACTTGGGCAGCGGGTCTAGGATCTGGTGCTCTGGGCTGTGGAGCCCAGCCTGGGTTCCAGGCCTCTATATTCTGAGGGAAAAGACCCTCCTGTAGTCCAGTGCTCCATTCTCTGTCTCAGCCCCCGACCAGCTTGCTACCCCTGGGAGCTGGGTCAGCTCCTCTTGCAACATCGCCCTTCCTACCATTTTCCAGGTGTTTTCTGTCCTTCCTTGAGATGTCTCCTCCTCAGCTGCACCTCAGTTGGTAATTCCAGGTGAATGTTACCCAATTTAGTGGTATTTCCACTCTGGCCCTGGGTGTGAGAAAGGCCTGCCTCTTCGGCCACCATTTTTTTCTCCTTTTTCAAAGTACTTTTGCTTCAAAATAATGTATGGTATAGATGCAAATTCTAAATGAAATGAAAAGACAAGCTTTACATTTTTAGATGACATTGATTCTACATAATCAACAAATAATCTCCCTCTAAAAGCCCCCAAACATGTAGGAAACAGAAGAACAAAATATATTTTATGTTAATAATATAGTACACAACAGTTGACAAAAAGAATCAAATAAAGACATAAAAACTGAATCTGCCTTACTCTCATATCCCAGTCTCAACAAAGATATCCAAGTAATAAACAAAAATAAATCTAAAGAGCTATAGAATGATTCCAAGGCAAGAGGGATGAGGCGATGAATTGTTTCACAGCATAATCTCCCAAAGAGCATACGAAAACCCCCTCATTGGACATTGAGCTTGAGACTAAGCTTTGCCCGTGCTTCACAATACGCTACTTGGCATTTAATCACTGTGATCAACAGCACTTTGTGGGCTGACCTTACAGATCAAGAACTAAAATGCAAAGACAAGTCTATAATAGGAAGATAGGTATAGTATAGAAATATTCAACCTTTTAACTTAGTTGTTTCTCATATTTCTCATGACCCAGGGAAAGAATAGCCAACTAATTCTCAAAAGCAATACTTAGTACAACAATTTTATATCTCAACACTCTTGCTACCTCAGGACAATATTTTCAGACAAATATGCATTAGAGTTTTAATTATAGTCTTAGTCATTTATTCACTTTTGGTGTGTTATGGGTTTTTTTGTTGTTGGTTAATTTTATTTTTCCCAATCACCTTTTATCCCTCTATGCCCTCCACCACCTCCACCCATCCCCCTCCATTCCTTCAATCACCACACTGTTGTCCATATCCATGATATTTAATTTTTTAAATAAAGAAAAGTTCCAAATTTGTGTAGAAAGTACCTGTAATATCTGAAAATATAGACAAATACATAAAATATTATCAAGAACATGTTCAATCTGTAAAATATTAATAAGATAGTGTTATCTGAGTTTCCATTCTTTAGGGCTACGATGAAGATTGATATAGTACATGATTCCAGAAGCATTACTACTTGAGGGAGGGGAGAAAATGGAAAACAATGTGTACTTTATTATTATATTTATTTAATAGTCATAAGCACATTTATATTCATTCAGAATAAACTTATAATAAGGTTATATGGTGGTGGGGTTGAAGGAGGGGTTTGAGGATAAGTCAAAAGAGAATTTTATTATGACTATATGTTTGAAATGCTTACTGATAAGTAAGAATTTTAATTGATTATTAACAAATCACTTGCAAAACACTGTATCCCTCACTCTGATGCTCTAGTCATTGTGAGTACCTGGATGGAAAAACTGGTGTCAGTGTGAATCTTTTTCTGGTACAAAGTGTGAGATCTTGGATAAATCACCACCTCCCTGTGCTCCAGGCTCCCCATCCATAATATGACAAATTCTAAGGTTGTTTCCTACTTTACTGTTTCAATTATTTATTAAATGATTAAAATTAGAACTCAGTATATATATCAATGCAGTAGGCCTATGCAGTCTTTTACAACTCTGTTTCAAGGGATATAAACAAAACCACCTTTAAAATGTGTCTATATGAGTCTCTACCCTGTAGGAAGTAAATCTTTTGAAACAGAAGATTTCAAAGCATTTAAGTCGGGCTGCAGAAGAATCCTCTGATGGGAAGGTGTGTATGTTTTATCTGACTGTCCAGCAGTTGTTCTAGACACAGGCATTATATTACAGCTTCCCCAACTGAAATCTAGCCTGGAATTCAGACTCAATCTCTATGACAGTTGCAGTTTGATAAGTACACACAGATGGATTACTTCCTTAATCAATCAAGGAACCTTAATCAAGGAAGTAATTAATCAAAAAGATGAGCCAAGGACTCTGAATGAGAGCTGAAGGTGGCCACTCACCCCAGAAGAGAGGGCACACTATAGATAGCCATAGCCCAGCTGTGAGTCCTGAGAAGCTCAGGGCAGGAATGACCAGATGTTACAGGCTCTGACTTTCTGCTAGGAGGTTTCATGGAGGTAAGTGCCTTGGTCTGAACAGTGTGGCCTCAGGTAAGCAGAGGGAGTACTCCTAGTTCTTATAAGTGTCCAGGTGAGGATCTCATGCAAGATCACACCTATATCACACAGAGCCCTACCTCTTCTGTCAGCTCTGGGAGGCCCCAGGCATGAGTTGCGGGAAGTGACCTTTCTCCTCAAGAGAGTGAGAGTGGTGAGGGGTTTTTTGGTTGCAGTTACAAAAACTGAAATGCAAAGTCTCTGGCCCTGCCAGGAGTACAGGAGAGGATTCTGAATGGGTACTAAGGGGACAACCCACCCCACAAAGGAGGGGTCCCAAAAAGCCCTGCCCTTCTCTCATCCCTGAGAGGTCTGTAATAACTGTCAGATTGAGATGCCCCTTCATTTCCTCCTGGGTGGGAGAAGGGGTATCAGGGAAATGAGGACCTTGCTATAAGGAGGGGTCCAAGTTAAACAGAGAGTAGTCCTAGGCCTGCAATGGGTCCAGGTGAAGACTGTGAGCAAAAAAGAGAAATAGTAATACCCCTGCTGAGAGCCTTGGAAGGCCTTGCAGAGGTGGACAAAGTGGTGCCCTGAGTTCCACCTCTGGAGTCTCAGACCTCAGTTTGGTCTGAGGTTTCAGTTATAAGAACTGAAACCTCAGTTCTTATAACTGAGGGCATGGCCTCAAGTCAGCAAAGGTAAGATTCTCAGGCCTTAGGTATCCAGGTGAGGATTTAATTGAGGAATTATGGGACCACTCATCTAAGAACGGATTGACTCCATAAAACACCATCCCTGCTATCATCCCTAGGAAGCCCCATAATAGCTTTGAGACTAAGGTGCTGTCTGACTTTCACTTCCGGTGATTCAGAGAAGTGAAACTGACCTAAGGGGGCATGGCCTCACGTTAACAGAGGAAAAGTGACCTAGGGTGTTGCAGGGATTAAGATCAGGGCACTGAGTGAGGACTGAAGGGAATACACAGCCCAGGACCAAAGGGGTTGCACCTCTGCTATTAGACCTGGACAGCTCTGGGTAAATCTGTTAACTCAGCCACTCTCTGACTTCCTATTCAGGGTTCTCATAGAAGTGATTTTCAGTCTTTGGGGGACAGTCCTACTTCAGAAGAGGGAAATGTTCTGATCAATGCAAGGAGTCAAGGTCAAGAGTGTCAGTGAAGGCTGAGGCAATTACACAACTTAGAGTAGAAGGGACCCCATAGACCTCAGCCTATTCTGCCTTACTGTCAGCCCTGATAATTTTCAGTCTGAGATGCCTGGCTGTGCCCGGAGGGGCCTCTTCACCTTTTCCTTCAGGTTATTATGGAACAGGTGGTACAGAACAGGAAAGCTGTGAGTTCCTAAGCACAGTCCCTGGGAGAAGACCTGTTGGGCAGCCTCCATCAGAGCTGTTATGGTTAAGTTTACCAGCTGAGACCAGTAATATGTTCTCTCTCTTCCTTAGGTTGTGGGCCCTCTTTGCCCACCCTTCTGCTGAAACTCCTGTCTGCTGCCACCCATACAAGTCATCATGACTAATGAAAAGGTGAGACCATGCTTCCCACATGAGCAACACTTTTCAGGCCCACAGTGAGACTCAGGGCCTGGAGGCTGCACAGGTTCTAAAGACTGAGAATAAGGCTTTCTCTTCCTGCTCTTCTCTGATCCCCTGCACCAAGGGTCCTCAAACTTTTTAAACAGGGGGCCAGTTCACTGTCCTTCAGACCGTTGGAGAGCCGGACTATAGTTTCAAAAAAACTATGAACAAATTCCTATGCACACTGCACATATCTTATTTTGAAGTAAAAAAAAAATGGGAACAAATACAATATTTGTATTTGCATGTGGCCCGCGGGCCGTAGTTTGAGGACCCCTGCCCTGCACTATAGAGGATATTTCCATTCCTGGGGCACCCAGTACTCCCCAGGGTTCTCAGAGTGCCTACTCTGCTTTTTCTGTCATCAGAGCCACTTCATCAAGCAAATCAGATGAGGTCTCCATCAGCCAAGAAGAGATAGAAAATTCAAGCACTCACAATCCCTGCCAGACACTGAAAGCTTGCCCTTAGGGCCTCTAGATGAAAAAGTGAAATTGTTAGTCAATTTCCTACTGCACAAGTATCAAATGAATAAGCCCATCACAAAGGGAGACATTGATGCTGTGATCAAAGAGTACAGGGATGACTTCCCTGAGATCCTCAGGAAAGCCTCTGAGCACATGGAGCTGGTCTTTGGCATTAATGTGGAGGAAGTGGACCCCACAAGCCACAGCTATGCCCGTGTTAATAAATCAGGCCTCACCTATGATCCAAGGCTGAGTAGTGATGAGGGTGTGCCCAAGGTCATCATCCTATAATTATCCTGAGTTTGATCTTTATGAAGGGCAACCAACACCACTGGGGAGATCTGGGAAACGCTGAATATGATGGACTTATCTTCTGGGATGTTGTATTTCATCTTTGGGAAACCCAAAAGGCTCATCACCAGAGATTCGGTGAAGGAAAAATACCTGGATTACTGAGAGGTGCCCAACAGTGATCCTCCACGCTATGAATTCCTGTGGAACCCAAGAGCCCATGCTGAAGCCAGCCAAGATGAAATTGCTCGATTTTTTGGCCAAGACCCATGGGACCAACCCTAGGTGCTTTCCATCCCAGTATGATGTGGCTTTGAGAGATGAAGAGAGAGTCCAAACCACAGTTGTAGCCAGGGTTGCCAAGGCCAGTGAAAGTTCCAGCTTCTCCCACTCTGAGTAAATGGTGACTGAGGCAGGTTCTTCATTTTAAAGAGGGAAATCAACATTTGAAATAGTGGAAAGGTGGAGTGGGATGGAAGGGAAAACAGTGTAAAACATCTGTGTATTCCTATTCAATAAGGGTGACTTGAAGATTTATTTATTTAGGTATTTTTCAATGTTTTTTAAATCCTCACTAGTGGATATTTTTTCCATTGATTTTCAGAGAGAGTGGAAGAGAGGTAGGTAGGAGGAGAGAGAAAGATCAACTGGTTATGTCTCACACCCTGACAGGGGCTGGGGATCCAATCTGAAACCCAGGTACTGGCCTTTGACCAGGAATTGAACAGGCAACCCTCCGGTGCTCAAGCTAATGCTCTAACCATTGAGAACACCTATCAGGACTCAAATGTTATTTGTTAATGGGAGGTTTAATTAGCTTAAGAATCTAATTTGTGAATAACATTGTCCACACATTTGGAACACATTACACTACTAGTAAAACTGGGGATTTAGGATCAACAAGACACAGTCCCTATCTCTAGTATTACAGCATATAGAAGCAGCAATTATATAATGACTAGAGGCCCAGTGCATGAAATTTTTGCATAAGGGTGGGGTCCCACAGCCCAGCCTGCACCCTCTCCAATCTGGCACCCCTCAGGGGATGTCCAACTGCTGGTTTAGGTCCAATCAGACCTAAACCAGCATTCAGACATCCCTCTTGCAATCCGGGACTGCTGGCTCTTAACCACTCACCTGCCTCCATGCCTGATCTCCCCTAACCACTCCGCCTGCCTGCCTGATCAACCTTAACCACTCTGCCTGCCTGCCTGATGCCCCTAACTGCTCCCCTGCCTGCCTGATAACCCCCAACTGCTCTCCCCTGCCAGCGTGATCACTCCTAACTGCTCTCCCCTGCTGGCCTGATTGCCCCTAACTGCTTTCCCTTGCCGGCCTGATTGCCCCTAACCACCTCTGCCTTGGCACCCGCCACCGTGGCTTTGTCCAGAAAGATGTCCAGAAGACAGCCAGTCTATCCGGTCTAATTAGCATATTACCCTTTTATTAGTATAGACTAGAGGCCTGATGCACGAAATTCGTGCACAGGTAGGGTCCCTAGACCTGACTAGTAATCAGGGCTGATTAGGGCCTTCCTGCTCCAGCCAGGGCCTCCCTTTCCCGGCTTCCAGCTACTGACCAGGGCCTTCCTTCATTCTGAACCATCCCCTTGGTGGTCAGTGCACGTCATAGCAAGCAATCAAACTCCCGGTCTCCTGGTTGAACTCCCGAGAAGACACTTTGCATATTAGGCTTTTATATATATAGATGATGATGGGTATCCTCTAAGACAGTGTTTCTCAACCTTGGCTGCACATTAGAATCACCTGGAAATCTTTTTAAAATCCTGATTTCTGGGCCTCACCCTCCAGAAATTCTGTTTCTTTGTTATGGGGTGGGGCCACAACATTAGTAACAAAGAAACAGAATTTCCGGAGGATGAGGCCCAGAAATCAGGATTTTAAAAAGATTCCCAGGTGATTGTAATGTGCAGCCAAGGTTGAGAACCACTGCTCTAAGACCTAAACGAGCAATAAAAGTAAGTTAGAAGATGGGAAATCCAGGTGATAATAGTCAATTGTGAATGCCCTGAGACAAGGCATACTGGGGCCTCAGAAAACTACAAGGCCTTCAGTGGGAGGCAATTTTAAGTTAAGCTGACTAGTGGGGCAGATGAGGCTGTGGAGTTTGTGAGCAAGGGCCAGACCTTCTAGTGTGTCTCAGGGTTGAAAGTCAATAAACTGGAATGAAAAAAGCACTTAGCATTACCTTGGGATCATGGGTGAACCAGAGAAATCTGCACCTAGGGCAGGAATGGAAGTTGTCCTACGATCTTGTCACAGTGCAATGGAACATATTGCACAAACTAGTTATTCTTGGCACATTGTCTCCAAGGAGCTTCTGAGAAATAAGGGTAATATTCCTTTAAGGTGCCAGCAGTTACTGGCCTGACACTGTTTGTCTTTTTCTTAGAGAGCCAGAACCTACTCCATTCAAAGTATGTTTTTACAAGTTTACCTTGGATATAAGTGATCTAATTCTGTGTAAAATCTAGAGTTTTGGTGGGGATAGAGTGAATGAAAATAAGGATGGTTTAAGTAGAAGGGCAGGTGGGGGGCAATGGAAGAAGTTTGACTTTACACAAAGTCTAGGAGCTCTGAGTTGCACCCAGCTGAAGAAAACTCCCCTCAAGTCCAAATTAAATAATATACCCTCTAAGATGGAAAGATTTACTTAGGTTTTCTTTCTAACCAGCATCTTTAAATGATTTGGTGTACAACGCATACTGGGCCTTGAACACTTCATATTCTCTGACATCTCCTAGATAAGTAAATCCCAGATAAGAGAGTGGTCCCTACTTACCTGGGATCAAATAATAATAGCACTAACTGCCAATTTTTAAAGACCCAATGCATTCCAGATAGTGTATTAATTGTTTAACATTCAACATGTACATTACCCTAGTCCTACAAGTCAGGGCTTATCAATCCCACTTCATGAATGAAGAATCTAAGGCTGAGAAAGCTATGAAATATGCTCAAGTACACATGGCTATTATGTGCCAGAGTTGGGACTAGACCCGCTGACTTCCAGAAGCATGGCCCCCAGACAGAAGAACTTGCTGATTAAGAAGCTGCATGGCTTGTTTCTTCCCCATCTTTGTTTCCTGGGTCTCTGGAGACCCTACCCTGTGACCCATGAGCCAGGGAGCAGTGTCCGGTCAGGACAAAAAGTGGGATGGGCCTTAGCCAGTTTACAAAAAATAAAAAAAAGAAGCTGCATGGATGATTGGCTGATTCAGGACAGGTATTTGTGGGGGTATCACTGATTGGCTGATTTTAGAAGATTGGCACTTCTGAAGGCTAACTTTCAGAAGCTTAGTTTCTGGAGACAGTCATTGAATGGCTGATTGTACCGATTATACATCTATGGTCGTTACTTGTTCATGACTTGGGACAATGGCCTAAAATCAGGTTTTCCCTTTCTTTAATATTTCCTTTCTTTAATTCTACACACCCCACCCGCCCCTGCCACCCTTTTATCTTCCCTTAGCCAAACACTTGGAGAGACCAGACCTTTATTTGTAGAGGTGTGATTTTCCACACAAGTAATTTAATCACCAACCACTATGCTTGAAAAAATAACTCTAGCAGCTAAATTGGTGTAACTTATTGAAAAAGCTGAATAAATCACATTTAGGTTGTCCTGACAAAGTCGATATAGAATTCAGGACAAAATCACATAGAGGACATGTCCTGTATGTTCAGGACTGCTGGCAACCAACCCTAGATAAAGCCTATGTCTGAGGTTGGTTCTTCTAGCACTGAGCTTTCCCAGAAGTGTGCAGGGGGTACCCTAGAGTTCTGTAGGTATCAGGGCCCACTGCCCCCAGCAGTGAAGGGGCTGAGTAGATAGGTGTCTGGACTTGCATTCCCCACTTTACCCAGACTCCCACGCCTTCCTTATGTTTATGGATTGGATTTCTGGGGAAGGCTTTAGCTGAAATAAGAGGCCCCACATTTACATTTTCATGACCTATGTTTGGCAGTTAGTTACAGGATATATATAGAGTCCTGGCCTCTACAGACCTGTCCGCAAGATTGCCTTCAGCCCCTTGCTTTGTGTGTGGTGAGAACTCCAGTTGCTGGAGAGCTACCAGCTGGCTAAAACAAACAGTAAGTGCAGCAGGGCCCACAGCCTTATTCTAATTATCATAGGAACACAGCCCATCTCTAACACTCTGCTTGAGAATGTCCACCCATCCTTGAATCCCCAAGCAAACCAAAATCTTATATAAGATTGGCTCCGGCTTTCTTCAAATATGCCCTTCAAGTTATTCTTAGTTCACACCCTTTCAACCATTCAACAACCCGTTTACAGACTTGTTCAGATGTGTGACAGGCATACTGACTGATGTGGTCATGTGATTTTCAAATTAAACCTTTTCAATTCTTGTATTGATTGCTTTCATTGATTTTTATTCATGTGATTTTCAAATTAAACCTTTTCAATTCTTGTATTGATTGCTTTCATTGATTTTTATTTATATAGTGGGGGCCCAATGCATGAATTCGTGCACCTTGAAAGGAACTGTGGGCCATGAGGCTGCAGTGGGCACAGGGGTGGATCTCGGCCCATCCTCCACGCCCCTGATCGGCCCCTCCTGCCCTGTCTGTTGGCAGCCCTGCTCCCGCCTCTGCCATTCCCACATGCTGACAGCACTGGCCCTGCCTGCACCTGCTGATCGCGCGGAGCAATTGGGGCTAAAACCAGCAGCAGGTGCAAGCAGGGCCGGCACCATCAGCAGGTGCAAGCAGTGGCTGCTGCCTTGATCACCCCTAAGGAGCAGGGGGAGGTAGAGACACTCTCAGGGGAGATCAGGGCCGGCAGCTGCTGCTCGCACCCGCTGATGGTGCCGAGCAATTGGGACTGGCGCTGGGTGCCAGCAGCAGGTGTGAGTGGGGCTGGCGCCAATAGCAGTTGTGAGTGCCCAGCAGAACCATGACACACAGAAGCACAGAATTTTCAGTAACCACCAGAGGCTTGCCCCGATGACAGTGACCAGCGCCCCACCTTGGTCTGGCAACCCTGCTCACCTGCTCCACCATTCTGCCATGGCCAATGGCCACCATGTTCCAGCACATGTCATATAAACCAGTTGTTCGGTTGTTCGGTTGTTCCGCCATTCGGACTATTTGCATATTAGGGTTTTATATATAGATAGATATTTAAACCTCAAAATGCCTAAACACAAGTGTAAATGTTTTGATGACTTTTATGAACAGTGGACATTTATTAAATGAGGAACAAGTCCTTCTAAAGCTTTGTGTGCAGTATGAATACTTCATTCAATATAGATATAAACAGCATATACTAAAGGCTGAGCATGAGAGATGAACCTGGTATGATTTCCTCAATGAGTACCAATGACAGTGAAAAAAAATAACACTTTTTTATTGAGAAATTCCGATAAAGAAAATAGAACAGTCATGGTAGAAGTTTTAATGACCTTCTACACTATGAAAGGCATTAGTCTTTCATCTCAAATGACTGTTTGAATGTACTATCAAAAGTATTTTCTGATTTCAAAATTGCAAGCAAATTTCAAAGTGCTTGCATAAAAATGGTAATAGTACCCTTTAATATTACAGAGATCATCAAAGATCAAAGTGGTAAATCTAAATCACCCATTCTAAAATATCTAAATATTTTTACAGCATGGCCATAGAAGCAGTTGATGACAATGCAGGAAAACATTTTTCCTTTGCCTGTGCAATAGTTTTCTTATGAAAAAGGTTTGGTATTATGAGTAAAATACCTTCAGATGAAACTTCAGAAACAGAAAGCTTTTGCAGAGACTTTTTGAGTTAGCAGCGAGTAAGAAAAATCACTGGTATTTGTACTTTGGTGGACATTTGTACATAAGTACAAAGTTTATTCAAAGTTGAAGCAGAACATAAATTATTCTATTGAAAATGTTAACAATACTTCTCATATCATGCACAATTCTACTCAAATAGCATCTGGTGTCCTTTCTATTGACATTGAAGTAATTGGCATAAAATTATTCTCTTACTTCAGCATTTATATGGTTTGAACTTAAAAAATTATTTTTGTGATTTTTTAGCATCCAATATTCTTCAATTTTCTCTCATTCAAAAATACATTGACTCTCTTCAACAAATACAGTTGAATGGCTCTTTGGGTTTTTCTTTTAAACACGAAATTCATACAACATGAAGAAAAGACCCTCAAAATTCTTTTGACTTTTTAATAATCCATTGAATGACGCTTACTTATTTCTTGTTCATATTTTTCAATATCTCTTTTGCAATAGGATTTTGCAAACTGAAAGACGAGCAGGGTCACTGAAGTACTCCTGTGCTTAATGGAGCTTGTTGAACGTGTTAAAGAAATAATAAATGAAAAAAAAATTCTTTTAAGTGTCAAAACTTTTCTTTAAAGGGATAATATTGCGTATAAATGGAAAGACATTCTGACTTGAAGTGGATAATTATTATGGCACTTGCCATGACTATACTTTGACAAGAATTTCATTGCTTGAAGAATTTGATTCATTCACATGTATAGTATTACATATTTTCCAGCATGGGAACAAATTAAATAATCATGTGTAGTTTTAAAGAAGGAAATAAAATAATGATGACAGTGTTTTGTTCTGTTCTGTCGGTGGACAACAATAAAAACATATTTATCAATAGGTACAATACAATCGTGAAGAATGAAAAAGTCATATAATTTTTAAATTAAATTAGAAGAAAAATTCTCAGAATGTTAACTTAGTCCCAGGACATGTTTTCTATACTGGCTGATAACGTGAACACTGAATATATGTTCTCATTAATGATTCTTCAATGGATAAAAGAAGTTGGCAGTCACTAGCATTGAAGCTATGCTACGATGTAAGTAGATTGTAACTGTAGGGCATTTTGTAAGCAATTTTTTCAAAGCAAGGAATTGTTAAACATCAGCAAATAATCAGGGAAGTATAATTAAAGAAAGAGATGAAGGTGGTGAACACACAATACAATATACAGATGATGTATCATAGAATTGTACACTTGAAACTGATATAATTTTATTAACCAATGTCACCCCAATAAATTCAATAAAATTTTTCAAAAAGAAGCTATGTAAACCAGAATATAATGGAGTGACCCTTTTATAGTAATGAAAGAAAAGCACTGTCAATCTGGAATTACACAATAAAAATCTATGTATCTATATCTATGTCTATATCTATATCTATATCTATATCTATCTATCTATATCTATCTATCTATATCTATCTATCTATCTATCTATCTATCTATCTATATATATATATAAAAGCCTAAGGGACCAGCCAACCAGCCGACCCAACTGGTCAGGAGCTATGACACACAATGACCACCAGGGGGCAGACGCTCAATGCACAGGCATGGAAACATGGAACAGACTGATGAATCTCAGAGGGAACAAGGTGGGGGGGAGGGCAGAAAGAGATTAACCAAAGATCTTATATACATACTAGAGTCCCTCTCGCAATCCGGGACCCCTCAGGGGATGTCGGAGAGCTGGTTTCGGCCTGATCCCCACAGGCCAGGCCGAGGGACCCCACCGGTGCACAAATCCATACACCAAGCCTCTAGTATCTTATAAAAATAAAAGTGAAAAAATCCTTCCCCCCTAAAAAGAAAGATATATAACTTTGATATAATTTATTTTACTTAAACAACAAATAATTTTTTTGTATAAGTATGTTCTACAAGGAATTTTTTATCTCAAAATACATATATATACATAAGGAATTATAAATTATTCAGTTTTGAAATAAAGAAACAAGACACAGAAGGACTGTCCACCAAAGATCCTTAGCATCAATTCAGCACCAACAGGAATCTCTAATTTGGGGTGTGGTGAAGAAGGAAACTTTATTCAGTGCAAACAGCTCAATTGTGACACAGCAGGGCTGTGAAAACAGCTCTGCCATTAGAAGGCCGAGGGGTCAGGTGGCCCTGGGGCCAGGCTCCTCTCCAGGCCGACAGCTCTGCTCAGGTATTCTCTGCCCTGCACTGTCTTGTTTTGCTCCAGTGAGACATCTTTGGTGTTTTAGCTGCAGCCCGGGAAATCAAACTATAGTGTCCATGAAAAGGGAAAGTGTGCTCCCAGAGCCAGAAGAGAGCTGACAATAGAGATAGAAGTTACTGCCCTTGGTCCCTGATCAGTTTGTCCACAGGCAATTGGGGACTCCAAATTCATGCAGTTTGATTGGTCTAAAAGGCAATGTCCTGGTTAATCATAATGGAGCCACTCTGATTGGTTGGTGAGATATTGATAGGGATATAGTTCATAGCTCTGATTGGATGGGGAAAGCCTCATTCTTATTGATTGGAATAGGATTCCAGGAACTGCTTTAATAGGACTGACTCAGAGGGCAGAAACAGTGCAGGCAGGCAGTTCAGTGCAGGCTTATGCCTGAAATGCAGTTTGCATGAGAGACCCCTGTGTAGAAATGGCTGCTACTCTTTGTGTGTGTTTTTTCAATTGTAGCCCAGTTATTCACCGAGAGCCCTTTTTCATAGGTATTTTCTTTCTCAGGGTCCACAGGACACATCCAACTCTGTTCTGTTTATATAAAGTTCAGGCTAAATTATACAGTATATTGTTATGGTTTTATATATACACTCGAGGCCCGGTGCACAATAATTTGTGCACTCGGGGGTAGGGGGTCCCTCTCGCAGTCTGGGACCCCTCGGGGGTGACCACTTGCTGGCTGAGGCCTGCTCCCCAGGGGATTGGGCTTAAGCTGGCAATCAGACATCCCTCTGGCAGCCCGGCAGCCCTCGGGGGATGCCCACTTCCCAGCAGGTAGCAGACCTAAGCTGCAGTCGGACATCCTTAGCACTGCTGAGGAGGCAGGAGAGGCTCCCACCACCATCGCTGTACTGGCAGCCATCAGCCTGGCTTGTGGCTGAGCAGAGCGCCCCGCTGTGAGAGTGCACTGACCACCAGAGGGCAGCGCCTGCATTGAGCGTCTGCCCCCTGGTGGTCAGTGTGTGTCATAGTGACCAGTCATTCCCAGTCTTTCTGCTGTTAGGGTCAGTTTGCACATTACCCTTTTACTATATAGGATAGAGGCCTGGTGCACTGGTGGGGGCCGCTGGTTTGCCCTGAAGGGTGTCCCAGATCAGGGTGGGGCTCCCGCTTGGGTGCCTGGCCAGCCTGGATGACGGGCTGATGGCTGTTTGCAGCTGGTCACACCCCCTTCAGGGTGGGGGTCCCCACTGGGGTGCCTGGCCAGTCTGGGTGAGGGGCTGAGGGCCGTTTTCAGGCTGGCGGGCGACTGAAGCTCCCAGCCTCTTTTTTTCCCTTTTTTTTAATTCTGGGATTTACTTACCTTCTATAGCTGTCACTGGAGCTGAGAGCCGGCTCCAGCTCTGAGGCTGTGGCTGGCTGAAAGCAGGTATCTGGGTTTGTTTAGCTTCTATAATTGAAGCCATCACTGGCCCTCTAAGCTCTGAGCCCACTGGCAGCTGAAAGCAGGTTTCTGAGTTTGTTTAGCTTCTATAATTGCAACATTGTTGCATCTGGAGCTCAGAGCTGGGCTGCGGCAGGTGGAGAACCTTGGCTTCCTCCCTCACTGGAGCAAGCAAACCTCCTGTTCGCTTCAGCTGCCTGGCTGCTGGGCGCCATCTTGGTTGGCAGTTAATTTGCATATCTTGCTGATTAGCCAATGGGAAGGGTAGCGAAGTTACGGTTAATTACCATGTTTCTCTATTATTAGATAGGACTGGAGGCCCGGTGCACAAAAATTTGTGCACTGGCAGGGGGGGGGGGGGTGTCCCTCAGCCCCACTTGTGCTCTCTCACAGTCTGGGACCCCTCTGGGGATAACGACCTGCTGGCTTAGGCCCGCTTCCGGGTGGCAGAGGGCAGGCCCAATCCCTAGGTGCCACCTCCTGAGATTCACAGAGCAGGACCAATTGGAGGGTTGGGGTACTGCCCCCGTCACGCACAGAGCCAGCCGATCAGGGGTTTGGGTCGCTACCCCCTGTCAGGAACAGAGCAGGGCCGATGGGGGGGGGGTGCCGCTTCCTGTCACACACAGAGCAGGGCCAATCAGGAGGTTGTGGCACCGCCCCCTGTCACGCACAGAGCAGGGCCCATTGGGGAGTTGGGGAGCTCCCCCCTGTCACGCACAGAGTAGGGCCAATCGGGGAGTTGGGGCGCTGCTCCCTGACACGCTCAGGGCAGGGCCGATCAGGGGGTTGGGGTGCCGCCCCCTGTCATGCACAGAGCAGGGCTGATCAGGGGGTTTCGGCGCTGCCCCCTGTCACGCTGTTGCAGGGGCCTGGAGGTCTCGCAGCTCCGCTGATCCAGGGCAGTGAGGCCTCGCTGCTCAATGGCTTCGGGGCTGTTTGGCTTCACTCCACTGCTTGGAGCCTACGTATGCAAATTAACCGCCATCTTTGTTGGCGGTTAATTTGCATATCACCCTGATTAGCCAATGGGAAGCCTAGCGGAGGTATGCTTAACTACCCTTTTTGTCTTTTATTAGATAGGATAAGTGGCAAAGCCAAAAGAAAAAGCAAGAAGAAAATTCAAGAGTAAGAGCTTAACTCCAGTGGAAAGAGAATAGCTATGCTAAGCAGTAAACTCCCAAAGGGTTTCTGATGTGTTAATGGTGTTCCAGTGTCTTATTTAAATGGGGTTCACACTGTTTTTTACCTAATATTTATTCTTTAAACTGTACATATATTCATTTTTCTACACAACTAGTATATATCTCAATATTTTTACAAAATTATTCCATAAATTCCAGGAAGTCTAAGAATAAGATTTTTGAAAATTATTAAACTCACTATTGATAATATAAAGCAAAACTGTATAGATACTATCTCAAAACTCAGACTATAATCACTCAGAAAATATTTAGTGAAAAGAAAGAAAATGTTTAGTGATATAAAGCCACAAGCTTAATGATTTAAAGGTCATTTTTGGCAATGAAATGTTAAATTTTAAAATAAAATTCTCAAGAAGTAGCTAGCAGTCCTAGACACATTAAAATGTGCTCAACTTTATCTGTAAGGAAGGACATCCTGGTTTTCAGCAAATTATAATAAACTATAACTCATTACTGCAATGTGTTAATCCAGCTAAGTATCTATGCTGCTGCCATATTTCTGTTAGTTTCACAGTCACATCTTTACTCCACATAAAGAGATGCATTTTATTTTAATGCTATATCAAATTGATAACTGAGAGTGATATTTTAGTGTAAAATTAGGAAATTTGTCCACAAACAGTTGCTCAAGGAGGTAAAAACCCATTTTTGAGTTGATGTGTGAATGGGGAAATTAACTCTGCCAACAACATGACGACAAACACAATGCATTCTGAGCATGTTGTGAGGCAGCTGGTCTCCATTTCCCTTGTATTTACCCTGTTGCACTGGGATCTCTGGCTGGGGACCAGGCCCGACCTCTGTTATCCTAAGGCTCCCAGTCAATCTTTGTATGGAAAAGCTGAGGACTGGATGAGCCTGCAGAACTTTCAAGGTACATCTTCCTGGCTACACACCATGCGGAGCAAAAACAGACCCTTTCGTAAGGGGAAAACCTGCCGCTCTACATAAGAATGAGCTACGTATTGTCAATATGTCTTGGGAAAGAAGAAAACCTAGAGATAACAACCAATTTATCACTTGGAAGGTTTCCCCAGAGATTTAAAGCACCCCCCAACCCTCAGTTTAAAGAATGCCACCTCTTCCAAATTCTGTGGAACATCTGCCACGTCAAGGAGTGCTTGGGCCTGGAATTGCTGCTCAGAGAGAGGAACTTGAGGGGAGAGTCAGGAAATGGCAACAGGATGTGAAGCATCCTGACTGAAGGGTTGGGCCTGGTTTTAGGATTATAGTGGCTCTTGCTTACATGGCTCTGAATTATCTATTCTGTTTATTTCCATTGATCAAATAATGGCATCCTCTCAAAAATTCACTTCACCTGTGATGCTCTGTGATCATAGAAGAGCAGAAGTATTGTGGCATGGCTCTTCATTCATCTCGGAGGTGGAGCACCAACATTTTCACAGAGTAAATGAAGAGCAGGCATTAAAACCAGAGGAGATTCTCTTATAAATGACTGTGCCATCTTCTGGAACGTTGCCAAAGTGTAGACTGAGTATAAATGTCCTTGGGTGGAGTAAATAATTCATTAGGCAGGAAATGAGAATCGGCCATTTTACTATTAGAAACACAGAAAGATTCTCTTTTTTCTAATTATGAGAAAGCTCTTCATGACAGATGAGAATCAGTCATCAGATCAAATGCCTTTTCTGCCTTTCAAAACAGCACAGAGCAAATGCATTTTCCCTTCTTCTTCTTTATAAATGTGAATTCTCATTACACAGATTTTATTGCAGGTAGAGAGAAAATGAGTCTCGCTCCAGAGTGAGTAGCACACTATGCAGCTTCAAGAAGCAGAGCAGCATCCTGTCCCTTTCTGACCTGATCTACAGCAATTAATCCCTTCTTCCAATATTTTGAGGTTCTGTAGTGCAACACTTCCAGGGTAGAATTTTTTTCACTATAATAGAGGATGGATTTTTTCAAAGGATCTGAACTGTGAAATCCCTACTTCAGCAGCTTCAATCTCAGTTCTTTCCACAGTATTTCCAACCAATAAACAGTAGTTTTCCTAAAATTTTCTGAAATGAATTCTCTCCTTCTCTCTCTCTCTCTCTCTCTCTCTTTCTCTCTCTCTCTCCACACACACACACACACACACACACACACACATACACACACACCTGTAGATACTGTATTATATTAACATTTTTCAAATTTAATTTAATGCCTGGAAGAGTAGATTTAGTTACTTAATAGTGAGTTCTTATTATTTCTTTAGCTTGAAGGAAGAAAATGGCGAGAGAGAGAGAGAGAGAGAGAGAGAGAGAGAGAGAGAGAGGAGGGTAATGAGGAAAAGTTGATCTAAAAAAAAAAAGTCTTTACCTTTTTCACCCACCGCCCACAACCCTCCTCCCATCTGCCCCCAACCCTCCTCCCATCTGGCAACCTTAAAATGGTAGTTACAGAATAGTCATAGGATAATAATATTGTAATAACTATGTATGGTGCTAAATGGATACTAGATTTATCAGGGTGATCACTTAGTAAGTTATTTATTATCTAATCACTGTGATGTACA
This sequence comes from Myotis lucifugus, assembly GCF_000147115.1. Taxonomy (NCBI): domain Eukaryota; kingdom Metazoa; phylum Chordata; class Mammalia; order Chiroptera; family Vespertilionidae; genus Myotis; species Myotis lucifugus. Next base: position 1,938,262 of record NW_005871240.1, on the reverse strand, counting down.
CCTGAAACTAATATAATATTGTATGTCACCTGTAATTGAAAAATAAAAAAAAATCATTTAAAGGAAAACATAAAGGTCTGAGAAATGAGCAGCATGAAAGAATTTCCCTCTTTGGCCTGAAGACTCTGTCACAGTGCTGCTGGTAAAAAGTCTTCCAAGAGAGATTTCTGGGGAAATGGGGCTGGAAAAGTACTGAGGGGCAGCACTGCCTCCATCGAGTAGCCACTACACTTAACCCAGGTGCATAAGGTTCACAGCAGAATCCTGGAATCATATTATGACAAAAATAGAATGGTGTCTGTCTTTGGATTTTGTGATTTTTCCTTTTTTGTGTTTTTCTGCAGTTCCACAGTGTGAAAATTATTCAAATATTAAATACTTTTAAAACAATCATTCAGATTTTTTGGTCATATCTACAACTCTTCTTGGATCCGAGAAAAAGTCACCCTTTAGTGTTACTCCTCAGTATTGTCAGTGCCTTAAAAATCACAATTATTAACTATCTATGGTTATATAAACAATGTTATTAGGAAACTTAAGTTAGAAAAGTAAAAACAAATATAAAGGATGTACCTATTACTCCACCACTTCCTTATCCATAGTTAATCAATGTTAATATTCTATGTGTTTTAATCTTTTAATTATAGTATTAATGTTGATAATAATGGTTAAGTGCTTTCTTCGTGCCAGACCTGTTTTAAATATTAAATGTATTAACTAATTTACTCTTCACCCAAAGTCATGTGTGGGTGTATTATCTCCATTGTACAAGTGGGGAAGCAGAGGCCTTGAAAGATTAGGTAACGTGGGAAATAAAGTGTACACAGTGGAGAAACTCCTGTATCCTGTATACTGCCCTGATGTGCTTCATAAACAGAGGGTGGGGCTATAAAGGTGTTGCCCTTTTGTCTGACTTTTTGTGAGGCGCTTCTGCCTCAGCGCTCCTTCAGATCTGCCCATAAAAAGGCTGCTAGAGGGGGTCTATAGGCTGTCACTCACGGAATAGTGAAGAAGACCTCAGGAGTCCAAAATTGCCTTAGCATCCCTTCCCTAATGATTCAGGTGGGCAGGGTGTGAAGAGTAGTGGGCTGAATAGTCATTTGTGAAGGATTAGAGTTAAGATCCATGAGGGCTTTATTGATAAAAGGCAAACTAGCCTTACTTTTTTTAAAAATCTGGTATGCAAAATAGGAAACAAGAGAAGCCAACTTGTCTATAAAACTCAAAAGTAGGGATCTCAAAGCTTGGCAAACCCTTGGCACATCGGATGCAAGGTTTAGAGAGGTAATATATTTGACAGACCTGGGTATGAGGCTAATATGTCACCAGCCTTGGTCAAGATCTTAATCAAGATGGAACTGAGGTTACCATTTGAATACTCTCAGTGTGTGAGGCTGAATGAAGCACTTGTAAGGTAGGGATGGGCTCTCACTATTAAGCTGAGGAGCAAACAGTGAATAGAATGATATTGGTCAATATTTATTCATTGGTAACCCAAATGGATACTAGAAATTTAATCACAATGAACACCTCATTAATTTTTGGTGACTTAACAAAAGTCAGCCTTCAGGGAACTTTTCATTCTTCCTATTTTCCACTTGTATTTCACATTTTGTCTTTTGGTATGTCATGCTTGGGAATCCCCAAATATTTTTCTTTGGAAATAATTTCAGTGGCTCTGGACAGATGGGAAAATGGACCATCTGGTGTTATCATCACATGTAATGTATGTCTAGATAACATAAGGGTGACTGGCCAACTGCCCAGATAACACCACCAATTCTTTGGATTTATTAATTTTTTCCAAGAACTACTCTCCAACGTGGGAATTTATTTTTCAAGCAGAGCACCATCCTGTTTTTCTCAAAAGAATAAAAAAAAATAAAAGAATGAAAGAAAGAGCAAGACCTTAGAATGCTGTCTTGGTTGGTTGTTTTGCATGTCTCAAAAGAGACTTCTAGCTTCCGAGAATTAATGAAGTCAGCAACAGTGGGACCTCAAGAGGATCAAGCCTTCTAGAAAGACATGAATATATCCTTGAATATATATGTTATGTCTTCTTATTATTGGGTATATTTTTTTCCCATAAAAGGATTTTTTTTTTGCAAAGCCATCTCAAGATTATATCAGTAGAATTTCCACTAGATGCTGTACTGTACTAGAGAAAAATTTTCCCTCCATTTTCAAACCTGATGAATCCTCAAGGGACATAAAAAAATAAATACCATGTGGCTCAGTTGGTTGGGCATCGTCCTGTGCCCAGGTTGTGGGCTAGATCACCAGTAACAGGCGTGGAGGAAGCAGCCAAGAGATGTTTCACATCATTTTTTCTTTCTCTCTCTCCTTCATTCTTTGTCTCTCTCCAAAAGTCAATAAAAATATTTTTTAAATAGCTACAAGTACAACATAAAAGAAGTCCAATGACTCTAGAAAGGATGGCAATAATGGGACTACTGTTGTTAAGTCACCTTTAGAGAACTGCTTGCACTGTGACCTATAGGCATTTTGTGTCTTGAAATAAACAGTTGTTGTAACACATACATTGCCAAATCTGACATTTAAGAGATGCTCTAAGCAGGATCCCAAATAAAAGACTCACCCAAGGATTTGTGGACAAAGGCCACAACTTTCTTGTCCATGAAATTTGTTGAATGTCTAATACAGAGGTTGACAGAGCAGTAATTCAAAGAATAAGTGAACGAACTATTTTCTAATCTGATCTTACCACTCTATTAGCTCTATTTCTTTATATTTCTTATTTAACAAACTCATTTTTTCCATTTTATCATCATTGTCTCACTGTTTCTCTTGATATGTATGCTCCCAAATTTCATGGGTTTGACACAGACTTTTCTCCCTAAGTATCAATACCCTTGGCATGACATCGTCCCAAACATACTCCTTTCTCCATAGGTTCCCTGCCATTTATTCCCCACTAATACCCCAAAATTAACATGTCAGGAACCATCTAGAGCAGGGGTGGGCAAACTTTTTGACTCGAGGGCCACAATGGGTTCTTAAACTGGACCAGAGGGCCGGAACAAAAGCATGGATGGAGTGTTTGTGTGAAGTAATATAAATTCAAAGTAAACATCATTACATAAAAGGGTACGGTCTTTTTTTTTTAGTTTTATTCATTTCAAACGGGCCGGATCCGGCCCGCGGGCCGTAGTTTGCTCACGGCTGATCTAGATTCATGGTTCCTAAAGAAGATTTAATTCTTATGATATAATTCATTAAAAATGATAAATTAAGGCTTATTTTCTAAAAAATATCTTCAACTGAGGCTGGACAAATATGGTTGAGGCCAACTTTGAGATCCAATGCCATTTATTGGAATGGACTTGTAGAGTAGAACATGGAATGAGAAACCAGCAACTCCTAATGGCCAACAATATATATCAGGGCATCTTCTATAGATTAAATGTTTGTGTTCACCCCAAATTCATGTGTTAAATCTTAAAGCCCAATGTGATGGTTTTGGAGACAACAGAGAGCCCCTTTGTCTCTTTCCAGATAGACAAGACAGCTGTCTATGAACCAAAAAGCAAGCCCACACTAGACACCAAATCTGCCAGTACCATGATCTTGGATTTTGTAGTCTCCAGAACTGTGAGAAATAAATTTCTTTTGTTTATAAGCAACCCAGTTAATGTTACTTTTGTTATAGCAGACAGAAAAGATGAAGACAGCATCCTTAAAGTTTTTTTACTAATATTTCAACTTCAATTATGCATGTTGGGTGTGTGTGGTTTTTGTTGATATGATGAGTTGCAGCAATCACAAATCAGATTGTTTTCCTTTTGGTAATTTTCTCTATAGTAACAGAGTTAAATTCACTTTTTCAAAAATGTTTGTATCTATGTGTTGCAAATAACATATAAATCAGAGGTTGTAGAAACAGATGTTTGATACAGAACTACCTGTTCCCTGAGTCATTTTGAGGAAGGGCGACCTCAGGCAAGCTATCTTTCCCTTAAGACTGTGTTGCACCACCCCCAACCCAGCCCACCAACCCCAACCCTGACAGCTCTATCTATGAGTCTATCTCTATTTTGCTTGTTAGTTCACTTTGTTCATTAGATTCCATGTATGAAAGAAATCATATAGCATTTGTCTTTCTGTGACTGGCTTATTTCACTTACCATAATGCTCTCCAGGTCCATCCATGCTGTGTCAAAGGGTAAGATTTCCTTTTTATGGCCCAGGAGGGATTGAGCGAAAAAGAAAAAAGAGAGACAAAAAACCTCATAGACATGAACAACAGTGTGGTGATTGCCAGAGGGAAGGTGAATGGGGGACAGTGGAGGAGGGTATAGGGGGAATAAATGGTGATGGAAGGAGACTTGACTTGGGGTGGTGAATGGACAATACTGTGTATAGATGTGTTGTGGAGTTGTGCACCTGAAACCTGTGTAATTTTGTTAACCAGTGTCACCCCCATAAATTCAATAAAAAGGGGAAAAGATTGCATTGCAAATTCAGGTTCCTTGGTCTCATATATATGGTTGGTATAGTATATGCTTCACTCTTTGGTAAATTTTTTATTATCTACTAATCCCAACAGATCAGTATCGCATCCATTTCTTTTTCCATACAAAATGTTTTAGTGTATACTGCATGTATATGAAACAATTATTTATGTATTTGGACAGTTGAATCCATGATGCATTTTCTCCACTTTTCATATTCCACACACACTTAAGATTCCAAGTTATTTCTTTTCTGATTTAATCAAATAAAGGTAGGTCACAAATGTCTTCAATTTGTCTACATGTTCAGTAGCCAATTCCACTTATTGGATGTTGTACTTTCAGGAGTGTGAATGAAACAAAATTCATAATTACTTTTGCAAAATATTCTGATTTTCATATAGTCAGTAAGTATTTCTTGAATGACTATTCCACACGGGAATCTATTCTAAGTGATAATCCTATTATTGTGTTTGGGTGTATGATGACAGATTAATTATTGGCTTTTTATTTCCTACAACAGAGTACCAAGAGACATTTGTCATCATTATTAGCTACAGAGCATAGGTAGAGAAGTAGTTGTGGAACCGTTTATTTCCGTTAAAATTACAAGTGAGGCTTTGTTCTTTTGCACTTAGATTGGGTAGATAATATTTCTTTTGAGTAGTAGGCAGCTGTACTTTATTATCCTCTCTCATTTTCTTCCTGAACCCTACACCTTTAAGTAAACATCAGTGGTAAGAAATAGTGAGCTCTGTGGAGAATGCAGTGTGGTGGGGTGAACTGAGGTCCCTCTGCCTCACTTGGACACATTGGATTTAGAAGTCAGACAGAAGCAATCTGGGCATTGTGCCCTTCATTAATAGTTAATACAAGATCGTTTATAACATCACCAGGTCAGGGAAAGGAGAAACACTCTCTTAATATAAAAAGATACTATGCAGTTAGGAATCAGGTCAAAGTCAAAGTAGATAAAGAAGAGGAATGTCTTTTGTGGTCCAGTTGGGAATATTTGAAAGGAAACTATCTCCTGCAAGTTGAGATAGGAATGATTTCAGACATTTTAAGGAAAAAGAAACCAAGTATAAGCCTTTCACTGTTCCAAACCTTATTCTTGGGACCAAAGGAATCCTTTCACCACTACCCCTCCGGACAGAGCCAACAGTAACTGGGCAAGTCACTATTTACTTTTAACAAAATCAAAGTGTCACATTTGGAAGTTTTAATGGGCCAAGTTGATTTCCTTAGGCAGATGTAATAGCCTGGAAGACCCTGGAAAGTGAAAGCATAGAAAAGCCAATTAATGAATGAGAGAGAACAGGAGAAAGGAGTTGGAATGAGCAAGTAGGAGCATCCAGAAGGGTCATGCATAAGCTGGAGGATGCCTAAGGCGTATCCCTGGAGGACCCTCTCCTCCATTCCCATCCTTCACCCATGGCTCATGATGACTCAGGCAGTATGTCGCATCTCTACAGTACTTGGAGTGTTGCTAGACTGCTGCATTCCTTTGCCCACTGCACCCACCCCAATCTATGTGGTTTTAGAATAATCATCTGATTCAGTTGTGACCCTTGTAAAGCTCATTTGGTTAAGCACATATTTTGATTCTGGGGAAAATAGGCCAGACAGTGTTGGAAAGAGGTGGAAGGGTCTCTCCATGTTTCTAGGCCATCATCCTCTGTGGTCTGCTGAGCCCCCATATTGTGAATTCCAGGAAGTAGACTAAGCCCTTCATGCTACACTAAACCATTTATTTTCAATAAACAACCTACTCTTTGTTCAACCTGACAATCAAGTTCAGTTTTATACCAATAGCGAAAGATATGTCCATCTGTTGCCAACAGTTTTCTAAAAAATTCTATGCTCATTTTATGTATCCAGAAAAATATTTTCAAGTTAAGTTATGAACAAAGAAAAACATTCTAAGTGACTAGCTCCTTCCCAGATATGCACCTCCTCTCTCTCTCTCTCTCTCTCTCTCTCTCTCTCTCTCTCTCTTTCACACACACACACACACACACACACACACACACACACACACTATCACTACTAGAGGCTGAATAGACAGATCAAGTATGTGAATGTGAGTGTGAGTGAGCCAGGGCATAAACAAATACAATCATAATCAATGACCATCTTAATGGAAGAATGCCTTCTCTAAACTTGAATGACAGCACATATTTTCACATTAGTAGTGTTCAGCATTGACTACCCACTAGGATCACTTGGAAGGCAGTTAAAAATCCAGCTGCTAAGGCCACAGCCCACACCATTAAATCATAATCCCTGGGGGTTGGATCCAGTCAGGCATCGTTTTATAAACTCCCCTGGTGACTCCAATGTGCTTCCATGTCTGAGAATCAGTGATCTGTGCTATACTTTGCAACCTTGTCAAGGATTATCCCTTCATAATATTCTATCACAACAGTTTGTGTTTCTGTAAAAGCCATAGATCTGACATCATGCAAACCTCCAAAGATGCAAACTCACTTTGATAAGACATAAATCTGTGGCAGGAATCATACTTTCCTAAGCCAGCTGTGGTTCTAAGAGCAAATGTTCTGTATCCACACACTGCTCTCACAGGGTTGGGGCTCTGATATGATGCATTCTTCCCATGGTGCATATTAACACACATAGTAAAAGTCCACAGAGACAGGCTTCATTTGCAGGATGCCAGTAGAGTCAGGGGGGAAATCAATGTGGCCCACTTACTGCCAGCAGTGGGAAGCATTTGATATTTAATATTCACTAGAGTGCAATGCTCAAATGGCATTTTCAATTGATTTGTATTCCATGGAAAGGCAGCGGGAGCACAGCTGTCCTTTAAGAGCTCTCACAAGCCCATCAATGAGGTTTTCATGTCATGTGCTATTTAGTGTTGTAACTGGCCTTAGTCTTATATTACCAAATTCTGATGGGGTGACATAAGCCACTTATTACTGAAATGTTAAAAAGTTTAGTCCTGTTTTTCAAGAATCTGAGTATTCCTCTTGTAAAATCTTTATTTCCCAAATCCATACACTCTGAAATCTGTGTAAATCAAGATGAAGCACTGAATCATTCCAGGTACTTACTTTGCCAAGGGAATTTACCAGTACTTTTTGCTTTTTACCCCTTACTTTTCACTTAATTAAGTCAGTGTTAGTATGTAAAGAAAGTGAAGGGAGGAGATAGACTAATATAGTTATTATTGACAACTCTCTTGAAAAGTTACTATAAAAAATTGGTTTAACACATAAAACACTGAGAGGGTTAGAATTTAATCATTGCCCATACATCTAGAATTTATAAAAATCCTAAATTCTTCTCACAAGTGGGATCAATGGGTCAAAAGGCAGTTCCATTTTTAACTTTTGAGGAAATTCCATTGACCCAGCAATCCCACTTCTGGGATTATATCATAAGAAACCCAAAACACTAATTCAAAAGAATATATGCACCCCTACGTTTATGCAGTGTTATTTACAAATAGCCAGGATATGGAAACAGCCCAAGTGCCCATCAGTACATGAATGGATTAAAAAGCTGTGGTGCATTTACACAATGGAACATTACTCGGTTGGAAAAAAAAGGAAATCTTACCATTTGTGAAAGCATGAATGTCTGGAAATTATTATGCTCACCGAAAAAAAAAAGCCAGTAAGAGAAAAACAAATACCATATGATCTCATTTATATGTGGAATCTAGTAAACAAAATAAACTGACAAACAAAATAGAAACAGATGCATGGATACATGAAATGCACTGACAACTGTCAGAGGGGAGAGGTTTGGATTTGGGGGCTGGATGAATGGATGAAAGTAGGCAAAGGGATATATATATTTATATATATATATCACATAGACACAGACAGCTGTGGTGATAGCCAGAGGGAAATGGGGTGGCGGAGGTAGTGGTGGCTAAAGGGAGGGGGGAATGGGGATGGAAATAGACATTGCTTTGGGCAATGGGTGCACAATGCAGAGTGCAGATCATGTTTTGTTGAGTTGTACACTTTAAACCTGTGTGGTTTTATGAATCAATGTCATTCCAATAAATTCAATTTCAAAAACACCGAAAAAATTTTCAAATTCTTATACTTCTTAGTTTTAAGGACTATAGGCTTTATTTTATTTTATTTTTTTTATTTTTTTATTTTTTTATTGATTAAGGTATTACATATGTGTCCTTATCGCCCCATTGCCCCCCGACCCCCCCACTCATGCCCTCACCCCCCTGGTGTCTGTGTCCATTGGTTAGGCTTATATGCATGCATACAAGTCCTTTGGTTGATCTCTTCCCCTTCCCCTCACCCTCCCCTACCTTCCTTCTGAGGTTTGATGTTCTGATCGATGCTTCTCTGTCTCTGGATCTGTTTTTGTTCATCAGTTTATGCTGTTCATTATATTCCACAAATGAGTGAGATCATGTGATATTTATCTTTCTCTGACTGGCTTATTTCACTTAGCATAAAGCAAATTAGAAGACAGGGAAGCAAAACACATCCAAACTGAACTGCAATTGGAGAAAAAGATTAAAAGACAGGAGGAGAGCCTAAGGGAGCTTTGGGACAATGCAAAACGAAATAACATACGTGTAATAGGGCTGCCAGAAGGACAAGAAGAGAAGCAAGGATTAGAAAATTTAGTTGAAGAAATAATGACAGAAAACTTCCCTGATATGGGGAAGAAAAAAGTTACACAAGTACAGAGAGTCCCAAGCAAGGTGAATCCCAAAAGACCCACACCAAGACATGCCATAATTACAATGGCAAATGTACATGACAAAGAGAGAATCTTAAAGGCTGCAAGAGGGAGACAGAGTTACCTACAAAAAGATCTCCCATCAGATTATCAAATGATTTCTCAACAGAAACACATCAAGCTAGAAGGGAATGGAAGGAGATATACAAAGTGATGCAAAGCAAGGGACTGAATCCAAGAATACTCTATCCAGTAAGACTATCAATCAAAATTGAAGGGGAAATCAGGAGCTTCGCAGACAAAAAAAGGCTAAGGGAATTTATCACTACCAAGCCAGCAATGCACGAAATGCTAAAGGGAATGCTGTAAAAAGAACAAATAAAAAGGAAAGAAGGAACACATACTCCAAAAAATAAAAATGGCTACAAACAAGTACCTTTCAATAATAACTTTAAACGTAAACGGACTAAATGCTCCAATCAAAAGACATCGAGTGGCTGAATGGATAAAAAGACATGACCCATATATATGCTGTCTACAAGAGACCCACCTCAGAACAAGGGACTCACACAGACTGAAAGTAAAGGGATGGAAAATATCTTTCAGGCAAATGGAAATGAAAAAAAAAAAGCTGGGGTAGCAATACTTATATCTGACAAAATAGACCTCAAAGTGAAGGCCATAATAAGAGATAAGGAAGGCCACTTTATAACATAAAGGGATCGGTACAACAAGAGGATATAACCCTGATAAACATATGTGCACCCAATGAGGAGCACCCAAATACGTAAAATAAAATAAAAAAAATAAAAAAAAACTCCTGGAAGATATCAAGGGAGAGATCGACAACAATACAATCGTAGTAGGGGACATAAATACCCCACGGACATCACTGGATAAATACTCTAGACAAAAAATCAGCAAAGAAACAGCAATCTTAAATGACTCACTAGATCAAATGGACTTAATTGACATCTTCAGAACATTTCACTCCAAAGCCACGGAATATACATTCTTCTCAAGTGCACATGGGGCATTTTCAAAGATAGACCACATATTGGGTCACAAGCAAAGTCTCTCCAAATTCAAGAAGATTGAAATCATATCAAGCATCTTCTCAGACCACAATGGCATAATATTAGAAATCAACTACAATAAAAACAATAAAAAAATTCAAACACTTGGAAGCTGAATAGCATGCTATTAAACAATGATTGGGTTACCAAAGAGATCAAAGAAGAAATTAAAAACATCCTGGAAATGAATGACAATTAAAACACAACAATCCAAAATCTCTGGGACACAATGAAAGCAGTCCTGAGAGGGAAATTACAGAGAGAGGGTAAAGCATAGGCAAGCACACATCAGGCATGGAACTTTGCAGGGTATTGACTCTCAGAATGAAAGCTGGGGACTTGTAGGTGATGAGGCCTAAGGAACACCCAGGGCCTTGGAAGTCAGGCTAAGGAATCTGAACTGCATTTAGGAAATCATGCCAGTTAAGGCATGGTTACTTTTTCCATTTTTAAAGATAAAGCTGACATCAGTAGAGAATTAAAATGATGCAAGGGGAAAGACAGTTTAGGAGGCTAAGGCAATGGTCCAAATGAGAACCTAGATATCTTCAGCTAAAAACAAAGCAAAGTTTTAAAACTGCATGTTAGTTAATGTCAGCAAGATGGCAGACTACAAGTTCACAGCCTTTGTCCCCCACAAAAGCACCAATTTAACAATCACCCACCATTGAAATATATCTGGGAGAGCTCTGGTGGATTACAATGAAAAAGCTTCAGCAACTCAGAGAGCATAAAACTGAGGATGTGTACACAGAAATGTGTAAGAAGTGTTTTATCTATGTCATTCCATCTCTCAACCCAGCACAGCTTGAACCAAGAAGTATCCCATGAGCCATAACCTTTCCCTGTGGAGGAAAAAGAGAGCAGGAGGACCCCAGCACCTTTCACTACCAAGGAACTCAACACCTTCACTGCTGTGAACACGTGTAGCTTTGCCACAGAAGACCATTCCCACAGTCTTTGACAATGCTGACTACAGCTGATGGAGCTGCCTGAAGTTCACACCACTTCACCCTCTTCCAGTCAGAACTGCCACACATCCACTCCTCTCCCTGGTGCTATTGCCCTACACTCACACCATCACAAACAGGTATGTTATTGACAGTATTCCAACAATAGTAGGGGACTTCAATATTCTACTTAGAATAATGTCTAGAACATCCAGATTAAAAAATCAATAAATAGCTGACATAAGCAACATTACAAACCAAATGAGCATGAAAAACATATATACTATTTTCTATTCAATAGCAAAAGAATACATATTATTTTCAAATGCACACTGAACAGTCTTCAGGATGGATCATATGTTAGGTCACAAAAGAAGTCTTTACAAATGTAAGATCAAAATCATTCCAAGTATCTTTTCTGATCAAAGTGGAATGAAACTAGAAATCAACAACAATAAAACGGAAAAGAATATTTGGATGCCCACTTTTACTATGTTTGTTCAACATAGTACTGGAAGTCCTAGCTAGAGCAATTAGTTAAGAAAAAGAAATATTAGACACCCAAATTGGAAAGGAAGAAGTAAAATTCATCTCTGTATGCAGATTGCATAATCAATATGTAGAAAACCCTAAAGACATTTTAAAAAAAACTGTTAGAACTAATAAATTGAGTAAAGTTGTAGGATACAAAATCATCACACAAAAATGAGTTGTGTTTCTATATACTAACAATGAAATATCTGATAAGGAAATAAAGAAAATAATCTTATTCACAATAACATAAAAAAATAATAAAATATTTAGGAATAAATTTAACCAAGTAGGTGAAAGATCTATACACTGAAAATTATGAAGCACTAATTACAGAAATTTAAGAAGAAACAAATAATCCCAGCCAGTGTGGCTCAGTTGTTGAGCGTTGGCCCCATGCACCAAGAGAATACCGGTCCGATTCCCAGTCAGGGCACATGTCCCAGTTGCACGCCCAACCCCAGTAGGATGCCTACAGGAGGAATCCGATCAATGTTTTTTCTATCAATGTTTCTATCTCTCTCTTCCTTTTCCTTCCTCTCTATCTGAAATCACAAAGACATATTTTAATTTGTAATACTTTAAGCAATAAAACAAAATTTTAAAAAAGAAACAAATAAATGGAAAAATACCCCATGTTCTTGGGTTGGAAGAGTTAATATTATTAAACTGTCCATACTATGCAAAGCCATGTATAGATTCAATGCAATTCATATAAAAATTTCAATGGCGTTTTCAGAGAAATGGGAAAACCAATCCCAAAAGTCATATAGAACCACAAAAGATCCTGCATAGCCAAAGTTGTCCAAGAAATAACAAAGCTGGAGGCATCACGCTTCCTGATTTCAAACTATATTGCAAAGCTTAGTAATCAAAACAGTATTGCACTGATATGAAAACAGAAATATAGACAAAGAGAACAGAATAAAGAGCCCAGATATAAATCCACACATCTGTGGTCAACTGATCTTCGAATGGGTGTCAAGAATACACAATGGGGGGAAAAGAGCACACAATAGGGAAAGTATAGTATCTTCAATAAATAGTTGTGTGAAAATTGAATAACCACACGCAGAGTAATGAAATCTTACCCCTATCTCACAGCATATACAAAACAACTCAAAATGGATTAAATACTTAAATGTAGACCCCAAACAGTAAAACTATTAGAAGAAAAGATAGAGAAAAATCTTCTTGACATTAGCCTGGGATATGATTTTTTTTTATATGATACCAAAAGCACAGGCAACAAAAGCAAAAACAGACAAATAGAATACCATCAAATAAAAAACCTTCTGTACTGCAAAGAAAAATACCTATAGCATTAAAAGGTAACCTATGGAATGGGAGAAAATATTTGCAAATTCTATGTCTAATAAAAGATTAATATCTAAAATACATAAGAAATTCATGTAACTCAATAGTGAAAAATATGAATAACCCAATTTTTTAAATGTGCAAAAGACCTGAATAGATATTTCTCTATAGAAGACATGTTAATGGCCAATAAGTATGGGGAAAAGTGCTCAACTTAACTTGTCATCAGGAAACTGCAAATCAAAACCACAATAATATATCACCTCACATATTTTAGAATACCGATCATCAAAAACACAAAAGATAATAAATATTGATGAAGATGTAGATAAAGGGGATCCTTTTTTAATAAAAATTTAAATTGGTACAGCCATTATGAAAAAACAGTATGAAAGTTCCTCAAATAATTAAAAATAGAACTAGCTTGTATCCAGAAGTCCCACTTCTGGGTGTTTATCCAAAGAAATTGAAATCATATCTTGATGACATATGTGTCAGACCACCGACCTCCAGAACTGTAACATAATAACTCTGTATTGTTTTAAGCCACTAAATTGGGAGTAATTTATTATAGCTGCAATAGGAAACTAATATACTGCCATCTCTAGATCCTAGATTTGACCCTTACTTAAGATCAAGGCATTTCTACCCATTAGACCTCATCAGAGTCAGAGTTTATTCACAAAGAAGAGATAAAGAGAAATATCTGTTGAGTAGGTCCCCCCGGTGTTTTCCACAGAAGCTTTCCATAGCACTTACCATTTATTGGAGAATTGTTCACATAGCTACATCTTCCCTTAAACTATTTTTATGTTTATATTGCCTATCATGGGACTTGACCTACTGTAGGTTTCAATGATTTTTAAATTAATGGATAATAGAATAGATATAATACACTTATGAAAGTCACCATTTTGGAAAACACTGGGCTAGAAAAATTAGTAAAGACGGTGGTCCAAAGTGCAAAATAAGCTCTGTTGGTTACTGGTTTTTCTCTGCTGTATAGATTTTAGAGTGCTTTCCTTGTAGGTCTGTCACTCCATGTTCCAAAACTTTCCATAGCCAATTGTATTTTTTTTTACAATTTAAAAATATGGACTTCCATAATGACCCTTTTTTAAATCTTTAATTACTTTATTGGTTAAGGTATTACAAAGTTTAGTTATCTTTAAGAGGAATCATGATTCTGTTTTAGAGAATAAAAGTGTCTTCATAGTATCATCAAAATTTCGTGAATATTTTACAAAACTGAGTCGTGGGCACTGTGATTTTCTCTTGGGATGCTGTAAGATTGAGATACTGAAAGTTATAATAGAACAATAAAACTTTGGGCTTCATGTTTGAAGATTACCTAAAATTTTACACCTTTCAAAAATCTCAACCAATTGATTAGTCATCAAAATGCAAAAAAGTTTTTTACATGCAAAGACTTTATGAATGCAAAAGTTTTCAAAGAATATATTCTCTTCTTATCCCCAAAGAAAGTAAACATTTGAAGACTAAATCTTGGCTCTCATCTTTGCTTTAGATATAACCATTGTAATTATATAGTATAGATGTTATTCTGTATGTGCAATAGCATTACTTATACTTTAGATAATCCATTTGCCAAAAGAAAAAAGAAACAAGATGCTTTGTGCTCTAGTAGTTTTCAATCATTGATTCTATTAAAATAAATAAGTATTCAGTGAAATAAAAAATGAAATTAGAATGAGTGAATATTTTAGCACTATTTGATTTGAAGCTCGTATTTCATCCTGATAATACAGGTATGCCTCTGTTCTTCTTTTACAGCTAGTGAGTATCTGGTTATACTCACTGGCTGTAAAAGATTATAACATTTTGAATAATTCCTGATGATAAGACCAGGAGCCAATTATTCCGATTAAACCCAATGATTTAACAATTCCGTCAAGAACTTAATATCTAGAATTATAGTGCAAATACAGGAGCTTGCCATTTTCCAATTAGGAAGACAATAGTGGGATCACATTTTGAAGTGAAAAATTATATCATCAACCTAGTTTTTATGTGTTAATGCTAAAGGATCTTGGTAAAAGAGAGCATATTAAACTTTTCATAGATTTTTATTACCCAGCGTAGGTAAAAGACAACAAGGGCCAATATCAAGAACAGGAATGGCAATTTCAAAATCAAAATCAAGCAATACTCTTTTGTTTAGAACCAGAAACAAAACATCATCCAGGAGTGTTACTAGACGTCCATAGCCAGTGGGCATAGGAAATTTATTGGATTGTCATCTTTAGGAAAGATCAAAGTGTCCAAATAGCAGATACTGGAGAGGCTGGCTCTCTCAGTATAAGGCAAACAAAGACACTGGTTTGATTGCTTCCATCAAACTAGACTGGGAAGCCATGCACAATGCGAGCTGCCCCAGCAGTCCTACTTTTCACCACTGTCCAGTTTTGTGCATAGAAAAATGGTTGTGGTGATGCAGATGCCTGAAGTGAAACCCTGACACAAATTTACACAGATCTGGTTTTGTTTTGCAGTAGGGCTCCTTTATTTAAAGTAGATGGATTTCGGCCTAATTTTTAGAGCCAAAACTACAAAAAGTCACTACAACTATATACTTTGCTTCAAATGGCTTTTTCTCAAGCCTAGTAAAGTAAGATGAAAGTAAGAAAAGGGGTATTTTTATAACATTCTGGTGCCTTAAACCAAAGTAGACCTTTAGAATAGTAGCAGAATTACTCGAAATTCAACACTGAAAGTTGGAGAGAGAAAATAAGAACACTTGAGTGAACACAGAAAAAAATATTCTTAAGAGTGAAACTTTTTCTCAGTGGAGGAATTGTTGGCCATATGGAAACTACCCTGAGATCACCACTACAGTTCTCCACCATAGTTTTATTGGCAACTTAGAGTAATGGAAAATATATCCAATTGGGGAATTCTTGTGGCCTTCAACAATCCCTTTAATACTTTTGGGTCTCAGTTTCCCCCTGGTTACAAAGGGCTAAAACTCAATGATCTGTGAAATCCAGCAAACTAACATTCTGAGTCCTTTTTCATACTGCTTTCTCTGTTTTCCTGTTTTGTGCTCAAATCAATCTTCTTCATTCCCTCTACTCCATCCTCCATAAGTCTCCCTGCTGTTTCTTGTCATCTCTGACACAAAAGAGACAGCACTAGAAACTATTAGTCAGAAATACTACATAATCATCATCAATACCAGACAAGCAGGCTTCATAAGGGAGAGAAGGGCTAAACAAGCATGAAAGCAATAATCACTGGACTGAAGTGAACAAGCAAGCAACATCACCAAGGCAAAAATGAGTATTGCATTGGATTACCTCGGTATTCTTTTATTTTTTTAATATATTTTATTGATTTTTTACAGAAAGGAAGGGAGAGAGATAGTTAGAAACATCGATGAGAGAGAAACATCGATCAGCTGCCTCCTGCACATTCCCTACTAGAGATGTGCCCGCAACCAAGGTACATGCCCTTGACCGGAATCAAACCTGGGACCCTTCAGTCCGCAGGCCGACGCTCTATCCACTGAGCCAAACCGGTTACGGCTGTATTCTTTTATATTCTTTTCTTTCCTATCTTTTTTTTCTCATCTGAGAGTTGCAGGAATGTTTTTGCCAAAACTGCCTAAGACTGGTTAATCCTAATGGATTTCTGGTCTTTCCAACTCACCTCCTAGCTTGGAGGATGGGCACTAATTAATTCCAAACAAACTGATCTAATTAGCTGGCTACACAGTGTGCTAGTCATTTCCAAACTCTGTGCTGCCTATAGTGCCTACTGCTTAAATATGTGCTTTGTCATGGCTGCCGTGGCTCAGTTGGTTGGAGCAACGTCCTATACACCAAAAGGTGGTGGGTTCAATTCCCCCATCAGGGCACATACACAGGTTGCTGGTTCAATCCCTGGTAAGGGCATGTAAGGAAGGCACCCAATGTTTCTCTCTCACATCGATATTTCTCTCTCTCTTCCCCTCTCCCTTCCTCTCTCTAAAGATCAGTGTAACCATATCCTTGGGTGAAGATTTTTTTAAATGTCAAAAAAAGGTGCTTAAATACTGTTTAAACATGTAGTGTGTGTGTCCACAAACAGATACACATTTTTGGTTGTTGTTTCAGCTTTAAGGAGAAGTTAAAGTTTTCCTGCTAGTATTAAAAAAAAGAGAAATGATTGATCGTGATATTAAAATGGTATTTAAATATAGGAATTCCTTATATTAGAGATAACAATGTAAATTATTCTAAATTTAGTGTGGATATTATTTTTCTGTGAAAGAAAATATCCTCAATATGCTCTGCTGCTACTGAAATGAGTCCAACATTGACTGAGGTCATTTTTCATGAGCTCTACATCAGTCATTCCATTTCATGCCAGACATTCAGTGCAGATTATAGAAAGAAGAAAAGAGGGAAAAACATAGCCTTTTGTTTAATGGAAAAGAGTTGAAATTTGTGAAGAGCAGGAAATAAGTCACAAATGAGAATGGAGGGAGTTGAAAAAACATTAATTTATGCACCAGCAGATTGTCATCATATCCTACTATTTGGAACAAAATAGGAGGGAGTATTAAGAATTGCTGTTAGTACCTCTTAGAGTTAGTAGTTCTAAAAACCTGGAAGTGCATAGGATATTGGCAAGTTATGTCGATTTTTAGAAAATGAGTTTCTAAAGATGTGAGAGCAAAATAAACTTTCATATTGATAAGTTAATGTACTGGCGTACATATTCACAGAGTGTTTATGATGCTAGACCTATAATGCCCTGACTACTTTTATCGTAACCATCAACACTCTACCACTCATGAGGTAAGCAGGGCTCATTTATTTTTAAAGGGTCTTCATTGAAATAAGGACCAATTAGAAAAAAGGTTACTTAACCCCATGGTCACCTCTGTGAGTTGCACATTTTCAAATTAGTGCATTCTGATGCCTTACAGTGCTTCATCATTTTAGAAGTGTCTGAAAAAAGCTAAAGTTCACTTCCAGACTTTGGCACTACCAATACATCTGCTGTGCTCATGGAGAGAGAAAAGAAAATTAAAAGATTAGCAAAAATACAAGTGGAGAATATCTGTTTATTCATTCATCATTGAGCAAACATTGTTAGATATTTTCATGTTCCATACAATTTCCTAGGAACCGCAGAGAAAAAAATGGTACATAGTTTCTATTCTGAAGGAACTTGCAATGTGTAAGTTAACAGAAGACAGATGTGTCAACAAATTATTTGAATTGCATATGCTAAGTGTGATATCAACATGTGCTGTAAAGGAACAGCAAAGGGAGAAGAGGAGGCCTGGTTGCCTGTCATCATCATTTTTCTATCACCACATTTGTTTCCTGAAGTGCCACTAGTAATTTGGAAAAGAAAAGCATTCTAATCACTAACATTTGTGAATGACTTTAGAATGGATTCAAGTTTATTTTTGCATCTTTATTTGGACTTGTTTGCCTTCTGATGCTTTTCTTGAATGGAGCAAATGAGGTAGTGTTACACCCAGGAAGACAGGATTGCATCCTTCTTTATCTATGTCACTTCCAGAACAAAGTAGTTTAATAGCCAAGAGTACTTTAACAGCACTTCAAAGTTGATATTTTACTTACCTCCTCTTTTTTATTTTAGCTAAAAAATATTTTTATAAGAAGAAAGGAAATTGCCACTATAAAACAATCTGTGATTATATTTTCTTTAATCCTCTACAACATGTTTTGCTTTGGGTGGAGGTTTTCATTAAGTTCTGAGCATGGAAAAGGGGACCTGCCACTCATGAAAGTGCCTCATGCTGGAAAAAATCTGAGACTCATCAATCTATAAGATTCAGGAATTCCATAGAAAGAAAGGGCAGCTTCCATAGTGAGGATTTTTGGTTTATGAAAATGGATGAAAGTGTTTTAAGCAGGTTACACATATGATCAAATCTGCCTGTTAGACCAGTCCCTACTCTGATTGTATAGAATTTGATTTTGTGTTGGCTGAAAACAGCATAAAACTATAAATAAAGATACTTTTGCAATAGTTCCAGTCATAAATGAAAGGGCTTTAGTGTTGGTATTGAGTGGGGTGGGGAGTGAATCCAGACAGAAGGGCATAGATATGAGATATATTATGATGGTGAAAAGGATCTGTTGGTAACCAAACTGGTTATGGTTTATATTTCCATCTTTTTGGGCTGGGTTGTAAGGTCAGAATATATTTGGGGAACAAGATAATACATATAATTTTTTAAATGATAGTTTGAGATCCATGTGGAATTGATAAAAGTGAAATGTGTAGATTTCTATGAATCAGCCAGTAGTAAGACATGGGGATAAGGAGAGTAGTTTTGGTGGTAGGGAAGGACTTGGGGTTTGGGGCTTATAGGTGGAAATTTAAAATATTGAATTGTAGCAAAAAAAGGGGGGCTAAGAAGGCATTCTGAGTAAATTGACCATTTGAATGGCTAGAAGAGAAAACTGATGTTTTGACTGACTTCAAGAAGGAAAAATCTGAGCAAAAACCTAGAACAAATGAAAGAATAAAAATACGGGCGAGTTTGAAGATGGAGAGGGGTTATCAGCAGTGACAATCAAGCCCAGCAGAGAAGACAAGATGATTAAAGACTGAAAAGTATCATTAATACAGTGGGGCCTTGACTTACGAGTGTCCCGAATAACGAGTTTTTTGAGATACCAGCTGTCTCTCGGCTGATTTTTTGCATTGAGTTGATAGAGTAATTTGAGTTAACGAGCTCCTTAACGAGCTCGGTCTCTGAACAAATTAAACTCATAAGTCAAGGCCCCACTGTATCTACCATTTAGCAATCACTGTTTACAGTATTGAGAGTAGAGTAAATGCTCTGGAAGGAGGCAAGATTTCAGTAAGTTGAAAAGTTGATGGAAGGTGGTAAAGCTAAGCCATGAGGTGAACTAATATCTGGACGTATGCTTCCTTTAGAGGATGGCCACTATAGTGACACTTTGTATCTCTTCCTTAATATCCCCTTTAAAATCTGTAACTCATTTCTTAGGATAAATCAAAAGGTAGTATGGGCCAATCAAATACTTTCTACACTCCAGCTGTTTCTTTTACTGAGACAACTAACTTATTGAAGTAGTACCACCTTCCCAGCAAGGAAATCTTTTTTTTTCTTTGTCCAGGATAGATGGCGTTGCGTGTGCTTCTGCTAGTCTCCAAATAAGCCCACATGTTTCATTTGGAGAGAGAGAGAGAACCAATCAAGGAAGAACATTTAATGTATTGTAGGCACAACTTTTTATTTGTAGTGGCACAGTCTGGGCTAGTTAACAGTTTTTGTCACAAACAAATATGAGGGTTTAATACAATAATAGTTTGATTTTAATTCATACAAAGCCTGGTTTTGTGGCTCTTATGCAAAGCTGATGAAGGTCTCCAATCTCTTTCTAAGCTGTGTAACTGCAACCTCAACAAATGGTTTCAATATTTCCTTTACACCATCCATTCAGCAGAACAATGAGCGGAGAGTGAACATGAACCATACCCACTTTTAAATGCCTCAATCCAGAAATTGCCTACTATTGCAACTCGCTTTCCATTGGCAAGAACTTGTCATATGGCTCAAACATATTTAAAGAGGATGAATAATATAGTTTTAGCAGTGTGCCTAAAAAGAGGGAATAGGTTTGGTGAGTATCTAGTCTACCAATCTACACTTCTGGTCATCATATATCTCTTTAACGACTCCTCCCCTCCCCCACACACACACACACACACTCACACACAAAACACTATCCCTTTCAGGGAGATACATCAAGGCTACTCTACTCGTTTCATTCATATGTATTTGTTCTAAGCACGTTCTGCAATTTTGAGTGAAATTATTCTCCCTTTTAATATGTTTATAAATTCTTCCTACTCTTCCAGACCCTTTATATCTGATTTGTTTACATTTCTATTCTGATAAATCTATTCCTAACTTATGAACTCTTCTCCAATCCAAACTTTCTCTCTCCTGTTGGAAAGGTAATTCTTTAAATATCAAAGAGTCTTTGATCTTATGAAAATTTTCAATTGAGAAGGGATCTTTATAGTTGTAAGGTAAATATTAATTAAAGCTTCATGTATTGCTATTTGTTACTTTTTCAAAGATCTGCAGGAATTGACAAAACTAGAGAAAGACATAGCCACAGCAGACAGATAATATGTACACAGAAATAAACAAGAATCATACAAAAATAACAGAGCAAAAATATTACCACAAATCAGAACAAAACAACATAATATGTTTAGGTAAAATACAACTTCAGTGAAAAGAAGAAAAGGAAACAAACAATGCATTGCAGAACTAAGATGAGTCAACATTTTGTTTAATGGAGATCAGAAGCTCTGGGTCTAAGGAAGACTATTTTTCTAGCATTACCTGATGTGTTCTACTTTGCTATTTACCTATGATGTGTCCTACCTTCACGCACTGAGTTTTAGCTTCTGGATATGTTTCCAATAATAATAGGAAGGTAAACAATTCCTCTTAAAGGTTTTGCACAATATTTCTAACAAATTGAAACTAAATAGATTTGAATCCTCGTGTGTCAGGGGCTGATGTGGAAGTTTTACTAGCAAAGAATGTCCCCATATAAAAAGAGAAAGCATGTATTTCTTTAGTTTTTAATCCCATATTCCTTGGGCTTCATTTAACAGTATCAATAGATTTCTCCATTACCCTAATGTGTCCTTTTCCTATCACCCCTGCCATTTTGTTCTTTATTATGCTTGTTTTTCTATGTTAATTCCCTTGCTATTCTTTTATTACTCTTGATCTTGATCCTGTATTTGAGCCAGGATACCCGTAATTTGCCCAAATTTTCAAGGAGAGAATCTAGATGTTATAGAACATGAAGCTTATGAAATTGGTGTGCAGGAATCTTTAAGAAAAAGGATATAATATGGTTATAACTAGTGAGAGCCTTGGAAGTGTTCTGCTCAAGTTAAGGGTCCTAAAAATTGAGTTTCATGAATGTAATGTTAAATCTGCCTATCATAATTAGTCCATCCAAGATCTGTTCTTCCCTTAGATTGATTTCTTATCATATATTCACTAGTGTCCATATAACAGAGTTTCTGCCACATTTATTCAGCATCCCATCTTCACTTACTATGAAGCAGCTACTTATACAAAGAAACAGTAGTGGACTTATCAGAATCTCTCAGATATTTAGTTCTTAATGTAAATCTACCTGTGAATAAAATTAAAGCTGGAAGGAATTCTGAACTAGTCAGGCAATGCAACTTTCACTCTGGGCAATGCAACTTTTACTTTGAATGAGAGGGAGCTGAAGTTAGAGAGCCATAGGGGGAGAGAACTGACATACGGAAAACCAGTTTTACATTACTTATTGAGAAAAAGAATATAGAAATACAAATGGAAATTTTGAAAGGGTTGAAATAGTGATCTTCAATCTCTTACTCCTATTGTTAGAGAAATAGTGTAAACTTATAGGAAAATTTCAGGCTTTAAATAAGCCTGAAAGCAAACCCTGGCTCTGACACATACTGTGAGATTCTAACATCTCCGATGCACTATTGCATCAAGTATGAATGGAGAATAGATGTCTAGCTTGTTGTCAGAGTTTGTTATAATATTTGTATGTGTTACATAAATGATATTAAATGAAACATAACCATCACTTAATTACTATTAAGCAATCAATATGTATATATACATATATATTAATACTATAGGCTTGGTACATGAAATTCATGCACGGGGGTGGGGGGGGGGGTTCTCTCAGCCCAGCCTGCATCCTCTCCAATCAGGGACCCCTTGGGGAATGTCCCTGTAGGATTAGGCCTAAACTGGAAGTCGGACATCCCTCTTGCAATCTGGGAATGCTGGCTCCTAACCACTCACCTGCCTGCCTGCCTGATCACCACTAACCACTCTGGCTGCCAGCCTGATTGCCCCTAACTCCTCTGACTGCCTGCCTAATCGCCCCTAACCTTTCTGCCTGATTGCCTGATCATCTCTAACTGCCTCTGCTTGCCTGCCTGATTGCCCCTAAACACCTCTGCCTGCCTGCCTGATCACCCCTAACTGCTTCTCTGCCGGCTCGATTACCCCCAACTACCCTCTTCTGCTGGCCTGATTGCCCCTAACTGCCCTCCCATGCTGGCCTGGTCACCCCTAACTGCCCTCCCCTGAAGGCCCAGTCGCCCCCAACTGCCCACCCCTACAGGCCTGGTCGCCCCCAACTGCCCTGAACTGCCAGCCTGGTCACCCCCAACTGCCCTCCCCTGCTGGCCTGGTCACCCCTAACTTCCCTCCCTGTTGGACTGATCACCCACAATTGCCCTCCCCTGCCGGCCATCTTGTGGTGGCCATCTTTGACCACATGGGGGCGGCCATCTTTGTGCAAGGGTGTGATGGTCAATTTGCATATTACCTCTTTCTTATATAGGATTACTGTTGGAAGATCTTCACATTTCTCCTGGCAAATATTTACACACCTTGGATTATTTCTTAACACTAATAACGATAGTATATTGTTAACAGCCCTTTCTCAATTCCACGGTTCCAAAGTGAGTTTTGTTAAAAATGTTCTTTGTCTAAAAAGACATTGTAAGTTGGATGTTTAAAGACAGTGAAAAGGAAGGGCTTTTAAAAACCAAAAAGCCTTATGTTTAACACTAGTAGCAATGTCTTTGTGTTTTCCTCTCAGACATATGGCTCCTGTGTTAACCATTTCCCAGATGCTTTACCACTTGGCTGTATGCCTGTTCATCACTCCTGCACTTGGGAGAGTCATTGGTGTCACCTTAAATTTCCCCCATAGTAGCCAGTGACAGATAGGGCAGGTAGCATACAGCATTGCTCTAATCTTTGGAAGAAGTACATAAAATCAATCTTGTGCTAAAATGAATCTTCCAAGAATTATTTTTCTATTCAAAGTACAGTAAAAAGAGGAAATTGGACAGCTCTTCAGTTAGATTCTAAAAGATGTAGTTCATTTGAAAATTCCCTTCATGGATAGACACTACAGTATAATCAATCATTCATGTCACTTAATCCAGGATGGAGAGTGGTAGGAAATTAGACCCTAAGGCAGTTTTAGTTTACTGTTGATGGTTGGATGTTTAAGGCAAACTGTCTTGCAAATCTTTATATATATATATATATATATATATATATATATATATATATATATTAATGAATAGGTTATACACCTGCTGCAACAAGCAAGGACATTATGCTTTCCAACAGAATGAGATAAGATACACCAAATGATCATAGCCCCCCTCACATACAAACTCATACTTGCATTTAAAAATATCCATTTGGGTGGTATGTGCAGTTCTAATAAGTAATTAAGGAATAATGAAGCTTCAAACCCAGAGTATAAGAATAACATCCATAGGGATTCAGCAGGACTAAACAAAGCCCTGAAGCTGTGTGTTATTAAATGTCTGGCTTTATGTGATTAGAATAGATATATGCAGTCATGTTAGCTGTTACCATAAAATGACAGCAGAAATTAGGGATTCAGTTTATGAAAAAGAAAATGCTTCATTATAACTGTCTACTAAGATTTCTTTTGGAATTTGCCAGCAAGTGAAGTCATCACTATTATACCCTTTATATGTCCATTGAGGAATATATATATATAGCCAAGTGACTAAAATGACTGGAATGACCAGTCGCTATGTCACACACTGCAGCCATCCAAACTCCCACAGCCCCTCCCCACAGCCAGCCCAGCTCCTATTGGCGCTGATCAGGGTGGGCCAGGTGGACCTCACCCATGTACGAATTTGTGCACCAGGCCTCTAGTGTAATTATAAAGAAGTTTCTCTGAAATTTTTCTGATTGTTTTCAAATTTTGGCATCTATTGAAAAGTATAAGATTCCTACTAAAATGAAGCAATGATTCATGATATGTCTGATTCACAATGCACTTCATATACTTTGAGTACTTGAATATATAATATAATGTGTTGAATTTTGTCTCTTTGAATTAGCCTTTGAGATTTGAGAGGTTAAAATTAAATAAATGCATTCTTCTTTGTATTTCACTCCTCAAAGAAAATTTAAAATAAATCAAAGTTATATATTTTCCTCTTAAGCTTCTTCATCTCTATTTTTATAAAATCTAGTGCTTGAATTCTCCCTACTATACAAGTTCAAAGTCATCTTTCATTTTTCAGATCAGTCATGAACTAGGCTAGGATCTTGGGATATAAAGTAGAGGATTCCTTCCCCCCAAAAACCACACTTTGGTAGACAACCACAAAGAGGTTCCCCCATGATTTCTTGGTATCCATACCCTTGAATACTATTCTCCTCCTTGGAATTAGAGCTTACCTATGTGACCATTAGGGTTCTGTAGAAGTGATGGTGTAAGGCTTCCAAAGCTAGGTTATAAAAAACATTTCAGCATTTGCTTTGGACTCCTTGATCACTCCCTCTAGAAAAAACTAGTTACCATATTGTGAGGATATTCAAACAATCCATGGAGAGGTGTATATGGAGAGGAACTAAAGCCTCCCACTAATAGCCAGCTCCAACTTGCCAGTTATGCTAAGTAAGCCCTAGTATATTGTCCAGTCCAATTCAAACCTTTGGATAACTGCAACCTTGGGTGATATCTACCTACAACCTCATGAGATATCCAAAGCCAGGATCACCTAACAAAATCACTCTCAAATTTTTTGTAACTCAGGAAATGTAAGAGATAATATTTATTGTTTTTTTAAATCACTAAGTTTTGGGAGTAATTTTTACACATGTCCTTTATCACCATCTAATCAGCCTCTAAATATTAGAAAGTCTACCTTCATAGCTCATATCACCCCCTCTTTTCTATTCTTGTCATTGGAACCTCATAACCTCTCACTTACACTATCACATTTGCTCCTCAAGTGGCAATGCTCCACAACACTGTCAAGATAATGTGCTAATGCAAGATAATGTCAAAAGGTACAAAATTCCAGTTATAAAACAAATAAGTCCCATGAAGTTACTGCACAAAAAAAGATAAGGTGTAGAAATTACAGTTCTGACCATTTCATTCCCCTGATCAAAAGCTTTAAAAAGTTGCCTACTCATTTCCATTGATTCCCAGTTCTTTATCTTGATCTTAAAAGGCCTTACCTTGCATGAGATTTTTTTTCTATTTAGTTTCCATGTTATTATGTGTTTGCCCAAAGCCATACCCAAATTGACTAAGTTCTGCTATGTGTCTTTGCTTATGCTGGTCCCTTCATATGAAGGCTATCCCTATCATCTTCAGCTATCAAAGCAGAAATCAAATGTGTCTTCTTTCATGGAGCCATTTCTGAATATCAACCTAGATAACATTATATTTGTCTTATGGAGTTTATAATGTTCTGCTTCATCTTCTAATTTTAGTCCTTTGTTCTTGAGGCCCCAAATCATATATTACTCAATTTTATATCTCCCAGTGTATTTAGCATGACCTGCATGTAAATCACACAGAATATTTACCAATTGAGTTGAACTTAATTTATTTTTTAAAATAGGAAAACCAAGATGGCGGCATAGGTAAACACCGGAGTTTGCTGCCTCGAACAACCATTTCAAAAATACAACTAAAAGACGGAACGGACATCACCCAGAACCACAGGAAGGCTGGCTGAGGAGGGACTCTTCAACTAGAAGGAAAAACAACAGCATTACGAGGCTTAGAGGAGGCGCAGTGTGGAAAATTTAAAGGTACGGTGGTGCGGCGGTGCTCGCAAAGCGGGCTGGTGGCTGAGGGCGCGGTTGTCGTTTTCACTCAGGAGTGAGTCTCAGACTCTGGGCTACAGATCCGGGCGAGTCTCTAGGGACCCAGACTCAAACGGGAGAAGCGGGACTGTCTGGCTACGGCCCCTCCGAGGTTTGCAGCGATTGCTGGGACAGAGAGGCAGAGCCCTTGGGGACGGACTGAGAGCGGCCATAGCGGCTCCCTCCCCCCGCCCTGTTGAGCCCGCCCCGCCCAGGCACTGCGCACAGACATTTGCGGATCGCCTCAGGCAAGGGCAGGACTAGCGCCTCCCCAGAATCCTACAGCCAGTCTGTCTGCTGGTCAAATCCCTCTAGTGTTAACTACAACAATTAAGGCTTGGCTAGAACAAGACTGCACACAGAGACCACAAGGGGGTGCACCAAGAAAACATAAAAGATGCGGAGACAACTTATTTTTTAAAATAAGTAAAGGACTCAGTATCATTGCATGGCATGCCAAAATTTGTATCTTGTAAGTAAATTAAATCCCCCCAGCATGTATTGAAATAGGTCAAATGGGTTTACATAAGCAGATGTATTTTCTACCTATAACTTGATGATACTTCAAAATAAGAATATTTCTTTTTGTGTATTATCTATCTTTAAACCAGGGGTCCTCAAACTACAGCTTGCGTGCCACATGCGGCCCGCCAAAAACATTTATCCGGCCTGCCGGCTGTTTTTGCTGCTGCTGCCTGTTGCTTAGCAGCCGACTCATCCCGGGCCCGCAGTGCACATGTGTGGAATGTGTGCCGCACTCTCCGACTCCCCTCCTTCTCTCTGTCTCTGGACTCCTCCTCTGAGTCTCGGGTGTGATCGGACGAGTCACAAGCTTGCCTGTGCAGAGCCTGAGGACCGAGGTAAGAACAAGTTAGGATTTATTTTTTTTTTTTGGAGTTAGAAGGTCTTTTTTTTTTATTTTGCAGTTAGTAGGGCCTTTTTTTGAAGTTAGGAGAGACTTTTTTTGAAGTTTTGTTTTTTTACTTCAAAATAAGATATGTGCAGTGTGCATAGGAATTTGTTCATAGTTTTTTTTAAAACTATAGTCCAGCCCTCCAACCGTCCGAGGGACAGTGAACTGGCCCCCTGTTTAAAAAGTTTGAGGACCCCTGCTTTAAACTGAAATTGCATTACTTCTTTTTAAAATTAAATTTATTGGGGTTACATTGGTGAACATGAACATATAAGTTTCAGTTATGGGTTTTTATGTTACAAGATTTGTATATTGCACCATGTGCCTGCCACCCAAAGTCAAATTTTCTCCTGTCACCTCATATTAGGATCCCCCTCTCCCCCCACCACCTTCCCTTTGGCAACCACAACACTGCTATTTCTGTTCACAAGCTTCAGTTTTATATCCCACATATGAGTGAAATCATATGGTCCTTAGATTTTTCTGTCTGACTTATTTTACTTAGCATAATGTTCTCAAAGTCAGGGTGCATATATCTTTGCAAATATGATTTTGAGGTTTTCAGGTATATACCCAGGAGAGGAATTGCTTGGTCGTATGGTAGCTCTATGCTGAATTTTTTGAAGAATGGCCAGACTGCTTTCCATAGTGGTTGTACCTGTCTACATTCCCACCAGCAGTGGATGAGGGTTCTCTTTTTTCCACAAACACTCCAAATACTTGTTATTTTGTCTGGTTGATAATGCCACTCTAACAGGTGTAAGGTGGTATCTCATTGTAGTTTTGATTTGCATTTCCCAAATTGCCAGTGAGGTTGAACATTATTTCATATATCTATTGGCTGTTCATATGTCTTCTTGGGAGAGGTGTATTTTCAGGTCCTCTGCCCACTATTTGATTGGGTGGTTTGCTGGTTTGATGTTGAGTATTATGAGTTCTTTATATTTTTTAGAAATCAAACCTTCGTCTGAGCTACTGTTTGCAAATATCATCTCCCATCTGGTTGGCTGCCTCTTTGTTTTACTGTCAGTTTCTTTTGCTGTGCAGAAGCAATTTAATTTTTTTCTTCCCTCTTTTCATCACCTTTTAAAAAAAAATCTTTATTGTTGAGAGTATTACAGATTTCCTCCTTTTGCCCCATTTCTCCCCTCCACCCAGTTCCCGCCCCACCCCAGGTCTTTACCTTTCAATTGTCTGTGTCCATAGGTAATGCATATATGCATATAAGATCTTTGGTTAATCTCTTCCTGCCCCTCCACCCCACTTCTCTTTGAGATCCGTCAGTCTGTTACATGTTTCCATGCTTCTAAGTGTATTTTACTTATCAGTTTATTTTGCTCATTAGATATCTTGTTCATTTATTTTGATGTTTAGATTCAATTGTTGATAGATATGTATCTATTGCCATTTTATTGTTCATATATTTGATCTTTTTTTTCTTTTTCTTCTTCTTCCTCTTCTTAAAGAATACCCTTCAACATTTCATGTAATACTGGTTTGGTGGTGATGAACTCCCTTAGCTTTTTCTTGTCTGTGAAGCTCTTTATCTGACCTTCAATTCTAAATGATAGCTTTGCTGGGTATAGTAACCTTAGTTGTATGTCCTTGCTATTCATCATTTTGAGTATTTCTTTCCATTCCCTTCTGGTCTCACATGGCCACATGCACGGGTGCTTTAAGAGGAACATATGGGACTCCAGCAGCCTCCTTGTCATCCATCTACAATCCCCACTGGTTTTTACAGCCCAAAGTTATGGGGACTTCTCTTCCCAGCTCTGGAACCCTGGGCTGGGGTTCTGGTGTGTGACTGCAACCCCCTGCTTCTCCTGGGAGGCCTTAGAGATATCTCTCCCAATTAAAAATATTGCAGCACATGGATGTTGGACCAGCCAATTCCATGCCTCCGCCCCTCCTACCAGTCTCAGTGTGCTTTCTTCTTTACTTCTCTAGTTGTAAGACTTCCATTCAGCCAGTTTTCAGGTGGTTCTGAATGATGGTTGTTCTGTATATTAGTTGTGATTTTGATATGGTTGTGGGAGGTAGTGAGTAGAGGCCAACATCTTCAGTTATTCATCTTCTGTAACATTTTGTTTGACATAGTCTCATTCATTTATTTTTGCCTTTATTTCCCTTGCCTTTGGGGTCAAGTTCATAAAATGTTCTCTATGACCAAGGTTCATAAGTTTGGTACCTATATTTTCTTCTATGTAACTTATTTTTTTGGGTATTACATTTAGGTCTTTGATCCACTTTGAATTAATTTTTGTACATGGGACAAACTGTAATCCAGTTTCATTCATTTGCATGTGATTTCCAGTTTTCCCAGCACCATTTATTGAAGAGAATATCTTTATTCCATTGTGTGTTTCTGGCTCCTTTGTTGAAAATTGTCTGTCCATATACTTGTCGTTCTATAGCTGGGCTCCCTATTCTATTCCATTGAACTGTGTGTGTTTCTCTGCCAAGATCATGGTGTTTGATTATCATAGCTCTGTAATATAATTTGAAGTTAGGTAGCATGATACCTCTAGCTTTGTTTTTGTTTTTGCTTTCCTCTGGATTGCCTTGCTTGTTTGGGGCTTTTGTGGTTCCATACAAATCTGATGATTTCTCACTCTATTTTTTAAAAAATGACGTTGGGATTGTATTAAATCTGTATATTTCTTTGGGTAATATGGCCATTTTAACTCTGCTGATTCTTCCAATCCATGAACATGGGACATTTTTCCATTTTGTTGTGTCTTTTTCAATCTCTTTTAATAATGCTTTGTAATTTTCAGTATGTAGGTCTTTCACGTTCTTTATTAAGTTTCTTCCTAGGTATTTTATTCTTTTGGTTGCAATTGCAAAAGGAATTGTACTTTTTATTTTACTGAAGTTTCGTTGTTAGTATACAGGAAGGCAATGGATTTTTGCACATTGATTTTGTATCCTGCAACTTGACTATATTTGTTTACTGTTTCTAATAGTTTTTTGGTAGCGTGTTTAGGGTTTTCTATATACAGAATCATGTCATCCACAAAAAGTGATAGTTTTACTTCTTCCTTCCCTATTTAAATGCCTTTTATTTCTTTCTCTTGACTTATTGCTCTGGCTAGTATTTTATAAGATACAACATCAATTTATGATTAAAACACTCAATAAAATAGGAATAGAAGAAAACTACCTCAACATAATAAAGGCTGTCTATTATAAACCCTCAACTAATATCATACTCAAGGGTGAAAAACTGAAAACTTTTCCTCTAAGATCAGGAACAAGACAAATATGTCCATTCTCGCCACTCTTATTCAACATTACTTCTTAAAGCAGCAGATTCTTTTTATTTTAATCCTCATCCAATGATATGCTTAAAGAGAGGAAGGGAGAGAGAGAGAGAGAGAGAGAGAGAGAGAGAAACATTGATGTGAGCAATTGGTTGCCTTCCATACATGGCCCAACCAGAGATCAAACCCACAACCCAGGTATGTGCCCTGAGAAGGAATTGAACCATCCACCTTTCAGTGAACAGGATGCTGCTCAACCAACTGAGCCACTCTATCTGGGAAAACCAACTGAGCCACTCCATCTGGGAAAAGCAGCAGATTCTTAATTGGTTCATTCAGGAACCATCACATATATGACAATATATATTTTTTCTGTTTTCTTTAAATATACATCTGTTTTGCCCTAGACAGTTTGGCTCAGTAAATAGAGCATCAGTCTGTAAACCAAAGAGTCACGGGTTCAATTCTGGTCAAGGGCACATACCTTGCTTGCAGGCTCCTCCCCAGCCTGGGCCCTGGTTGGGGAGTGTGCCGGAGGCAACCAATCGATGTGTTTCTCTCACATCGATGTTTCTCTCTGTTTTTCCCTCTCTCTTCCACTCTCCCTAAAAAAATCAATGGTAAAATATCCTCAGGTGAGGATTAACAAAAAAAATCTTAAATATATACCTATTTTATTGTCTAGATTGTACATTTAATAATGGCAAAGACTATATTTTTTGATTAATTTATTTAGAGCTAATTTCAATTTCTATTTTTAGATCATATTTATTTTGTTTGCTTTTTTGATTTTTAAATATTATCCCATAGAAAAGAAGACTTCCAGAATCAAAATGACCAATATAATAGATAAATTATAATGATTAGCATTTGTTTTATAAATTATGAATTATAATTTTGTAAATTATCTTAAAACTAGAGGCCCAGTGCATGAAATTCATGCACGGGTAGGGTCCCTAGGCTTGGCTGGTGATCAGGGCCAATCAGGGCCTTCCAGCTGCCAGCTGGGGCCTTCCTTCCCTGGCTGCTGCTGCCAGCCGGGGCCTTACTTTGTTCTGCACCATCTCCTGGTGGTCAGTGCACATCATAGCAAGCAATTGAACTCTGGGTCTCCCTGTCAAACTCCTGAGGGGACACTTTGCATGTTAGACTTTTATATATATAGATTAGTGCATGCTCTCTAAATTTTCTTTTAGGCCAGGAAAGATAATTTTCTATTACAAAGATAACATAGAAGAGGCATTTGGAGACTAGATTCTAGAATGCACTAGTTTTGTGAATTTAGTAAAGCCTTTTACTATTCTGTGTCAATTTTTGCTTTAGTTCAAAGAAAAATCTTTAGCTACATTCTTACCATTAGATACAATTCTAAATGTACCCTATGTGTCTGCTGTGCCCCTAAGGTCTCAAGCTTGTTGAGGTTACACTCATGCTTTTTAAATAGCCAAATACAATGGCTCAAGGCCTCATCCCAGATACTAAGGGAAGTCCCCTACATCCCTAATTATTTCCATGGATTCATTTACAGGGATGGGGTAGAAAGAGCTGCACTTTCCTTTCTTTCCCTCCTATTTATTGCTATGGCTGCATCTTCAATGACTTTTTCTGACTGCTATTCTCTTCTTGTCATACTTTATCCTGACTGATTCTATTATAACAGGCATTTCTTTTTACTCCAAATCTTTCAGCAATTCTATTGACTGCCTAAAACTGCTATCCTTAACTCTCTCCTGCTGATTGTCTGCTCCATGAAGTATCCTTCTTCAGGGCTGACCTCCAGGATCTCTAGCAATCACTGTCCTCTTTCATTTTTGGATAGATTCTATGGATCTTGACCACATATGAATCTTTGGCTCATAATAACAAATCTGTCCTTAACCTCAGTAAGAGCTTCTAATTTAGTCTCCTTACTTCTAGTGGATCCTTCATCAAACAGCACTCCCCAAATAACTTTCAGGAAGCTCAACCCAAATCATGTCCTTTTAACTTCTCAGAAAGATTTCAGTTATTTCCTCCATCAACTAAGACACCAAATCCAAACTCATTTCAGTGATCACTTAAGATCTTCTAGTAGATTTCCAGCCTTATCATAATTCTATGACTCCCTTTCCTGCATTTCAACTTTACTTTTTATCCAGCAGTGTTTCCAGCTGGAATGTCTTTAAGATCCTGCTGAGCCTCTGACAAACTTTTCCGGCCCTAGCTTTTTGTTCATCTTACCAGAATCTTACTTGGATAGTAGAGAGGCTTCATACCCTTTAAGGGTAGAATTACTATTTCAACACAAGTCATCACTCCCATGGCATGCTGTATTAACCAGTTAAATGTGGATTCAGATGGGTTTTTAATAAAATGCATATGGAAATTGCTTATGATGAAATGGAGAGCTTAATAACAAATTGAAAAGTCAATATCAGACCTACATTCATTAATAAACAAATTCCACCAATAAGATGTAGTGTTTATTACTACTGTTTTGCAGAGGTGTAAGTCACTCTTTGGAGGGGAAATCATTACTTCATTTCCATGAGATCAGTGAAGTAGTGAGGAATCTTTATATATCTGGATGTCCCTGTAAATATTAAGGAGATCTTTGGAGCAAGGGAAAAGCATTGAAAAAAGCTTTGGGAGAAAGGTATTTCAGTTTCTCAAAATATGATATGTGAAAAGAGGGAACTGAACCAGTCACCCCTTACCCCAAGCTTGTTACAATTCAGAGGCCATTAGGTCACTAAGAGAGATACCCAGATGGGCTTCTATCCTTTGAGGCACTACATTCATAATATAAAGTTGCCTCATTTCTGAAATTAGGAAATCAACATTGTGACTATAATTTTGGTTTGATACATCCATTTCATTTTTTTCCCTTTATATTCTCCAAATGAGTTCTAACTTAAGATTTTATAAAAATAATATAAAGGGATTAGAGAAATGATATGAAAGCAAAGGAATGAATTGAGCTATATTCTGTTAACCAATAGTTAATTAATGTACTTATACATTTACAGAAAATTGCAAATTCATGCAAAAATAATTACTCATGGCTATGGTACTAATCTTAATTACCGGGAATGACTCAAGTAATCTCTCTATCCAAAATTTCCTCTGGATCTTCTTTCATTGCCCTCATTCTGCATCTCCATTTTCGTAACAGGACTTTTCAAGTTTTAGATCTCACACTCCTTTATGCAATACTAGTCCCTTCCAGCTTTCAGAATTGACATAGTAATCATAGAATTTTTAGTCTTTATTGTCCAGATAGTCTGCTTCCTAGAGTTCAGCCACTATGTTTCACTGCTCTAGCTATTTCTACATTCATTTTAAAGTACCATTGTTCAAATCTATGCAATGCATAACTTCAAAGACCAGGGCATTTGCAATCTGAGGGCTTTCATCTCCCTCTGTATTTTAGAAAGACACTTATTACCTCCTGAGGAATGTGCTCCATCAATAAAATGCTTCTTTATGTGCATTTTTTTCTCTCTACAAAGAGTCCCTCTGCAAATAAGTACCCATCTCTGGGACTGAGTTAACTAATTCAGGTCTTACTGCTTCTTCATTTTATTTATTTTATTCATTTATCTTTTACTATGATGCCAAACACCATCCCCTGTTCTCATGAAATTGCTTCCTTTTTCCTCCCACTGTTCACCTAGGACTGGGAGTAGTCTCAGCCTTCCTCTACTCTTGTGGTTAGGATTAGACACTCTAGATTCAGATTGTAAAGTATAAACCCTGACTCCCTTACTTGCTCCTGAACTTTAATCACATTTCCGTTTCATCTCTAAAATGACACATTTTTATTACAGAAGATGAATAAAATATTCCAGTACAGAAGATAGAGTATTTCAGACCTATAGAAGTAGTTCCAGAAAGGTCCTAAATTTCCTAATCTACAAATTGAGAAGCAGGAGAAGGCTCTTAAAGAAGGCTTCTGGATGAAGTGATTCATGCCAATGATGAGGCTTACAGTAGTACATGAGACAAAGACAGATGACAACATTAGTAGTCCATACTGCATGAGACCACTGTGCCTCACAAGGACTGCACATCAGTAGACACATAATTATAATACTCAATTCATTAAATTGACCAATGTTCCATGAATGTCAGCTCTCCAACTCTAATAGTCCTGAACAGTCAGATTCTATAAAAGGGAATGCTTTCCTGGATGATAAATATTTTTAAAACTGTAAGGGACTTTAGAGATCTTATAGTCCAGAGTTTGAACTTGGATAAGTGGGAATTGATTTTTCTGGCATTGTATATAAGAAATTGAGTCACAAGTCTTTCATTGATGATCTGTCATAGAGCTATTCTTTATGAAATGTCACTACCCATCCAGAGCCTATCTTTATCTTTAGCTTGACCCAGGAGAAATAAATTTTATACCTATTAATCACTCATTTATTATTGACTCATTCAATTATTACAGTCAGATCCCACTCTTTGTGGTAGGTACTGGTAATAAAAGAGTGAATAATTCATACCATGCACCCCCCTTCACAAAGACTGGAAGAGGAGACCAAAAGCTTAAACAAATAATTACAATAATATATATAATATATATACAATGGGGAAGTATGGGTATAAGCTCACAGTAGGAGCAACTAACCTAGTCTAGAGGGCTTGAGAAGATATATAGGTAGGATTCTGGCAAAAAAAAAATAGAATACAATCCAGCTGGTACAAGAAACGTGAAGAAAGTGATCACTTATAGATATGTGAATAGTGTTGAGGAAATCCACAAACACCCCCAGAGACTATTGAAAGCAGGAGACAATTGCTACCACTATGCCTGAATGGGGAAAAGAGATAAAATAGTGTTACCACCCTAGTAAAAACTGGACTCAGGAAGGGACCCAGCCACTTACTGAAAATATCACCAAGAACAGGGAAGAAGCTGAGAAGAAACATTCCATCCTCTTTCATCTGACTGTGTTTTATTGGCCAAACCTGACTGAAGCAAGAGAACTCATGTGTTTCAGTCTCTATGAGTCAGCTTACTAGAACTCAGGGCAGGACAGAATGATGGACAATAGATAAAGATGGGGTACAGGTAGGAATCGAAAGGTGGCAAAAGGAATAACCAGAACAGAAGGCTTCTAGGAAGAAGTGGCTTCTTATCAAAGAACTGGCCTTTAGAGAAATGATGGCACATATTGTAGGAGATATCAGTATTTTTAGACATTGATGCTAAAAAAGGAATAAAGGGCACTGAGAAATCCTTTTTTCAGTCTCTATCCATTAATAACCTCAAATGTATATGTGTTTATGATTTTTAAAAAATTATAGTGTGCTCTGGACCAGAACAGAGAAAAAACAGGAACTAAAATATATGAAGTTGATTTTTAATTAATGAGGAGATGACTTGTTGGGTACGTGAAGTAGAGAGAAAGCAGACAGAACGTAGGCCAAAGGCATGTTAAATAATTATTGCTGGAGACAAGAATCTAAACCTAGAAAGCGATCATGTGGTATTTTGTCCTGAGTGTCTGAATGTTGTCTAATAAGTGATGTGTAAGCCTCAATGTCTTCCTGTGCCAATATTCTCACAAAGGGTATAGAAGGCATGCTGAATCTTGCAAGCTACGACTACACAGGCTATATATCTGGGGCGAAATAACTTGGCGAGAGGGATACTCCTATCAGTACAGTTTCAGCACAATTGCAAATTCATAAAAGCAAAAGGTGTAGATGAATGTAAGACAACAGCAGTATCCAAGTGGCCTGTGTAGAAAGAAGACAGTGTATTGGGTGAGAAGTTACAGAGGATGGAATTTTCAGTGTTATGTGAACACTGGGTCATAGGGAAGAAAATATGCAAATCATGACTCATGAGCAGGCTTTAGGTACAGGAGAGCATCATGATGGTAGAGATGGGACAAAATTCAATCTTATATAATAAAAGGCTAATATACAAATAGACTGAACGGCAGAACGACCAGTTGCTATGATGTGCACTGACCACCAGGGGCAGACACTCAATGCCAGAGCTGCCCCCTGGTGGTCAGTGCGCTCCCACAGGAAGAGCACTACTCAGCCAGAAGCCGGGCTCATGGCTGGCGAATGCAGTGGCTGTGGTGGGAGCCTCTCCTGCATCCGTGGCAGTAAGCAGTGCTAAGGATGTCCAACTGATGGCTTAGGCCTACTCCCGACAGGCTCCCAGACTGCAAGAGGGTGCAGGCTGGACTGAGGGTCACACCCCTCCCCTCCGAATGCACAAATTTCATGCATTGGGTCTCTAGTAATACAATAATAGCAAACATGTAATTGCAACCAAAGTACAACTAAACATTAAAAGCACCACATTAGTTCATAAAATATGTTCAGTTATGATTAACTCATTCCTTTCAACATATAGAAAAGCCTATAGAATATTTCACACAAAATTATTCATGCTGTCTAATAATAGACAAACATGGTAATTGACCACACCTTCGCTATGCCTCCCATTGGCTAATCAGTGAGATATGCAAATTAACCGCTAACAAAGATAGCGGTTAATATGCATACGTAGGCGCGAAGTGGAGGAGCAAAGACTGAAGGCGGCTCCGGCCGGAGCAGCGAGTGCTGTGAAGGCAACTCCAGCTGGAGCAGTGAGGGCTTGAAGGCAGCTCTGGCTGGAGTGAAGGCCTGGGTTCCGGGTGCTGGAGGAAAACCGGTGCCAGCAGCCAGGGTAAGGGAAGGCTTATTGCACAAATCTTTTCGTGCAACAGGCCTCTAATATATATAATATATACATACATATATATATATATATATATATATATATATATATATATATATATATATAAAAGGCTAAGTTACTGTCCAACCGTCCAACCATCTAACCAGCCCCCTGATGACGCACACTGACCACCAAGGGGCAGGAGTTCAACGCAGGAACTGCCAAGCTGCAGTGGCTTGGCAGCAGTGATTCTCGGGTGATGCAGCCCAACACCAGAGAGGAGGGAGCCCAATTCCTTGTGAAGCCATGCAATTCCACCTTCAGCCATGGGTTATGTTGTTCCTGGGCACTGTTGGCCCCGAATCTGGTTTACCGCACACTTGTGTTTGCATTCCACACCCTGTATGACAGCAACTTTGCAAAGTGCCCTCTTGCACTCCGGGACACCTCAGGGGGTGTTGGAGAGCTGGTTTTGACCTGATCCCTGCAGGCCAGGCCGAGGGACTCCACCTCCTGGAAGGACCCCACTCACTCCACAGATGTCCTTCAAGCTGCGGTGCTTCCCCAGGTGCAGCCATCCCAGGAGGGACCGCAGGAGGTTGGCTCCAGGGAGTGTCCAGCCCCTCTCACCCAGTCCCACCCCACCGCTGGCCACCACATGGGACCACCAGCACCTCAAGCTGGAAGACCTGAGGGTGAATTTTCTTTCTTTTTCTTCCCCCCTCCCCCACCCCACTCTGCAGACGCCCTTTGAGCCATTGCACTGCCCCAGGAATTCTAATTAACTTCCCTTCAATGTGCATGAATCCATGCACTGGGCCACTAGTGTATTAAATAATAGGAATTCCTCTGAAACAATTTGCAAATCTCAAGGAATTGGGAGTGGGTGCAGATGAGACTTAATAGCATGACACAAAATCAGGACAAGGACAATGTATCTTCCAACTTTCATGAAAAGTTTCTGAGGATTGGTTTTAGGTTACCTAGAAGCATAATTTGTTTTTGTTTCAACTTTAGTATTGAGTGCCTATCCTTTCCATTCTATAGAAATACTATGCCTGTTCAGCTCTTTGCCCTTAATCACAGGTTGTAGGTACCAACTCAGAAGGTTAAATATTAGCAAAAGCTTGGTCACTATGCTATTAGACTGTCACAGAGATTTCTATATATCTTTCTTTAAAAAATTTAGGAAATATTAATAAACTTGATTTAGGGATTAGAATAAAAAAATAAAAGATAGTTTTAAATGATAATAAAATACATATTGGCTTTGTTTGGGGGAGAGACACAATGTAGTGCTATAAGGCCAGCGGCAGCTTGGGGCAGGACAAAGATGCATAGGGCAGGAGGGGGCCTCTCCTGGAGGCCACAATAGTCATGAAAAAATTGAATCTGCAGATAATAGAAGATGGGTACTTCAGGTAAAAATTAAATACTATAAAAATTTGAAATATTTTAAAGAATGATATTAAAGGTCTTATTCCAGACCAGTTTAAAGTAGCTATATGCATGTGTGGATAGAGGAATTCTCTCAATGTATAATTGAGTGCTAGATTGTAAGATATTTGATGAGAGATACTCTATGTTGTCAATATTTGCTTACCCCATTTGCCCAGAACAGTCTTTTATATATACTAAGTTTTCAATAAGTATTTATTGAAATGTCATTTTTATGAAAATAAGCTAAACTTTCTGATCCCTAAATTACATACTACAAGAAATATATTATGCTAAAAAATTGTGAGGCAGTATAATAAACTCTAACATATCTTCTTGTAGCATTCTTAATGCATACTAATCCATGTTATAGTATATCCATTCCATTAACATTACATCAATTAAGATTTTAGCTACCATTTATTGAGTACCAAGATGATGCCAGACACTGAGCTAAGGTCTCTGCATTGTCTTATTTATTCTTCAAATGATTCTTTAAGTGGGTACAATTTTATACCTACTTTAAAGATGAGGAATTAAATTTTAAAAATATTTATTAACTTTTCAAGGACCTGAGATTTAGACTAAAGATATATTCAGGACATTCATATATTAACAAAAATTGTTAACATTGTAATAAAGATAAATTTTTCTACTATTCACATTGTTAGTCCCATAAAGGGATTATTAAAATTCAGCAATTTGTCCAGGTCATACAACAAGTAAGAGATTGAAATGAAATTAAATTTTAACATAACTTAGGTCATTACCACTAATATTACTCAGTAAAAGGATTAATGAGAGAAAATCACCCTCCATCTCAAGCAACTAGTAAACAAGACAAAAACACATCCAACAACTGTTTTTGAGACATTGGTCAATGGACAGTGCAAGATTCTAATACATGAGAGAAGAAGTATAATTCTATGAGCTCTATAATTGTTCCAGCTAACTTGCAGGCAGCTTTCAGGTAGTTTGAAGAATAAGGAAGGGGAGAAACAGACCTGTCATCTTACAGAGCAGAGAGACCTTAACATTGCTAGTATAATTATGTTCCATAGCTCAAAACATAAAAGAATATTTGGACTTGATGAGGGGGAAATACAGAAGATTCATATGGTCCAAATGGAGCTTTTTAGTGATGATAGTATAATATCTCAAAAGGGAAAGGGAAGAACCTGGGAATAACTGTATTTTAGACAGTGGAGAAGAAAAGAGCCATGAACTTAAAGACATAATAGAAACACTCCAAATGAAATACAGAGAGAAAAAAAGACTGAAAAATAAGTAACAACTAAATGAACCAGAAAAAAGGGGTTATTTGAAGAATAATGGACAAAAATGTTTCAAATTTAATGCAATCAACATACCAAGGTCAAAATACATGCACACACACACACACACTCACTCATGTAAAAGCACATTATAATCACATTGCTGAATCAGTGATAAACAAAACACTCTTAAAAGCAGAGGAGAGAAGCATCTTATATTCAGAAAACAAGGATAAGACCATCAAATCTGCTAGCAATCCAGAGAACAAGGAATTGTTAGTGATGTTAAGTACTGACATTTTTAAAAGGTCAATATACAATTTTTATTTAGTAAAAATATATTTGTAAAATGTAGGCAAAATACTTTTTAGACAAAAAAAAATATCCCTGAGAGAATTAATTACCACCAGACCCGAACCATGAGTACTAAAAGAAGTTCTTCAAAAGGAAAACAATAACTGATAATAATTGGGATCTACACAGAGTAAAGGAGAGTACCAAAAATGGTATATGTGGTAAATAAAAAAGATTTTCTCATTTTAATCTATTTAAAAGATAGCTGATGATAGCAGAAATCATAATGCAGTGTTTATTATGTAAGTAGAAATAAAATAACACCAATAGCACAAAGGACATAGGAAGAAAATGGAAACATGTTTGTAGCACTACATGTGAAGTTGTATAATGTTATAATTTGAAGGTGGACTGGGATAAGTGAAAAATACATATTTTAAATCCCAGGACAGGTGATAATAATAAAACAAAATAGTATAGCTAAAAAAATAGTGAAAATAAAATAAAATCATAAAAATAATTCTATAAACCCAAAAGAAAGCAGTAAATGTGGAGCTAATAAAAATGACAAGTAATAATAAGATGGTGGTTTTAAACTAAATCATATCAATATGTAAATTAAAAATAACTTGTCCAACACTCCAAATAAAAGAGAGTATTTGTCAGATTAGATAAAACAGTGTGACCCAGCTATATGTTATCTAAAAGCAAACTGCTTAAATATAAAGACACAGTTTTAAAATGAAAGTGTTAAAAAAAAAGCCATGAACATACTAATCAACAGAAACTTGCAGTAGCTATCCTATCTAATCTAATAAAAGACAAACATGCAAATTGACCATACCTTTGCTATGCCTTAAGCCACACCCACCAGCCAATCAGAGCAACTGTATGCAAATTAACCCAACCAAGATGGCGGCCAGCAGCCACGGAGCTGAAGTGAGCAGGAGGCTTGCTTGCTTCAGTGATGGAGGAAGCCAGCCTGCCGCCAGCTCTCAGCTCCACTCAAAAGCAACAAAGTTGCAATTATAGAAGGTAAATAAACCCCAGATACCTGCTTTCAACTGGTCGTAGCCACGGAGATGGAGTGAGCAGGAGCCGGCTCTCAGCTCCACTAAAGGCAACAAAGTTTCAATTATAGAAGGTAAATAAATCCCAGAATTAAAAAAAAGAAAAAGAAAAAAAGGAGATGCTGGGAGCTTCCATTGCCGATGGGCTTGGCCAGCCTGAAAATGGCCCTCAGCCACTCACCCAGGCTGGCCAGGCACCCCAATGGGGACCCCCACCCTGAAGGGGGTGTGACCAGCCTGCAAACAGCCCTCAGCCCCTCACCCAGGCTGGCCAGGCACCCCAGTGGGGACCCCACCCTGAAGGGGGTGTGACCAGCTGCAAACAGCCATCAGCCCCTCACCCAGGCTGGCCAGACACCCCAGTGGGGACCCACACCCTGATCTGGGACACCCTTCAGGGCAAACCAGCCAGGCTGAGGGAACCCCCGAGTGCACAAATTTTTGTGCACCGGGCCTCTAGTCTTATCTAATAAAAGAGAAACATGAAAACTGACCATACCTCTGCTACACTCACAAGCCACGACCACAAGCCACACCTACCAGCCAATTAGGAGCGAGTATGGAAATAAACCCAACCAAGATGGAGGCAGCCACGGAGTGGAGCGAACAGGAGGCTTGGGTTGCCCCTGATGATGGAGGAAGCCAAGCTTCCCGCCTGCCCTGGCCAGCTGTGGGCTGTGCTCAAGACTACAAAGTTTCAATTATAGAAGATAAATAAATCCCAGATACCTGCTTCCAGCTGCAGTGGCCTCCGCTCAAGGAAGGTCTGGGAGCCTGGGTTGCCCGGGGTGTGGCCAGCCTTCAGACAGCCATTAGCCCCTCACCCAGGCTGGCCAGGCACCCCCAACCTGAAGGGTGTGTGGTCAACCTGAAAATGGCTTTCAGCCCCTCACCCAGGCTGGCCACACCCCATGGGTGAGGGTCCCAGTGGGGGGGGGGTGGCCAGCTTGCAAGCAGCCATCACACCCTCACCCAGGCTAGCCAGGCACCCCAGTGGGGACCCCCAACCTGAAAGGGGTATGGGCCAGTATGCCAAATAGACCTCAGTCCTCACCCAGCCTGGCCATGCCCCCCAAAGTGGGGACCCTCCCCCCATGGGGTTGTGGCCGGCTTCAAACCCCCACAGGCCCCTAGCCCAGGCTGCCCCACGCCCCAAGGAACCCCCACCCTGATGCAGGACACCCTTCAGGCAAACCAGCTGGCTCCCACAAGTGCACCAGGCCTCTATCTATACTAATAAAAGGGTAATATGCTAATTAGACTGGGAGACCTTCCAGGAGACCTTCTGGACGTTCTTCTGGACAAAGCCGTGGTGGCAGGGCTGAGGTAGAGGCAGTTAGTGGCCAAGAGGGGAGCGCAGTTGTGGGTGATCAGGCTGGTGGGGAGCAGGGCCGTAGGGGGTAAGCAGACAAGCAGCAGGGCAAGTTGGGGGCAAGCAGGTCAGTGGGGAGGGAAAGTGGGGGTGAGCAGGCCAGCAGGGGGGGGGGGCAGTTGGGAGGGACCAGGCCTGAAAGGGAGGGCAGTTGGGGGGGGGACCAGGCTGGCAGGGGAGAGTAGTTAAGGGTGACCGGGCCAGCAGGGGAGGGCAGTTGGGAGTGACCAAGCCAACAGGGGAGGGCAGTTGGGGGTGACCAGGCCAGCAGGAGAGGGCAGTTGGGGGCAATCAGGCCAGCAGGGGAGCAGTTAAGCATCGATCAGGCTGTCAGGGGAGTGATTAGGGGTGATCAGGCTGGCAGGCAGAAGCGGTTAGGGGCAATCAGGCAGGCAGGCAGGCGAGCAGTTGGGAGCCAGCAGACCTGGATTGTGAGAGGGATGTCTGACTGTCAGCAGTCAAACATCCCTCGAGGGGTCCCAGATTGGAGAGAGTGCAGGCTGGGCTGAGGGACCCCCC
Organism: Myotis lucifugus; assembly: GCF_000147115.1. NCBI lineage: Eukaryota > Metazoa > Chordata > Mammalia > Chiroptera > Vespertilionidae > Myotis > Myotis lucifugus. The sequence goes on along the minus strand of NW_005871240.1, from coordinate 1,894,680 downwards.
CCCCCCGCATGAATTTCATGCACAGGGCCTCTAGTATTTTAGTAAGAGGACAAAACAATCCTAAATATTTATGCATTCACTATAGAGCTTCAACATACATGAAGCAAAAACTAATCTAATTAGAATAGAAAAGGGAATTTTAAAAATCTATGATAATAGTTGAAGATTATAATACTCTTCTCTTGGTAATTGATAGAGCAATAGGTAATAATGCAGAAAATGGAAGGCCTGAATAACACTATCAACTAACTCAACCTAACTAAAAGATATAGAATTCTCTATCCAATCAGAGCAGAATACAGTGTTTTCCAGTCACAAAGCTATACCACATGCTATGCAATAAAATAAGCCTTAATGAATGTAAAAGTATGGAAAGCATACAAAGTGTGGTCTCTTAACAATAGTTGTACTAAAACAGAAAGATATGTGGAAAATCCATAAACAATTAAATATAAAATGATACAATTTTAAATAAACCATGTATCATATAATAAATCACAATGGAAATAAGTATTTTTAAGTAAGTGAAAGTTGATATACCAAATTTGTGAGATATTATAAAAACCATATTTAGAGGGAAATTGCAGCATTAAATGTTTATATTTAAAAAAAGAAATGTCTTGAATCAATGATCTAGGTTTCCACCTTAAAAGCTAGAAAAACTAGAGGAATATAAAATGAAAATAACAAGGAGGAAATGATAAAGATAATTGCTTAAATAAGTAAAATAGAAAAGTGACAAGCAATGGATAAAAAATCAATGAAAACCAAAGAAGGTATTTGAAAATATCCATAAATTAATAAATCTCAAGTGAAATTGACCAAAAAAAAAAAAAAAAAAAAAAAAGAGGAGGAGATCAGTATATATCCTATAGCCACTAAAATAAGAGAGGGATGTTATGAACAGCTTGTAAACTTGGATAGAATGGTCAAATTCAAATTCCTTGAAAGACATTTATCAAATCTCACTCGAGAAAAAATAGATAATCTGAATAGGACTTTATGTACTAAAGCATTGAATTAATAGTTAAACTTCCTAAAAATCAAACTCCAGGCCCAGATGACTTCACTAGTAAATTCTATCAAATACTTAAGGAAAAAGTAATACCTATTCTATAGAACTCTAGAAAATAGAAAAGGAACACTTATTAACTCATTTTAAGAAGACAGCATTTCCATGACACCAAAACCAGACAAAGTTGTTAAAAAAAAAATACTAAAAATCTACTTGCCTCATGAACATTCATGCCAAAGTTCAGTGAACCCAAGAAGATACAAAAGCAATAATAAATCATGACAAATTTCAGTGTATATTAGGAATTCAATGTTAGTTTTAATTTAAGTATCGAAGTATTTCACAATACTAACAAGGTATAAATAAAAGTTTATATGATCCTCTAGGACAATGGTTCTCAACCTGTGGGTCGAGACCCCTTTGGGGGTCGAATGACCCTTTCACAGGGGTCGCCTAAGACCATCGGAAAACACATATATAATTACATATTGTTTTTGTGATTAATCACTATGCTTTAATTATGTTCAATTTGTAACAATGAAAATACATCCTGCATATCAGATATTTACATTACATTACTGTTATATTCATAACAGTAGCAAAATTACAGTTATTAAGTAGCAACGAAAATAATTTTATGGTTGGGGGTCACCACAACATGAGGAACTGTATTAAATGGTCGCGGCATTAGGAAGGTTGAGAACCACTGCTCTAGGAGATACAGGGAAAAAACTTGGCAGAAATCTAACACCAATTCATGATTTTAAAAAATCTCAGAAGAATAAAGGGACTGATAAAGGGGCATCTATTGGAAACGTACAAGAGAAAAATATTTGCAAAGGATTTTCCTGAAATTGACTTGTTTCCAGAACAACTCAATAATTCAGAGACAAACATCCTGATTTAAAAATGAGCAAAATATTTGTACAAGCATTTCAAAAAGAAAAATACAGAAAACACCATCGTGTACATGAAAAGATGGTCAATGTCATTAATCATCAGGAAATTAAAACAGTAGAGTCCATTACATATCAATCTGAATAGCTAAAATGAAAACACAATTGTTGGTGAGAATGTAGAATAATGAAAACGTTCCTGTGTGTTTGTTGTGGATACAAAATGGCACAGCCAATCTGGAAAACACGTTTAGCCTTGTCTTAAAAGTTAAGCATACGGTTGTTAAATGACTTGGCAATTCCACTCCTAGGCATTTGCCCAAGAGAAATCAAAACACATGTTCATGCAAAAATTGTACACAAGTATTCATAGAAGCAGTATTCATAATAGTTAAAAACTGGTAACTGTTGAATGGATAAACTGTGGTGTTTTTTCATACTATGGTATACTACTTGACAATGAAAGGGACAATTGATACACACAAGAACATAGATAACTCTTTTTTTTCCCCATTGACCCTTTCTAGCCCACCCCCACACCCTGACCCAGGCCTTTACCACACTATTGTCTGTGTCCATGGGTTATGCACATATGCATACAAGTTCTTTGGTTAACCTCTTCCCCCCACCCACCCCCATCTTCCCTCTAAATTCAACACTCTGCTCCAAAGTCTCTGGATCTACTTTGTTCATCAGTTTATTTTGTTCACTAGATTCTACATATGAGTGAGATCATGTGATATTCCTCTTTCTCTGACTGGCTTATTTTGCTTAGCATAGTACTCTCCAGGTCCCACCATACTGTCTCAAAGGGAAATAGATCCTTTTTACTGCTGCATAGTATTCCATGGTGTAGATGTATCACAGATTTTTTTAATACACTCATCTACTGATGGGCACTTGTCCTGTTTCCAGATCTTAGTTATTGTAAATTGTGCTACTATGAACATAGGGGAGCATAAATTCTTGCTGATTGCTATTTCGGGTTTCTTAGGATATATTTCTAGAAGTGGGATCACTGGGTCAAATGGCAGTTTCATATTTTAATTTTTTTGAGTAAAATCCATACTGTTTCCCATAAAGGCTGCACCAGCCTGCATTCCGACCAGCAGTGGATAACATGGATAACTCTTAAAAGCATTATTCGAATTGAAAGAAGACAGACACAAAAATATACCTTATGATTTCATTTATATGAAATTCCAGGAAAAGCACACATAGTGACAGAAGTTGATTGATTGCTAATGGCCAGGGATAGGGTGAAGAAAATGACTACGATAAGATATAAGGGCATTTTTTAAAGTAAAGGAATATTTTAATAACCTAATTGTGGCGGTTACTCACTGTATGTGTTTGTGAAAATTAACTGAATCACACATTTAAAATGAGTTAATTTTATCATATATAGATTATCTGCCTCTATAAAGCTGATTAAAAAGTTAATATCTCAATCTCTCAAATAAAAATATGAAACAAAATTAGTTGACAGGACAGTATAATTTTAAAGAACATAAAATCTAGAACCAAACTGTTTGGGTTTTAATCTTGGTTTTTCCTCTCACTGTTGTGTGACCTTGGGCAAATTACTTCCACTCTTTCTGCTTCAGTTTCCTCATTTGTATCATAAGAATGATGATAATAGCTGCCTTATAGGGTTCTGTCATCTACAGAAGTAAATACATGTAAAGTACATAAAAGAGCAACAGCACACAGTAAGTGCTCAATTAATGCTCCCGGTCCTTAACTGTTTGTTTCTGATTCTACCACCATAATAATTACATGTATCAGATCATTTAACTTCTATTCCATTTTCTTCAACTTTAAAAATGCAGGTATTGCCCGAACCGGTTTGGCTCAGTGGATAGAGCATCAGCCTGCGGACTGAGGGGTCCCAGGTTCGATTCCGGTCAAGGGCTTGTACCTTGGTTGCGGGCACATCCCCAATGCGGGGCGTGCAGGAGGCAGCTGATCAATGTTTCTCTCTCATCGATGTTTCTAACTCTCTACCCCTCTCCCTTCCTCTCTGTAAAAAATCAATAAAATATATTTTTTAAAAATGCAGGTATTACAGGATCCCTATGGTTTTGCAGGTTTCTGACACCCTATAGTCTGCAAGGACCTGGAGCAATTGTCCTACACTCTCTTAAAAGACATTCTTTGCAAAATTGATTAAGGAAAGGTTTTTAAAAGAAGGAACACATCCTAAAATATTTGTTTGTCAGAGAAATTAATTATTTCTTTGGCAGACCTCTTAGGTCGATATGCATCCTTTCACTTCAAATAAACCATGTTTTGCCACAGATAGACTTAAAATATTAATTTCATCACAACCTGTTTTGACAGTTTTGCCAATAGCACTTTCTTTTGGTACAGCTTTGCTTTCATTTCTGGTAGAGCATATAAAATTGTTTTCAAGATTGATAAAAAGCCTCCTTATTTGTTTAACACAGTGCAATCCAATAGGTCCACAATTTCCCCTAGCTGTAGACTACTAAAGTTGTCACACCCAGTAGCTTGTTGCTGATCAGCCCTTTTTCCCTAGATACCTCATTTTTCTTCTCACTTAATGGTGATGTCCTTGATAATGTAGTGATGCCCAACTAGTGAGAGGCCATATGTATCAGGGAGTAGAGTCCTGACAGATATTTGAAAATGATTATTAGTTTTCCTTATTCAGCATGTCTACTTTAAAATGACTTATAGGAGAAGAAATTAGAATATAATAGTTAAATAGGTAAGCACTCAAGAGTTATAGTGATCAGTTACTGCATAGGTGGAAGGTCCATTCTCTGAAAATTGTCAAAAGATCTTCAGCTTCCTACAAGAAGAAAGGGACCTGCTTCAAGAGCTCAGCTAACTTAAGTATGTGCATATAAATCACACATTTTCCTGCCATGATAAAATACAAACCCTGCTTTCAAACCTCTCTCAAAGAGACATCAAGATTAATTTCAATTAATAAAATTTCCTGACATATTCTTGGATTCTCCCTATGAAAATGTCTGATGATTGATTGCATGTTTAATAAACAATAAAACTTACAGCCATCACGTTCTTGCTAAAACTTGATTTCTCCTCTGGTAATTGTGTGAAGGGAGAGGAATGTGATTACGTTTCTTGTCAGCATTTCTTTGAGAGGTGTTTTATGCAAAGACAGCCAAGCCCCAGAGCCTAATTCTTTCACATGCCTGCAGCATAAGTGTTTGTTGTACTGTTGGGTACTTTTGCATGTTTTTTTTCATTAAACAGGAAAACTCCAAATATTTTTCAACCATAAAAAAGAATAAAACTTTGCCAATTTGTAACAACAAGGATGGACCTTGAAGATATTGTACTGAGTGAAACAAGTCAGGGAAAGACAAATACCATATGATCTCACTTATATGATTATGTGTGGAATCTAAAACAAACACAGAATAGATTGGTGGTTATCAGAGGTGGGGGATGGGTGGTAGGAGAATTGGGTGAAAATGGTCAAAAGGTTCAAACTTCCAGTTATAAAATAAATAAGTCATGGGAATGTAATATACAACATTGTAGAATAGTATTGCATATATAAAAGTTGCTAAGAGAGTAAAACTTTAAAAAATCCTTATCATAAGAAAAAAAAATTTGTAACTATGCATTGTGACAGATATTAACTAGACTTATTGTGGTAATTATTTCTCAATATATACACATATCCAATCATTATCTTATACATATGAAACTAATATATTGTTATATATCAATTATACCTTTTTTTAATTTTAAGATGGAAACTCCATATAGTTACTCACTCTCAGGGCTCCAATAGGCAGTATGAATGTGAAATCAAGGCTCTCAGACCATTGGGCTTGTGTGTTTTATCTTCGTTGAGATGTTCCCATCTCCAAGGTTCTGAGGAGGAAATACCATTCACCTTGGGACAATGTTCCTTTCTTTAATAGTGGAGTCATGTAGAGGAGTAGATACTTCCCCTTCCCCCAAGGGCATTCATTATTCAGTATATAAAAGGAAGCACATAAAGGTATTTCTACCGTATTGACTCCATGTGACACTAAATTACAATTCAAACTGTCCGCCCATGTTCACAAAATTGACAGAATTAATCTTAATTGGTAATTCACTCAGATATTAATTACTGAACACACACTGTATACATTTGAATTTTCTAGAAAGTAAACTACTGGTGAGATTTCAATTTAAGAGAGTGATATAATTAAAGTCATGTGAAGATAGCCGAACCGGTTTGGCTCAGTGGATAGAGCGTCAGCCTGCGGACTCAAGGGTCCCGGGTTCGATTCCGGTCAAGGGCATGTACCCTGGTTGCGGGCACATCCCCAGTGGGGGGCGTGCAGGAGGCAGCTGATCAATGTTTCTCTCTCATCGATGTTTCTAACTTTCTATCCCTCTCCCTTCTTCTCTGTAAAAAATCAATAAAATATATTTTAAAAAAAAGTCATGTGAAGATAATTAAAGAAACTCCAAAATAGAAGATTAAGCTGGGTTGCAAATTTTACATAATAAATGGAATGAATGGGTAGATAAATGGAGCATCTTCATTTTTATTTTGTAATTAATCTGGTCTTTGCCCAAACTATACTTACTTCTTAGGTTGGGTGTGTGTGTGTGTGTGTGTGTGTGTGTGTGTGTGTAATTCGGTTTAAACTTATCTGATTTCTGACAAATAATTTATGCAGAAATTTTAGTTATTGTCCATGCCTCATTTAAATTAAACTATTTCAAAGGCGATAATAAAGATCGGAGCAGAACTAATTGAAATAGAGACCAAAAAAAAAAAAAAAAACAATACAAAAGGTCAATGAAACCAAGAGCTGGTTCTTTGAAAGGATACACAAGCTAGATGAACCTCTAGCAGACTCATCAAGAAGCAAAGAGAAAGAACCCGTATAAACAAAATCAGAAATGAAAGATGCAAAATAACAACAGACCCCATAGAAATACAAAAGATTGCAAAAAAATACTATGAACAACTCTACTCCAACAAACTAAACAACCTAGAGGAAATGCATATATTCCTAGAAAAATACGACCTTCCAAAACTCAATCAAGAAGAAACAAAAAAATCTCAACAGGCTGATAACTAAGGAGGAAATTGAAGCAGTCATCAAAAAGCTTCCAACAAACAAAAGCCTGGGGTCAGGTGGCTTCACAAGAGAGTTTTAGCAAACATTCAAAGAAATAAAACCTACCCTTCTTAGATTATTCCAAAAAATTCAAGAGGAAGGCACACTTTCAAGCTCTTTCTATGAAGCCAGCATTACACTAATCCCAAAACCAGATAAAGAAAGAGAACTACAAACCAATATCCCTGATGAACATAGATGCTAAAATCCTTAACAAAATTCTAGCAAATCAGACACAGCATTACATTAGAAAGATCATATACCATGACCAAGTGGGATTTATTCCAGGGATGCAAGGCTGGTAAAATATCCGCAAATCAATAAATGTGATACATCACATAAACAAATTGAGAGACAAAAATCACATAATCATATCAATTGATGCAGAAAAGGCATTTGGCAAAATCCAACACCCTTTCCTGATAAAAACTCTCAGCAAAGTGGGAAAAGAGGGATCATACCTCAATATAATAACATCCTTATATGACAAACCTACAGGCAACATCATACTCAATGGGAAAAAGTAAAACAATTTCCCCTAAGAACAGAAACAAGTCAGGGATGCCCACTTTCACCACTCCTGTTCAACATAGTACTGGAAGTGCTAGCCATAGTGATCAGACAAGAAAAAGAAATAAAAGGCATCCAAATTGGAAAAGAAGAAGTAAAACTGCCCTTATTTGCAGATGACATGATATTGTGCATAGAAAACCTTAAAGACTCCATCAAATTACAGGACGCTGAAAAAAAGAGATACAGGAATACATAATCAAATGGAAGAATATACTTTGTTCATGAATTGGAAGAATCAACATCATTAAAATGTTTATATTACCCAAAGCAATCTATAGAGTCAATGCACTTCCCATTATAATACCAATGGCATATTTCAAAGACCTAGAACACACTCTCCAAAAATTCATCTGGATTAAAAAATACCCCGAATAGCTGCAGCAATCTTGAGAAAGAAGTTGGAGGGATCACAATACCAGATATCAAGCTATACTACAAAGCTACTGTTCTCAAGACTGCCTGGTACTGGCACAAGAACAGACGTATAGATCAATGGAACAGAACAGAGAACCCAGAGTTCAACCCAAGCCATTATGCTAGATTAATATTTGACAAAAGAGGCAAGAGCATACAGTGGAGTCAAGACAGTCTTTTCAATAAATGGTGTTGGGAAAAGTGGACAGATACATAAAAAAATGAAACTAGATCACCAACTTACACCATACGCAAAAATGAACTCAAAATGGAAATTAAACATAAGACAGGAAACCATAAAAATCCTAAAAGAAGCCATAGGCAGCAAAATAGCAGGCATTTGTTGGAGCAATATCTTTATTGATACAGCTTCTAGGGAAATGGAAACTAAGCAGAAAATCAACAAATAGGACTACATCAAAATAAAAAGCTTCTGCACACACAAAAAAATCAACAAAACAACAAGAAAGCCCAATGCATGGGAGAACATATTTGCCAATGTTATCTCTGATAAAGGTTTAATCTCCAAAATTTATAAGGAACTCATACAACTTAACAAAAGGAAGATAAACAATCCAATCAAAAAATGGGCAAAGGATGTAAATAGACATTTTTCGAAAGAAGACATACAGAAGGCTGAGAGATGTATGAAAACATGATCAAAGTCACTAATCATCTGAGAGATGCAAATCAAAAGAACAATGAAGTACTGTCTCACACCTGTCAGAATGGCTATCATCAACAAATCAACAAACGACAAGTGCTGGAGTGGATGAGGAGAAAAAGGAACTCTCATATACTGCTGTGGGAATGCAGACTGGTGCAGCCACTGTGGAAAACAGTATGGCATTTCCTCAAAAAATTAAAAATGGAACTTCCACTTGACTCAGTAATCCCACTTCTAGGAATATATCCCAAGAAAACAGAAACACTAAACAGAAAGGATATATGCACCCCTATGTTCATAGCAGCACAGTTTACAATAGCTAAGATTTGGAAATAACCTAAGTGCCTATCAGCAGATGAGTGGATTAGAAAACTGTGGTACATCTACACAATGGAATACTATGCTGCTATAAAAAAGAATGAGTTCTTACCATTCACAACAGCATGGATGGAACTGGAGAGCATTATGCTAAGCAAAATAAGCCAGTCAGAGAAAGATAAATATCACATGATCTCACTCATTTGTGGAATATAATGAACAAGGTAAACTGAGGAACCAAAATAGAACCAGAGTCATAGAAGCAGCGAACAGACTGTCCAGCCTATGAAGGAAGGTGAGGGGTGGGAGGGGGTAAGAAATCAAAGGACTTGTATACAGGCATATGAGCAAAAGCAATGGACACAGATGCGGGGATGGGGAAGTGAGGGCACGGGCTGTGGGGTGTGGGCAGCTGGGGGGAAAAATAAGATTCATGTAATACTTTAAAAATAAAGAATTTAAATTAAAAAAATAAAAAATAAATTAATTAAACTATTTCAGTCTCTCAGCTCCTCCTGTGCCTTGCTCTTCTCTTTAAAATGAATTCCTAGTTAAACATCTTCATGGAGGCAGACAGGGTGTAGTCTTTGTAATTGGTGCCCCCTCCCCTCTCTGATATCCAGGACAATACCCTGTAAGGCAATAGCACTGTAAGGTAAAAATGAGAAAAGACATTGAAATAAGCTGAAGGTTCAATTTTCATTAAGGACATCACCAAGGAGGATACAATGTGAAGCAAATTCTCTGAAATAGAATTAAGACAGATGTCCCAAAGAGGGTATGAACCTCATTCCAAACTTCCAGGCTGCAGTGGCCAAAGTAATGTGTCTTTCTTGCCCACCCCAAAAGAACCAAGCCATGAATCAATCATAGTCCTCTCTTTTCCCTTCCTTCATCTACTCTCTCTTCTGTATGTATTCAAAGATTTCACCTTCCAATAGGCAATTCAGAAAAACATAACAAGAAACCAGAAGTGATTATTTGCATCTAAATATATTTGGTTGCCTAGGAAGCAGCAATGTGAACAAGGATAGATACAAAAGAAAGCTCTGAATGTGGTGCATGCTACAGGGGATATTTCATGTACTTCACTTTTCAAAAAAGAATTGCATTCGAATTATGGTATTTGCTAATTTGTGGGAATTTGAAATTCAAAGCAGGAGAAGATCCAGCTTCTCTCAAGCATCATCTCACTAAGTATCATATTTCTCTTTCCAAATATCCCACTTCTGGATATTCAACCTGACCTTCAGATTTAGGCCCCAGAAAGCTCACATGAATAACATCAATATTCAGTTCACTTTGACCCTGGCTGAGGGTCTTTTCGAAAGAAGACATACAGAAGTTTTTAAGATCCTCTTAAAAACTAATGACAGATATTTTGAAGGACAAAGACTCAGAGTTATAAAGCTCAAATAAAAGTATTATTACCATAGAAAAAGTTGTACTAAAAATAAAGGTTAAGCCTGAGAGAGTAGGTTAAACTGTGAAAGCCATGGAACAGATATAATTTAAATCAATTTTTCATACATTGAGTACTTCAAAATAGAAAGTAGAAATAAGACTATGTAAAATGCCTGAGTTTATTTGAATTTTCATTTGAAAAAATAGAACAATTAATAAATGTATTCCTCATGATAAATAAATTGAGCTTATATTATGAGATACTAAAGGAATCTATCTTAACCCAATGTCCAAACATGTACAGAAATTCTATGCTACATTATATTGTAAGAAAAAAGAATTCTAGCTATAAGTTATTTGCTGTGGTTAGCTACATATGTGACTTTAGCCAAATCACTTTACGAATCTGAGCCAGCTCCAGGGTGGTTATGTGGGGTTGTGCCAGTTGACATTGCTTCACTTCCTAATTGATGTAAATGGAGTTGACTACAGTGCAAGTATATTCCTATGTAGATGAAGAAATTGAGTTCCTGGGAGTGTCAAAAGGGAAATCAGGAACAGAAAAATGAGAAGGTTGCAACCTGGATTCAAGAATTTGATTGAAAAGAAAGAGAATTCCTGGGCAAGGATCATAGTTCTAAAGAGGTAGAATACTTCCCAGCATGCCATGGATCTGCCCATTATCTTGACATCTTTCTTATGAGTACTCATTTTTTAATTGAGTCAAATCATATGTACAGTAGAATGTCATAATATGAAATACACAACTCAACATAATGTTTTTGAGATTCACTCATTGTTACTGAGAATTGCTTTAAAAAAATAAACCTCTTCGCATATAACTCCATTCAAACCCTTACACTAAATAACTAAACCAAGTTCTAGCATGGCTTCTAGAGTTCAAGGCCATGCCCCTAGGATGATCCTAGTCAGCTCCTTAAAATGCCTGCCTGAGAAAGTTCAAGACTACCAGGAGAATTTACTGTTTGTTCCAGCTAAATCCTGGTGATAGGCAGATAGGCCCCTAAAACTTCCCTTAGAGCTATTACTTTAGAAAGCTTACAATTATTCATCCTTTCTCTGCCCCTCTGAGATATAAACCTCCCAGCAACCAGTACTGTCTCCTGAAAGATGAGAGCCATTTCTTTGAAATGCACACATTCAAGGAGATGACTCTTGTTCTTTATCTGTCCCCATGGGCTGGCAAGGTCTTAACTTTAGTGGGCCCCTTGCTCCAACTTGTACCATAGCCTTCTTTCATAAAGATATGGGAAGTTTATTTCTCCTCCAGATAAGTACCACTTTGCAAATCCAAATGGCCTAGTCACGTGGAGCAAATCCCCTTCTTAGTGGCCTCAGTGCCTTTCCTCTAGCACACCCCAGCCTTCAAAAAGTCTCCTGCTTTTTGTTCCAGTGGAGTTAAGTTCAGGCGACAGACACTGAGTTCTCTCCCCTATTGCAGTCTTTATTAGTGAATAAAATTCTGCCTTTGTGGCTTTAACTAGTTTCTAGTTTTGTTTATCTTTCACATTATATGTAGCAAGATTTTTATGTTTGCTGAAATAGAATTTCATTAAAGGGCAATGCCGCCTACTAATTTATTCATTCCACTATAATAAGAGGCTTATAACTCAATCTCTTTAAGAGACATTTATACTAAACTGAGCAAAGGCAATTTGGTTATACCCATGTAATAGACAGTTTTTTTAAATATTGGTAACCTCTAATATTTAGAGATAGAAAGTTCTCCAGGTCTTGTCCTCTGGCACCTCACCACCAAATGGCATGTCATAAGTCAGATAGCATTCTGCTATACATACCACAATGATGAGAAAGTAGGCATTCAGTAAACATTGTTGCAAATTTCTATGTAAGACCAACTTGACACTATTCAGATTCCTCTAAAAGTGACTACATATAAGAACCAGAGCTAATCATAGAGCTGAGGCACCAGTCTAAAAAGTACAGGACCCTGGCTTCTCAGGACCTCTTATCCAATTCCTGCAAAGGCAGAAATATAAAATTATTCCTAGCCAATACACATATGTTCAAACCACTCAAGTCAACAATTAAAATCATTCTTTATATTATACTAATTAACAAACCACCTAGTGTTGATCAGAGATAAAGAGAGTGGAAGGGCACCAGCAGAGCCTACATTTCTGAATACAGACTCTGAAATACTAAATAAACTAGGACAAGCATAATATACTGGGGCGTAGATTGAAAACCAACACACATACCCAGCCAGTGTTTCTCAGTGGTTGAGCATTGACCTATGAACCAAGAGGTCACAGTTTGATTCCTTGTCAGGACACATGCCTGGGTTGCTGGTTTGATCCCCAGTAGAAGCCATGCAGAAGGCAGCCAATCAATGATTCTCTATTATTATTGATGTTTCTATCTCTTTATCCCTCTCCCTTCCTCTCTGAAATCAATAAAAACATATTTTTAAAAAATAAAATGCACATGCTTATACGTACAAACACATTACACAAACCACATTTAAATTGCAGACAATATTATACATTTTTTATAAACATCCAAGTATAACTTGCTAATACAGAACTAATCTCTACATTCAGGAATTAGCCCAGGGAAGCTTCTCTTCTTGACAGATTGACACATGGAGGAGGAGTGCCTATAGTTGTTCATTTGGCTGACTACTGGTATGTCCTAGCTTCTGAGCCCTGGGCCATCTCTGAAGTTTACTTGTATCTAAAGAATCAAAAGGTGAGAGACAGAGTAATTATTATATTAGGATGGCATATTGCTGGTCTAGAGCCCCTTTCATTTAACTCTAAAAGCAATGGAAATATCTCCTGTATTCATTAAGTATTGCCACACATTCATTGGCTTTGACAGAAATTTTTCGTTCACTGTATCTGCAATTGGATCCTAAGGGTCACACAACTGGGAGTTGGGAAAGTAGAGTGGGCTTGGCTGACCCAACTCAACTTCACATGTCTCACTTGGGTTCCAGGCTGGCCAAAGCTCTCCTCATGCTAATGCTTGAGGTGCAAGAGGAAAGAAGAAATGTGTGAGGCCTTGAAAGGTCTAGATTTGAAACTGATTCTCAGTCACTTCCACCCACATGCCATAGGACAGAGCAAATCAGCAGGTCAAGCTGAAAGTCAAGGGGCAGGGAATTGCCTCTGCCCATGATGAGGTCACTGTAAGGCCACGGAGGTAGGGAGGGCTATAGCACTTGAGCCTGTCACTCAGCTGTCACATTCTCCCCACAAACCAAACATACTGTTACTTCTCCCTGAATTAAATATTTCTCTTTTCATTGTACATATTAAAATATTATTGACCAAGAACAAAACAGACTTTTATTTATTTATTTATTTATTTTTAAATATATTTTTATTGATTTCAGAGAGGAAGGGAGAAGGAGAAAAAGAGAAAGAAACATCAATGATGAGAGAATCATTGATCAGCTGCCTCCTGCACATCCCCTACTGGGGATTGAGCCCACAACCCAGGCATGTGCCCTTGACCAGAATTGAACTCAGGACCCTTCAGTTTGCAGGCCGACACTCTATCCACTGAGCTACACTGGTTAGGGCAGATAACTTTTATTTTTAATACATTTTTTTTTCATTTTGTGTACAAGCCTCTGCAAATATCAGGACCTAATGCAGACCTGTTTTGTAAAATTATATTCATTCATTTTACAATCAAATATTGATCACCTACTATATACACATCAAGTGAAGCAATGCGAGAAACACAAAGATGGATCAGATGTAGATTATTCCTCAATTATCTTGAGGATTTGGGAGCTGAGGAGGGAAGTGGGGCAGGAGTAGCAGAAATTGAGCAGGGTGGTTAAAACCATCAGTTTGGGGCTTAAGCATTTCTACATTGGAGTTTCAACCCCACCATTTCAGGCAAGCTATTTACTCTCTCTGCCACAGTTTTAACCATTGACACATAGACAAAACAAGACCTCATACCTTGTAGGCAGAGAATTAAAAATATGTAAGTATGCCCTACACTTATAAGTATTCAATTAGTAGCTAGCATAAAACTTCGGGTTACTTGGACCAGATTGGACACAACCTTCCACCTTCATTTCCTCCTCCATTCTGTTGTCTCACTAGTACTGTACTAATTGCTGTCCAGCAGCTGGCTTCGGGGACAACCTTCACAATAACAGGCTGTAAAAACCAACTACAGGGAGTTAAATCATTTTCAGGGATCTGTTCTGTCACGAAACCCATGTAAACAACTCTCAATCACTTTCCCTACAGAAAAAAATGAGCTGGAACAGAATCAGAAAACCTGGATAGAACACATGTCACAAACCTGATCCTGTGCCATGTGAGACAGCACGGTCCAGCTGGTTGTAGGACCACGGAACAAGGTGGCCCACTGGTGAGTACCAGGGTTGATTTTCAGACATGCAGTTGATTTTCTAGAATCTCATTGACTGAGGAAACACATCCTCAATATCAATCAATCAGGGGCCATGACAGCTCCAAGATGATAAAGACAAATAAGCAAACACCTCATGTAATTTTAGGCTGCATTTACATAAGCATCCCTCCCGCTCTACACTGGAGTTTGGCTTCTAATGACCCCTGGGAGTATCTGTCTCAGACTGCCCACCTAGTAAAGGCAATAGAAGACTGGAGCAAGGGAGGCTGGATGTTTGCACCATCAAGAATTATGAAGGAGTTAGTATAGAAAACAGAGGAATCAGGTGGAAAAGTCTCAGTGATTGGAAAGGATGAGGAGAGTGGATGATGGGATTCCTAGATAATGTCATAGATGACTGGTATGAGGTTCAAAGGAGCAGAGGTTTTATTGTTGTTGCTCAGTTAAACCTAAGATTTTTTTCCTCCAAGATTCTATATCCAAATAATTTTTAAAATATAAGATTGAGTAATAGTTTGATAACTTCTCTTGTTCTAGAGATCTAATGTACAGCAATGGCAGTGTCCGTTAACAATACTGTTTTGAGCAAATCCAGTCGCTGCAAATGTGCACCAACAGCCAAGCCTTACCCAGGAACTCCGGGAGCCAAGCCTTAAGCAGCAATCCCGGGAGCCCCTTCCGTGCATGAACAGCCAAGCCTTATGCTTCAACCGTGCGCACCATGTCCACGCATGAACAGCCAGCCTTATGCAGCAACCCTGGATGCCACAACCACACTAGCTGCCTCCAAGCTTGAGGCAGCAACTCTGGGAGCTGCAACCGAGCGTGAGCAGCCAAGCCCTACACAGCAACACAGGGTGCCTCAAGCAGCAACCCTGGCACCACAAACGCATGAATCACCACCAAGCCCAACACATTGATCCTGGGACTGGTGACCGTGCAACCCACTACCAAGCCCACCGTTGCAGCCACACGCCCCATTTGACTTGATTCACAGATACTTTGGTGAGAGCAAAAATTGTGAGAAAAGAAACAACCCCCAAAGGAAAGAAAAGGAGGAATCGCCAGAAAAGGAACTAAATGAAACAGAGGCATGCAATTGGTCACAAAAAAATGCAGAATAAAGGTCATACATTTCATAAAACTGGATGGATGAGAAAATCAACAACTTATGTAAGAATCAAGAGGAAATAAAGAGTGATATAGCTACAATAAAAAAAAACATTATGGAATGTTTCAACAGTAGACTACAAGAAGCGGAGGACCGAATTAGTGAATTAGAAGACAGGGCAGCAAAACACACCCAATCTGTACTGCAATTGGAGAAAAAAATTAAAAGGCAGGAGGAAAGCCTAAGTGAGCTTTGGGACCACATGAAACAAAGCCACATACGTATAATAGGGGAGCCAGAATGACAAGAAGAAGAGCAAGGGTTATAAAACCTACTTGAAGAAATAATATCAGAAAACTTCCCTGAGTTGGGGAAGAAGAAAGTCATACAAGCACAGAGAGTCCCAAACAAGATGAACCCAAAACAACCCACACCAAGATGCATCATGATAATGATGGCAAATGTTAATTAAAAAGAGAGAGTCTTAGCCCTAACTGGTTTGGTTCAGTGGATAGAGCATTGACCTGTGGACTGAAGGGTCCCAGGTTCAATTCCGGTCAAGGGCATGTACCTTGGTTGCAGGTCAAGGGCATGTACCCATTAGGAGTTGTGCAGGATGCAGCTGAATGATATTTCTCTCTCATTGATGTTTCTCTCTATCTCTCTCCCTTCCTCTCTGTAAAAAAAATCAATAAAATATATTTAAAAAGAGAGAGAATCTTAAAGGCTGCAAGAGAGAGACAGAGAGTTACCTACAAGGGATCTCCCATTAGATTATCAAATGATTTCTCAAAAGAAACACATCAGGAAAGAAAGGAATGGAAGGAAGTATACAAAGTGATGTAGGGAAAGGGACTGAGTCCAAGAATACTCTATCCAGCAAGGCAATCATTCAAAATTAAATGGGAAATCAGAAGCTTCACAGAAAAAAAAAAAAGCCCAAGGTAGTTTATCACTACCAAGCCAGCAATGCAAGAAATGCTGAAGGGACTGGTGCAAAAAGAAGAAATATAAAGGAAAGAAGGAACACTGGCACAAAAAATAAAAATGGCTACAAACAAGTACCTATCAATAATAACCATGAACATAAATGGACTGAATGCTCCAATCAAAAGACATCAAGTGACTGAATGGATAAGAAAATATGAACCATATATATGCAGAAGACCCACCTCAGACCAAGGGATGCACACAGACTGAGAGTGAAGGGATAAAAAAATAACTTTCAGACAAAAAGAAATGAAAAAAAAAGCTGGGGTAGCAATACTTAAATCAGACAAAATAGACCTTAAAGTGAAGGCCATAACAAGAGATAAGGAGGGCCACTTCATAATACTAAAGGGTGGAATACAACAAGAATATATAACTCTGGTAAACATATATGCACCCAATACAGGGGCACCTAAGTACATAAAAAAAATCTTCTGGAAGATATCAAGGGAGAGAGCGATAACTATATAATCATAGTAGGGGACTTTGATACCCCACTAACATCACTGGATAAATCCTTTGGACAAAAAAATCAGCAAAGAAACAGCAATCCTAAATGACTCAATAGATCAGATAGACTTAATTGACATCTTCAGAACATTTCACCACAAAGCTATGGAATATACATTCTTCTCAAGTGCATATGGGAGATTTGTAAAGATAGACCACATGTTGGATCACAAGCAAAGTCTCTCCAAATTCAAGAAGATTGAAATCATATCAAGCATCTTCTCAGAACACAATGGCATAATATTAGAAATCAATTACAATAAAATAATCAAAAAAATTCACAAACACTTAGAAGCTGAATAGCATGCTAATAAATAATTATTGGATTACCAAAGAGATCAAAGAATAAATTAAAAAATACTGAAAATGAATGACAATGAAAATACAAAAATCCAAAATCTATGGGACACAGTGAAAGTAGTCCTTAGAGCAGGGGTGGGCAAACTTTTTGACTCAAGGGCCACAATGGGTTCTTAAACTGGACCGGAGGGCCAGAACAAAAGCATGGATGGAGTGTTTGTGTGAACTAATATAAATTCAAAGTAAACATCATTGGAGAATCGAAGATGGCAGCATAGGTAAACACCGGAGTTTGCTGCCTCGAACAACCACTTCAAAAATACAACTAAAAGTCGGCCCACGGCTGCCTTAGAGGGAAGTTCATAGCTCTACAGGCCTACCTTAAAACACAAGAAAAATGGTAATAAATTATCTAACCCTGCAACTTAAAGAATTAGAAAAAGAGCAACAAGAAAAGTGATCATAAGCAGAAGGAAGGAAATAATAAAGATTAGAGTGGAAATAAACAACATAGAGACCAAAAAAACAAAAACTAAACAAAAGATCAATGAAACCAGAACCTGGTTATTTGAAAGCATAAACAACATTGATGAACCTCTAGCAAGGCTGACCAAGAAACAAAGAGAGAGGATCCAAATAAACAAAATCAGAAATGAAAGAGGTAAAGCAACAACTAACTCCACAGACATAAAAAGGATTGGAAAAAAAATACTACGAACAACTCTACTCCAACAAACTGGACTACCTTGATGAAATGGATATATTCCTAGAAAAATACAACCTTCCAAAACTCAATCAGGAAGAATAAAAATACCTGAATAGGCAATAACTACTGATGAAATTGAAACAGTAATGAAAAACTTCCAGCAAACAAAATCCTGGACCAGATGACTTCACAGGGGACTTTTACCAAACATTAAAAGAAAAATTAAAACCTATCCTTCTCAGACTATTCTATAAAATTCAAGAGGAAGGCACACTTCCAAGCTCTTTCTATAAAGCCAGCATTACCTTAATCCCAAAACCAGATAAAGACACTACAAAGAAAGAGAATTACAGGCCAATATCCCTGATGAATATAGATGCTAAAATCCTCAACAAAATTCTAGCAAATCGGATCCAGCATCACATTAGAAAGATCACACACCATGGCTAAGTGGGGTATATTCTAGGGATGCAAGGCTGGTACAGTATCTGAAAATCAATAAATTGAGAGACAAAAATCACATAATCATATCAATTGATGCAGAACAGGCATATGACAAAATCCAACAGCCTTTCCTGATAAAAACTCTCAGGAAAGTGGAAATAGAGGGATCATACCTCAACATAAGAAAAGCCTTATATGACAGATCTACAGCCAACATCATACTCAATGGGTAAAAACTAAAATCATTTCACCAAAGAACAGGAACAAGACAGGGATGCCTATTTTTACCAATCCTGTTAGACATAGTACTGAAAGTGCTAGCCATAGCGATCAGACAAGAAGAAATAAAAGGCATCCAAATTGGAAAAGAAGAAGTAAAATTGTCATTATTTGCAGATGACATGATATTGTACTTAGAAAACCCTAAAGACTCCATCAAAAAACTACTAGACTTAAAAAAAAAAAAGAAACAAACTACTAGACTTAGTAAATGAACTCAGCAATGTAGCAGGATACAAAATTAACACCTAGAAATCTATGACTTTTTCATACACCAATAATAAACTCACAGAAAAAGAAACTAAAAAAAAAAGAATCCTTTTTACCATTGCAACAAAAAAAATTAAGATCCCTAGGAATAACTTTAATCAAGGAGGTAAAGGACCTGTACTCAGAAAATTACAGGACGCTGAAAAAAGAGATAGAGGAAGACATAAACAAATGGAGGAATATACCGTGTTCATGGATTGGTAGAATCAATATCATTATAATGTTCATACTACCCAAAGCAATCTATAGATTCAATGCAATCCCCATTAAAATACCAACGGCATATTTCAAAGACCTAGAACAAACTCTCCAAAAATTCATCTAGAATAATAAAAGACCCGAATAGCTGCAGCAATCTTGAGAAGGAAAAAGTTGGAGGGATCACAATACCAGATAACAAGCTATACTACAAAGCCACTGTTCTCAAAATTATCTGGTACTGGCACAGGAACAGATATAAAGACCAATGGAACAGAACAGAGAACCCAGAGATCAACCCAAGCTGTTATGCTCAACTAATATTTGACAAAGGAGGCAAGAGCACACAATGGAGACAAGACAGTCTCTTCAATAAATGGTGTTGGGAAAATTGAACAGATACCTGCAAAAAAATGAAACTAGACCACCAACTTACACCATACACAAAAATAAACTCAAAATGGATAAAGAACTTAAACTTAAGATGGGAAACCATAAAAATCTTAGAAGAAGCCATAGGCAGCAAAATAGCAGACATTTGTGGTAGCAATATCTTTAGTGATACAGATTCTGGGGCAATGGAAACTAAGGAGAAAATCAACAAATGGGACTACATCAAAATAAAAAGCTCTGCACAGCGAAAGAAACCATCCACAACACAACAAGAAAGCCCACTGCATGGGAGAACATATTTGCCAATGTTATCTCCGATAAGGGTTTAATCTCCAACATTTATAGGGAACTCATACAACTTAACAAAAGAAAGACAAATAATCCAATCAAAAATGGGCAAAGAAACTAAATAGACACTTTTCAAAAGTGGACATACCGAAGGCCAAGAAACATATGAAAACATGCTCAAAGTCACTAATCATCTGAGAGGTGCAAATCAAAACGACAATGCAGTACCATTTCACACCTGTCAGAATGGCCAGCATCAACAAATCAACAAATGACAAGTGCTGGAGAGGATGCAGAGAAAAAGGAACAGTCGTGCACTGCTGGTGGGAATGCTGCCTGGTGCAGCCACTGTGGAGAACAGTATGATGTTTCCTCAAAAAATTAAAAATGGAACTTCCATTTGACCCAGTAATCCCACTTATAGGAATATATCCCAGGAAAATAGAAACACCAATCAGAAAGTATATATGCAACCCTATGTTCATAGCAGCACAGTTTACAATAGCTAAGATTTGGAAACAGCCTAAGTGCCTCATCAGCAGATGAGTGGATTAGAAAACTGTGGTACATCTATACTATGGAATGCTATGCTGCTGTAAAAAAGAAGGAATTCTTACCATTTGCAACAGCATGGATGGAACTGGAGAGCTTTATGCTAAATGAAATAAGCTAGTCAGAGAGAGATAAATATCACATGATCTCACTCATTTATGGAATATAATGAACAACATAAACTGATGAACAAAAGTAGAACCAGAATCACAGAAGCATTGAACAGACTGCCCAACCTATTAGGGAAGGCTGAGGGTGAGGGTGTAAGAATAAGTGATCAACTAAAGGACTTGTATGCATGTATATGAGTATACCCAATGGACACAGACAGTAAGGGGATGAGGGTATGTGCTGGGGGGTGGTGGCAGTTGTGGAGAGGTCAATGGTGAAAAAAGGAGACTTACGTAATACTTTAAACAATTAAGATTCAAAGCTCTTCCTAAAAAAATACTATTTTGCATACTTGTAATCTGCTAATATGATAGCTCTTAAATCTTCTTAACACACACACAAATCTTAATTGTAGAGGTAATGAATATGTTAACTAGCTTGATTGTGGTTATCATTTTATAATGTATATGTATATCAAAACATCAGGGGTACACTCATATATGCACAATTTTTATGTCAAGAATATCTCAATAAAACTGTTAAAAATAAGTCTGGCCTATAGGAAAATGACTTTCAGAGAAACATCAAACAATGAATCTGAAAAGATGGGCTGGACACTGGAGGGCTTTCTGTGAAGTGCATGGTCACAAATACATACCGGTGGCCAAGATTAAAAGGGGGGAAGTCGGAAATGACAACAGCATCAGTTAGGCTCTGCTGCTCTAAAGAGGAGTGGAGCCTGCTCCTGAAACTAAGGGCATTTGACTTGAGGGAAATTACTCTCCAAATGTTTGTGCACGTATCTGTAAGAAATGAATAACATTTCTATAGCAAGGGCTTCACATTCTATACTATCAGGTAAAATGTACTTTTCTAAGTGCATCCATTTAGCATTAGAGAGTCAAAGGGTCCAGCAAGGGACACACCAATTCTTCTTCCTAAAGCTCAAGAATGGGGCTACTGCCTGTCATTATGACAAGTTCCATGGAAGTTACTATCCTACCCTGGCCCAAATGTGGACAAAAGTAAACAACAGGAAAGAGACTTTCATTACTATGTAAGAGCACGGCATCTCTCTTTTGACTTTTTTAAATGAACAAGAAAGCATCCTTGTGATTTCTACCTGGTGAACCTGGTGGTTGTAACTATTAGCTTGTGCAGCAAAGACTCATGAAACAAACTAAGTTGGGCTTTGTGAGGAGCAATAAACGCTTGCCATTACTTTGTACTCTGTTATTAGTTCCTCCAAACCCATGGAGTTCCCCTGAGGGCTACATTTGTAGGTGTCTTAGGAGCTGGTCCAGGCACATTCCATCGGACAAATACATATTACTTCTGCATTACCCACATCCTTTCCAGACATGAAGAAGGGATGCCCCGTTCCTTGATTTCTACTGAGAGTTACCTACCATGTTTGCTTTTATTTTTAAACTTGGTAGATGGTATCAATTGTTTAGTTGAACCAATGGGCTGGAATTATCCATTTTAAATGACAATTGCATTTCAGGAAAAGTAACTGATTGTGCTAGAACTAGTCTTGCACGTAATTGGAAAGTGTACATTTAGAGAGTGTAAATTCAGCCTTTTCTTCATTTTCTTTCTTGTTTTCTCTTCTCAACTCTGAAGTTCCAAGTCCTGAGACTCCTAACAGCCTTCCAGAATAACGCTATGCTCTCAACTAGCAACGTTTTCCTTCACCTCCTCTCTCTTCCAAACTCTCACAGCATTTGTGCCTGTTTTTCACTCACTGGTATAGAGAAAACCTTCCTGATGCGGGAGATGCTTATTTTGCAACAGAAAAGGTTTTCCAACTAAAGGTTGGATTGTGGCATAAGGGGATGGGAGGGGAGGGGACATTTGTGAGATTGTACCTTTAAATCCGTGTTTCTCAAACAGCAGCAGACATCAGGATCACCTGCAGGACTGGTTCACAACACAGATTTCTGGGCTCCTCCCCAGAGTTGCTGATCCAGTAGGTCTGAGTTGGGGCCTGAGAGTCTGTTACAAGCTCCCAGGTGATGCTGATGGGACTGCGGGCCCAGGGCGCACACCTGAGAACCAATACTTTACCAAGGGTCCTCAAACTTTTTAAACAGGGGGCCAGTTCACTGTCCCTCAGACTGTTGGAGGGACGGACTATAGTTTAAAAAAAACTAGTCGGCTGCCAAGCAATAGGCAGCGGCGGCAAAAACACCCGGCGGGCCGGATAAATGTTTTCAGTGGGCCGCATGTGGCCCGCGGGCCGTAGTTTGAGGACCCCTGCTTTAAGCCAAACAACGAAAGTGATTGCCTGGTTTGTCTTGGCATCCAAATGCCAGCGTGAGCAACACAGGCACATTCTACCCAAACCTCTTGCTCCAAATTTGGGGTTTTATTCTGCATTCACTGTGAGAATCACAAGCTTCTATTGGGAGAAAAGTATGTGATTTAGAAGAAGATTTGTATTTGTACTTGTTTTCTGTTTTGCCACTCTCTGGAAATGTCTTTAAAGTCTATGGGCCTCACTTTTGTATTATAAAAAGTAGAATAATAAATCCTTGCTGGGGCTGAAAACACATGTGAAGATGCCTGGTAAACGATCAAGTGCTCTATAAACGGTATAATTGTTCTACAGTAAGTGGTTTCTCCACGGTAGCTATTAAAAAGGAAATTATGGAAGACCAAATTCTTTTTTCAGAAAATTGAGCTACCTGTGTTCCCTGGGCCACCGACAAAACTAGTTTCCTAAAACTCTTCTGTCTCAGGTAAAAAAAAAAAAGAAATACTGTATTAAGCTTTGACATAAGGCTTTTTTATGCCCTGGAGAGCCACACACAGTGCAGATCTACGGCATCCTACATATTCCAAGAGCAATCCTAGTCCCTGTTGCAGAAAACCCGTAAGAATAAAAACGTCTGGGGGTTTTCTTAGCACCAGTACATTCCGAAAGCATCAGAATAGAGCTGCGTGGACATGATTCATTGACTATATCCCATTCCATTGTTTACCCTTCACCTTTCACATGACAGCTCATAATGAGAGAAAAACCTATCTCCTGTGATTACAACACACAGCGCAATGCATCCATTTGTTAGACCCAAATCTCATTGTTAAAACCTCAATACCTGCAGCCCCAGGGAATGTGCCACTCCCAAAGGACATCACCCCAGATCCAGAAACAGCTGGGAGGAGCCAGTGTAGTGTCCCCCTAACATTCTCACATCCTGAGCTAAGGCAGGGACAGGTGTGTCTGCAGGGGACCATTCTAACCCCTTGGAGGCATCCCTTGCTGGCGGCAGCCCTTGCAGAAGGCACACGAGCTGCACACCACAGGCTGGCCTTTTCTCAGCTCCTGGGTCCCTAACACTCAGGGCTTCCCTCTCCCTCCAGCAGAGCGAGTGAACACGCAGGCGCTGAATAAAGGGACGCAATTCCATAGGGGCCGTCAACAATGGAGGTGAAGTCATGGTCCCACCACATTCCTGTTGACACCAATGAGGTTATACAATTCAGCTTGCATAGGGGAAGCTCGGAAACTAAGGAAGGAAGGAGGGAGAGCTGCGTGTATAGTCCCTACAGGTCACTGCATGTGCGCTTCCCACAGCGCCGCAGCCCGCCCCCTGGGTTCCCACGCGGCAGCTCTCTCAGGCTCGTGTCTCATCAGGTGGGCAGCCCAACGCGTCTGGGGCCAGGAGCGGGTGTCCAAGACAGCGGTCCCCCGAGACAGCTCCATGGGGCCAGCAGAATTGCAGGGGCGTCTGGCTTTTAGAAGAACCAGCAGCATCTGTTTATTGGACAGTTGCATGTCCTCTCCTACTAGATGCAGCCCCGCTGCATCGTTCGGTATTCCCACACTCCAGCCAGGAAGGGGCGGGGAGAGCAGCTGGGGAAGGCAGGCCCTGGCTGGCAGCCGGAAGGCCCTGATCGGCCCTAATGGCCGGCCAGGCCTAGGGACCCTACCGTGCACGAATTTCATGCACCAGGCCTCTAGTTTAAAAATAAATGTTGGGGGAGAATCGAAGATGGCGGCATAGGTAAACACCGGAGACTGCTGCCGCAAACAACCACTTCAAAAATACAACTAAAAGACGGAACGGACATCAACCAGAACCACAGGAAGGCTGGCTGAGGAGAGACTCTTCAACTAGAAGGAAAAACAACAGCATTACGAGGCTCAGAGGAGGCGCAGTGTGGAAAATTTAAAGGTACGGTGGTGCGCACGCAAAGCGGGCTGGTGGCTGAGGGCGCGGTTGTCGTTTTCAATCAGGAGGGAGTCTCAGACTCTGGGCTACAGATCCGGGCGAGTCTCTAGGGACCCAGACTCAAACGGGAGAAGCGGGACTGTCTGGCTACGGTCCCTCCAAGGTTTGCAGCGGTTGCTGGGACAGAGAGGCGGAGCCCCTGGGGACGGACTGAGAGCAGCCATAGCTGCTCCCTCCACCCGCCCTGTTGAGCCCGCCCCGCCCAAGCCCTGCGCAGAGCCATTTGCCGGATCGCCTCAGGCAAAGGCTAGATTAGCACCTCCCCAGAGGACTGAAGTTTTCCCACAGCTGATTCTCACAGCCAGTCGGCCTGGTGGTCAAATCCCTCTAGTAGTAGAATAAAGTGGGAAGAATCACTGTACCCTCTATAAGTCTTATTATATAGCAAATGCACTCAAAACATTATAGTATAAGCAGATGGACAGACATATAGATCAATGGAATAGGATAAAAAACCTGGCCTGGGGGAGGGGCTGGAAATAGACCTACACAGATATTTCCTACTGATCTTTGATAAAGGCGCAGAAGAAATTTAATTATTCTAAATTAATAAAAATTTGTCTTTAACAAATAGTGCT